>NC_090657.1:82858641-83221141 GCF_040937935.1 Hyperolius riggenbachi | reverse complement strand
CACCCAGGGGTCCACAGGCTACAGGGATATCACCCACAGTCAGGGGTAAATTCCTCAGGAGTCTTAGGCCGCCAGCTCCTCTGGTGGTCTCCACTCAGAGTTGTTACTGTTGCACCAAACACTCACACACTCAGGTGTCTAGAGGTTAGACATATCTGATTATTGGCGATTCCGCAGATCCTCAATAATCGGGTATATCTGTATTCTTGGGGATACTGCGGATCGCCAAGGATCAGATTCACTCTGGTTGCTGACACCGATCGTTACAGAATGACAGACCGAACCCAAATGGACGCACTGTATAGCCATGTTGAAGTCCTGACCACCGCGGTAAACCAACTTTCCGCAGCAGTTTTGAACCAACAGACCCAGATATGTCAGATATTTGGGGCTATTCAGGAACTTCAATCAGCTATGAACTCAGTGCGATCTCCTCTAGTTACGGACATCCGTATGTCCGTGCCTGAAAAATTTTCTGGTGACAGATCTGACTTTCGGAACTTTAGAAATAGAGTGTTATCATACTTTGAGTTAAGGCCTAACTCGTCTGGAACCTAGGCACAGAGAATTACATTTATTAAGACTCTGTTGTCAGGGGATTCCCAGACCTGGGCATATGGGCTTCCTATTGGGCATCAGGCGCTGACCTCGGTCGATGAATTTTTTAAGGCTATGGCTATGATTTACGACGATCCAGACATTGCCTTGACTTCTGAACGGAAGCCCAAGCTTGTACGTCAGGGCAAAGGTCCGGTGGAGAATTATGCTGCGGAGTTCAGGAGGTGGGCAGTCTCGGCTAGATGGGACGCATTTGCTCTCCTGGACTGTTTTTTGGCCGGATTGTCAGATACCATTCATGAGGTAATGATAGGTCATCCTGAGCCCAAATCACTGGATGAGGCAATCTCTTTGGCCATACAGATAGATCGCCGGTTGCACCACCAGAGACAGGTTGGTGGTAGAGTGGCCAGAAGGTCTATCTTACACGATTCTTCTCGGTCTCCCTCACCCCCAGGCGAACCTATGCAAATTGGATACACAAGGTTGAGCCTGGGGGAAAAGAGTAGCAGGAGCCCAAAGAAGAACGTTTTACATGGGTCCACTAGACCAGACAAATGCTATCGCCTAGGATTAGTCAAAACCTTAGGTGAGCAGGGTTCATCCCTGAATGACGGTCAGCTGATCCTTCCTTGTTCGGTTACATGGGAAGGTCGGACCAAGTCCGCAGAGGCCATGGTGGACTCGGGTTCGTCAGCGAACCTCATAGATTACGATTTTGCCAAAAGTTTGGGGATACCGTTATCTGCACCCGACCGGCTGATTTCGATCACTGCAGTGGATGACTCTCCATTGCGCAGTGCCCAGTTTCTTTGCCAAACCCCCCTACTGTCATGTTGTTTAGGGGCATTGCATGAAGAGAGTTTACAGTTCCTAGTCCTGCCGATGAAAGGCTCTGCTGTTGTTCTCGGTATGCCCTGGTTACAACTTCACTCTCCACTGATTGACTGGGCTTCAGGACAGCTGCTGAACTGGTCAGCCCATTGTCATGAGTACTGTTTGAAGAAGGGTGAGGTGGATAAAACCAGGATACAGGTCGCAGGAAAGGCAGGACAGGGTACAGATATTTCTAATGGTTCCTGTTCCTCACGGTTACCTCTCATGCATAAATCTGATAGTAAAAGCCCCAAAGCAGACACTTTAGACAGGGGTTTTGGGCCCAAAACCATTCTACCACCGAAAAAACAGGCTGACAAGAAATCATTTCCTGTGTCCCTGCCCAGGTCAGCGCTGCAGGTGGATTCCACTCCCTCCCTCTCTGGGTTGATTGATGGCCGGCCTGAGTATGAGATAAAAAGAAAATTCTCTAACTTACATCCTGGAAGGCCAGGAAGGAGATGTCCGGAGTCCACTCCTCAGGGGGGGGTACTGTGAGAAAACGCGGAAAAGCCGCGTGTGTCAAGAGCAAGGCGGCTGACTCCGCATCCAGCGCGGCGGTTTGTACGCATGGACACGCGTCTGGTAGTATGATGGAATGCAGAAAGGCCGCCGCATGTCTTGACAGCAAAGTGGCCGTTTCCGCGTCCAACGCGGCGGTTTGCATGCAGCGGCATGCGCTTGGTGTGGCTGGGTCTGTTAGTGCACAGAGGCAGATGGAGAGCTACGCGCGCGAGCCTGAACTCAGGACTTTTATACCAGCAGGGGAAGTGTCAGCTGATCAGGAAGATCAGGTGATTCCTGCAGGACTCATGATTGGCTGGGTGGCTCGGGCGAGGCGGCAGAGTCCAGCTACTATATATTCTGCTGCTTGTCAGTTGCTGGTTGTCTGTCATTGCAAACACTTCGTGGAAGCATTCAGACAATAGTCAGATCCTTACAGTGTGTTTGAACCAAGAGGACTTGGGAATTCACACGGAGCCAGATTACCTTGTATTGTTTATTTGTTAGACCAGTTCCAGGGTGTTGATGATCACGGAACTCACACCCAAGACTAGGGAATTGTGTTATCATTTATGTTATGCTCCAGACTAGTTCCAGGGTGTTGATGATCATGGAACTCACACCCAAGACTAGGGAATTGTATTATCATTTATGTTATGCTCCAGACTAGTTCCAGGGTGTTGATGATCACGGAACTCACACCCAAGACTAGGGAATTGTATTATCATTTATGTTATGCTCCAGACTAGTTCCAGGGTGTTGATGATCAAGGAACTCACACCCAAGACTAGGGAATTGTATTATCATTTATGTTATGCTCCAGACTAGTTCCAGGGTGTTGTGACTACGGACCTCACACCCAGACTAGGATTGTGCTATTTCTTTACTACGTTAGCCCAGTCCAGGGCAATACCTTTCATATTAGCTGCAGGGCTTCCTGCAACCTAGCCTCGGTCCCTCACCCAGGGGTCCACAGGCTACAGGGATATCACCCACAGTCAGGGGTGAATTCCTCAGGAGTCTTAGGCCGCCAGCTCCTCTGGTGGTCTCCACTCAGAGTTGTTACTGTTGCACCAAACACTCACACACTCAGGTGTCTAGAGGTTAAACATATCTGATTATTGGCGATTCCGCAGATCCTCAATAATCGGGTATATCTGTATTCTTGGGGATACTGCGGATCGCCAAGGATCAGATTCTCTCTGGTTGCTGACACCGATCGTTACAGGTATACATGATTATGGGTGTTGGGGGTGTAATTAGGGGTGCGGCAGGGGCGTGGCTTAAGTGTCCCTCTTTCTTATCTCAAAAAGTTGGAGGTATGCGGATATCCGTCTTCTTTGCGGCTGTCCCCAGTGGTGATCTCCTCTTCCTCCTGTCCCTCAGTGATTACCTCCCCCCCAGCATGTCCCTCTTATGACTCTGCATGCACCTTCTGGTTCCCATAGCAGCAAATAATAAAGTAGCAAAATAAAAATATATATATTTTTAATAAAACTAAAATAAAATAAAAATAAAAAAGGCCTTTTTTTATACTGTACGCATGCTTGTGCAAAGCTTGCAAGACCACAACTTGCAAGCAGTCTGCACAAATGCATCCATTATAAAGAAACGCTTAAAAAAATTTGTACAGCTTTAGGTACAAAAATTGCAGGGAAATTAAATGTCAGTGAGGTTAAAGGAAAAGGTCACTGAGATGTTTAAAAATTGTAAACTGTGCTTTCTAAAAAATAAATAAATAAAGATTAATACATTTGTGTTTGGCATTTATATTGACAAATATGTTTTTATTGTAACATAATTACACTGGTTGCTACAATGTAGCTATTTTGGTTAGGGGAAACCTAGCCTTCCCTTCCTCCAGTATCTTCACTGTGCATAAGAGTGGCCTCCAGCGAGTGAAACTGTCAGACAAGCAGAATCTTCACAAAATGCACTGAGGTCAATGTGGAAGATGAATGATTTAGATAGATACAGTGGGATTGAAGCTGCCTTAAAGTGAACCTCCGGACTAAAAATCTCAGCAGAACTGAAAAGGCTTGGTGTTTCTTTAACAGTTTCACAGCATCAGAACTTTGTTTTTCTTACCAAAGCATCATTTTTAGCTGCATTTTTAGCTAAGCTCCACCCATCAAAGAAAAAAGCCCGGGCTTTTTTCCCCTGATGCTGTGCAGAGCATGATGGGATTTCCTATGTTGTTATTCACGTTGCCTAGCAACTGGGCGAGGTGCTCAGAACACAGGACAGTTGGAACTGTGTGTCATTCTCCCTGTCGCCTCCTTTCAACCAAAAAGATGGCTGCCATCATGAAAGCAAACATTTGCCTGTTCTTTTAAAACAGTGTGGGTAAGAGATTATATTACCTATCTATTTTAATTAACATAACTAATGTAACTTAATGACAGTATGTTTGATTAGGCTGGAGTTCCTCTTTAAGGTAGCCACGAATAAAACATTTTGCCAGACGATCGTTTACAAACGATTATTCGTATGAACGATCGGAAATTAATGTTTGGGACCACGAATGGATAAAAATCTCCTAAACAATCTGATCAGAGTGACAGGATAATTAATTTCACTAATCTGATTGGATTGGTTAGGAGATTTTTTTCCATCAGTGGTCACAAACAATCATTTCCAATCGTTCATACGAAGAATCTTTCGTAAATGATCGTTCTGCAAATTTTACCATTAGTGATAACCTTTAATCTGATCACATTGGTTAGGAGATTTTCGTTCGTTAGTGGTTCTGATCATGTGATATGTTGAAACAAAAAAGTATAACACAGTGAAAGCAGGTGCCCAATATGTTTTAGTATTTCGGTATCAAGTGCAAGTAATCAAAGGAATGCGTACTCACACTCTTCTGGTTGCCCAACCCGCAACCAGTATAATTGCAGTTGAGGAAGTACCGCCCCACTCGGCCTCTCAGGTACAGGTGTGGTTGCTTCTCCAAAAGAATTTTTTTTAGGATTTTAAAAAACATAAAATCTAAAATTTCTGCCCCCTCACCCCTCTAATGGGGTGGAAACCCATGTAGCTAGTGACTGGAGACGCCAAATAAAAATATAAAAAAACTAAAATATGCTTAAAAAGAAGGTAACTATATACTTACCTTCAATTATGAGAACATTCAAAGTTTAGACAGTTTTATTAATATGAATAAAAACAACCCGTTTCATGGCCTGATGCCACTTCCTCAGGTAAATAAGCCTTGCCCAAAGCTGTATCTTGCTCAGAGCGCCTTTTAATAAACATTCGTAAATTATTGTTAGTTGAAATATAGTTAGTGGCCTCCTTTAGAGGGTTAGGGAAGCTTACTGAAACTGTGATTGCACCAAAAAGGGCACAAATGAAACAAAATGGAAAGTAAGGTAGGGTTTAAACTTGTCTGATTTTCTGCATGTTTTCTGTATAGGAAAACACATTTGAAGGACACTTGAAGTGAGAGAGATATGAAGGCTGCCATATTTATTTCCTTTTAAATAATACCTGTTGCCTAGCATCCTGCTTATCTTTCATGCAACAGTAGTGTCTGACACACACCTGAAACAAGCATGTGGCTTATCCAGTTAGACTACAGTCAGAAATATCTGATCTGCGTAATTGTTCAGGGTTTATGGCTAAAAATATTAGAGGCAGACGATCAACAGGACAGCCAGGCAAAGTACATTGATTAAAAGGCAATATACAGTATACAGTATATACAGTATGACAATAAGGATATTAAACAGTGAGTAACGAGAACATGTCTCTGACCACAATAGAAAAATGAACACTAAATATTATTGAGCTCCGTTTTCGGGTACAGGGGGCTCACAGGTGTTTTTTAAACCCATGTTAAAGGGACCCTGAGCAGTAAAAACAAAAAAAACCGAATTCTTGACTTACCTTGGTCTTTCTCTAGCCCACGTGGGCCCCCGGCATCATTTTCAGCTCTTCCTAGGTCCCTTTGGCAGGTCCGGTAATCTGGCGACTTCGGCTGAAACGCCACTTGCATCGCATCATCATACCAGTTGCCATAAGTTCCCTGCACATGCGCTGTTCTCTAAAGATGAAACGGAACGTGCGCGGGATGCTTACGGCAATCGGCGTGATGACACGACAGGTGCGCGCTGGGGGTGTGCACATGCAACTTCAGGGAAGTTGCTGGATTACCAGAGCCACCAGCAGGACCTAGGAAGAGCCTAAGAGGGTGCCGGGGGACCTCGTGGGCAGGGCCGGCCCTAGACTTTTTGCCGCCTGAGGCAAACTTAGAAAAAATTGTCCCCCCCCAAGCCGTGGGTGGGTGGGCGGGCCGTCAAGATGGAGGGGTAGCGGGCAGGAAGGGGGTATTGGGCCTAGCGGTGGGGAGGGGGGTCGGACCCCCCCTCCCTCGCCTGGGTCCCCCGATTTGCGCTCCCCCTCCAGCTTTAAATAGTTACTTAGCAGCCGATAGTAAGAGGGACGGGCGGAGATCACTCACCTCTTCCGGTTCCAGCTTGCGCTCCACTGATGTCACTTCCTGCAACGCCGCCCACTGTATTGTAAGTAGACGGCGTTGCAGGAAGTGACGTCAGTGGAGCGCACGCTGGAACCGGAAGAGGTGAGTGATCCCCGCCCGTCCCTCTTACTATCGGCTGCTACGTAACTATTTACAGCTGGAGGGGAGCGCAGATCGGGGGACCCAGGCGAGGGAGGGGAGGTCCGACCCCCCCTCCCCACCTCTAGGCCCAATACCCCCTTCCTGCCCGCTACCCCTCCAGCTTGATGTCCGGCCCCCCCACACCCACGGATGGGTGGTTGCCGCTCCCCTTAGAAGTGCCGCCTGAGGCAAAAGTTTCACCCCGCCTCATGAGCGGGCCGGCCCTGCTCGTGGGCTACATCATTTTGTACACTGTGTAAATTTTGTCTATCAATTACATGCGGAGAAAAGCACACAAACTACCAGACAAGTGTGAACTGTGCCTAGCAAGTGTAACAAGCAGTGGTGCTCAGCAGAGCTCGAATATTCGAGTAGCTCGAATATTCGAGCTCTTTTCCAGCTATTCGAGCTCGGTATTCGAGCTCCGAATAGCTGTAGCTATTCGAATGGGCTATTCGCGTACACTCGAATAGCCCATTCACTATTCGAGCTATTCGAGCAAACGGCGCTATTCGAGCTCGGTACCGAGCTCGAATAGCGTCATAGCCCAGATTGATGTCCTTAGAGCCAATCAGAGGGCTCCCAGGCCCTCTGACGGCAGCCAATCACAGAGGGGGACCCTGGCCAGCCCCTACCCTATAAATAGCGGCCGCCATGTTACGTTTCTCCGTCCTTGCCTGAGACTTGCATAGAGAGAGAGTTGCTCCTTTGTGCTTTGGCTTAGCAAGAGCTTTATTGTGGTCATTTACCTAGCGTTTTTGCTCACATACACCTCCTATACACACCTATATTGTTGTTAGTTAGTTAGACATTGTATTTTAGTTAGTAGCTTTTGTGTTACATAGAGACAGGCCAGCTGCTGCAGGCTTACAGCTTTAGGCCTCAGGGCCTGCCTGTGTGGGCAGCTGTCCTCCTGTCCTCTGTTTATTTCTCTCTATTCTATACCAGTATTTCTGCTGTCCTTTACTACTGATTGTATTAGTATTGTAGTTATATACTGTAACTGTACTAGGACACTCACTGTCACTGTTCATAGGCTACTAGCTGCTCCTGCGTGTGTGCACTCACTGTCTGTGTACACACTACACACACTCTATTTCCAAGTTCTGATAACTGATTTATTATTGTAATTGAATATTGTAATTAGTTAGTTGTACTCACTGTTACTACTTACTGTACTAGGAGTCTAGGACACTCAGTCACTGTTCATAGGCTACTAGCTCCTGCGTGTGTGCACTCACTGTCTGTGTACACACTACACACACTCTATTTCCTTCTGATAACTGATTGATTATTGTAATTAGTTAGTTGTACTTACTGTTACTACTTACTGTACTAGGAGTCTAGGACACTCAGTCACTGTTCATAGGCTACTAGCTCCTGCGTGTGTGCACTCACTGTCTGTGTACACACTACACACACTCTATTTCCTTCTGATAACTGATTGATTATTGTAATTAGTTAGTTGTACTTACTGACTGTTACTACTTACTTACTTACTGTACTAGGGACACTCACTCAGTCACTGTTCATAGGCTAGCTCCTGCGCGTGTTTGCGCGTGCGTGCACTCACTGTCTGTAGTGTACACACACTAAATTTACTTGTGATTACTACTGATTATTGTAACTGCTAGTTGTACTTCCTGACTGTTACTACTTACTTACTGTACTAGGGACACTCACTCAGTCACCTCACCCACCAACCCACTCCATTAAAGTACCCCACTTTTCACCCGCCCTTTTAAAAAACTTTTGTCTATACGCCCAAAACATCGAAGATGTCTGGAAGTGGCAGCCAGCGCAGTTTGGGCAAGGGGAAGGGCAGCAAGGGAATCAGGAGGAGAGGGAGCAGCATTGTGGCAAGCCGCGGGCGCGCCACCATGCACAGTTCCGCAGCAGCAGCAGCGTCAGTGGCTAACATTCCTCCCATAGCCACTGGCCGTGGACGCCTTGGGCGCCGCCCAGCAGGAGCATCTGCAACTCACGCTGCAGAGACACAGCAGCAGCAGCGTGTAGCACCTGCTCCGATTTTCCTCCAGCTGGGTCGGAAACGTCCCATTGAGGAAAAGCATGCAGACACTGTGGTGCAACTCATGACGGAGGATGAGCAGCCCGCCATCAGCTCTGCATCTGAGGCCTCCACCCTCACCACCACCACCACCACCCCTGTTCGCAGCAGCCGCCCAGCAGGGTCTGGGGAGGAGGCCAGTTCACCGTCACTCGCCGACCTGTCATTCAGCAGTCTTTTGACCCCCGGCATCATGAGTAAATTGTCTGCTGTTGTTGGCGATCTTGAGGAGGAGATGCTGATGGGCACTTTGGGGGATGAGGGATTGGACAGCAAGACTGTGGCGACAGTCAAGCAGCCCATCCATGCATCAGGAGAGGAGTTTGGGGGGTCCTCATCCCAGCAGGACATGTTTCAGGAGGGGGAGGATGTTGATGACCCGGTGACAGACAGAGACTGGGTGCCACCACCTCCAGGGGATGTCGTCCTCAGCAGCTCTGAGGAGGAGGAGGAGGATGCTCTTGTGGGCCTTGCAAGGAGGCGCATCATTGCAAGCATTGGCAGCAGCAGTAGGCAGGTCCCACAGCCTGCTGGTGTCTCAGGCTCAGCAGCAGCAGCAGCAGCATCTGCCAGTACCACCACCAGCCGCACCCAAGCCCCCCAAGCCCCACCCCCAACCACCACAGGGAGACAGGCAGCAGCGCTTCCATGCCGTAGGGGGATGTTTCTGTCACCAATCTGGCGCTTTTTCACCATGCCCACAGTGTACAGCAAGTACGCCACTTGCAACCACTGTCAGCGGAAGTTGAGCAGAGGTGCAGACCCCTTAAAGTTCTGCACCAGCTCGCTCATCAACCACCTTGCTGCGAAACATTTCCACCAGCATGAGGAGTTCCAGAGGCTGAAGGCATCTGGTGCTGGCAGTGGCACCACACCCATCACTGCACAGCCTTCAGCAGCAGCAGCAACAGCAGCCACCCGCCCTCCTGCTCCTCCAGCAGCACCAGCAGGAGTGCGGAAACGCACTGCTCCTCCCCCCTCTGCAACTCCTGCCGCCGACACTGAGGCCTGTTCTGGCAGCCAGTCCTCAGTGGCCTCCTCCGCTGTGTCTGCTGATTCCCGTGCCAGCAAAAGGCCACGCCAGAGCCTTTTGAGCGAGTCCTTCCAGGGGGTGGTTAGGGCTCTGCCTCCCAGCAGCCGTCGCGTGCGGCAGCTGAACGGCTTGCTGGCCAGGGCCATGTGCTCCCAACTCCTGCCGTACACGCTCGTGCAGGAGGGGAGCGACATTCGTGCGCTGCTTGCTTGCGCAGCCCCAGACTGGCAGCTCCCCAGCAGACACTTTTTCTCCCGCAAGGCCATTCCTGCACTGCACCGCTTTGTGATGGCCAATGTGGAGCGAGGGCTGGAGCACGCGGTTGGTGAAAGGGTCCACGTCACCATGGACTCCTGGAGCAGCCGCTTCGGGACAGGCCGCTACCTGTCCTTCACTGTCCACTGGGTCAGCTTGGTGGAAGGGGGTGAGGATGGGAGAGCAGCAGCGGGCACAGCAGCAGCAGCAGCAACACAGTGGGTGGTGTCACCCCGCAGGGTCAGGGGAACTGCAGCAGGTTCCTCCGATCCTCTGCCATCCTCCGGCACACCTGGCCAAACCCCCCGCCTCAGCAGCAGCGTGAAGGCCCGCCACTGCCAAGGGCTGCTGCACTTGGTCAGCCTTGGGAAGACCAAGCTGACGGCAACCCATGTGTTGGCCAAACTCCAGGAGCAGGAGAGGATTTGGCTGACCCCCAGAGGCCTCAGAGTCGGAGAGGTGGTGGCCGACAATGGGGCCAATCTGGTTGCCGCAATAGACAAGGGAAACCTGACCCACATCCCCTGTCTTGCCCACGTGCTGAACCTGGTAGTGCAGAAGTTCTTGCGCACCTACCAGGGGATGGGCGAACTGCTGGAAACGGCAAGGAACGTTGTGCGTCACTTCCAGCGCTCGGCTGCAGCCTGTGCGAGCCTGGAAGACGTGCAAAAGGAGCTGGATCTGCCACGCCATCGGCTGATCCTTGACGTTCCGACTCGCTGGAACTCCACCCTGGCGATGTTGGAGCGTCTGGTTGAACAGAAGCACGCTGTCAACCAGTACCTTGCCCTGGCCACTGTTTCCGCCGCTCAGAGAAGGGACAAGACCAGCAGCATCCCGTCCATCGTCCCAGATGATGACTGGAGGCACATGCAGCAGGTGTGCTTAGTGCTGGCTCCCTTTCTGCAGGCCACTAACATGGTGAGCAGGGACCATGCTATGGTCTGCGAGTGGGTGCCCCTGGTTTGTCTGCTGAACAGGGCCCTCGATGCTTTGCTGGAACAGGGAGCGGCAGCCTTGGACCAGCAGGAGCGGCAAGCAGCTGCACAGTCCACCTCTGAGGGGGAGGAGGAGGAGGACTTGGTGGAGGTCCCTGACCTTGCTGCTGATGAGGGGGAGCAGCACAGTGCAGCTGAGTTGGTGCGGGGGTGGAGAGAGGATGAGGCTGACGAGGCAGAGGAGGAGGATGAGGACAGCAGCACTGCTGTCGATGTGCCAGCAGACGTGGCCCGCCTCTTCCCAATGGCAGCGCACATGCTGACGTGCCTGCGCAGAGACCCCAGGGTGATCCAGATGAAGCAGAGGGAGGACATCTGGATCAGCATGATGTTGGACCCACGCCTCAAGGGGAAGTTGAGCCAGTTCCTGCCGCCTGCAGGAGGAGACCCAGCGCAACAAATAAGGAGCTTGCAGCAGGCCCTTGTTGAGCACTTGGAGGAAGCCTTCCCCCAGCCTTCCACCCCCACTGTCCAGCAGCCAGCACAGAGGCAGCAGCAGGTGCCTGCATCCAGCAGCAAGCGCCCCACAGACCTGCTGTCTCTCAGCCACGAGCTCTACAGGACTGTAGAGGCTCCGGCAGCAGTGACTAGAGAGGAGGTGCATGCAGCAGCATCCTCCACCGGTCACAGCCAGCGCCTGACCCGCATGGTGGCTGACTACATGGGGTCCTACAGCGGGCTTGACAGCGATGCCCCTGTTGATCCCATGGAGTATTGGGTCAAGCGCCTGGAGATCTGGAGCGAGCTGGCGCAGTACGCCCTGGAAGTGCTGTCCTGCCCCCCTTCCAGCGTGCTGTCCGAGCGCTGCTTCAGTGCAGCTGGTGGTGTGGTCACCGAGAAACGCTCACGTCTGTCTCACAAGTCTGTGGACAGACTGACGTTTCTCAAGATGAACCAGGCGTGGGTGGAAGGCGAGTTCCTGGCCCCTGTTGTCGGCGAGAGGGGGACATGAACTGGCTAAGAACCATCGTTAATGTGCCTTACCACCCTTTACCACCTCCTGGCTCCTGCTCACTAAGCCAGCCTGGTTCACTTTGACTATTACGTCGCCTGCAGCCACACATTTTACACCTACAGTGGGCTGCTGTGTACTGCCCTTCTGCTGTCTGTCTGTGTTTCCCACTGCCAGGGTACACAGATTTACCTTCTGCTGCCACTCTGCCACCAGCTATTACGTCAAACAATAGCTATATATCTGTGTAATTTGTTTTACAAACAAAACCAAAAAACCATAAAAAAAAAAAAAAAAAGGTTTAATTTTTCTGAGGTGCCCGGGTTGAAAACTGTGTTGTCCCAGTTGTGTATTGGACACAATGTGGGCTACACGACCGCTGTCTGGGACCTCCTGCCTGCTGTGTTTATTTACAGCCCTGGTATCACCGCTAGGTACCAGGGCTATTATGTCACGCTGCCTGCCTGCTGCCACACTCACACTACTCCTCCATTCCTCCTGCTGATGCTGCTGTCTGTCTGTGTTTCCCAACGCCAGGGTACACAGATTTACCTTCTGCTGCCACTCTGCCACCAGCTATTACGTCAAACAATAGCTGCTCACATTACTCCTCCATTCCTCCTGCTGCTGCTGCTGCTGTCTGTCTGTCTGTGTTTCCCAACGCCAGGGTACACAGATTTACCTTCTGCTGCCACTCTGCCACCAGCTATTACGTCAAAAAATAGCTATATCTGTCTGTGTAATTTGTTGTAAAAACAAAACTACAAAACCATAAAAAAAAAAAAAGGTTTAATTTTTCTGAGGTGCCCGGGTTGAAAACTGTGTTGTCCCAGTTGTGTATTGGACACAATGTGGGCTACACGACCGCTGTCTGGGACCTCCTGCCTGCTGTGTTTATTTACAGCCCTGGTATCACCGCTAGGTACCAGGGCTATTATGTCACGCTGCCTGCCTGCTGCCACACTCACACTACTCCTCCATTCCTCCTGCTGATGCTGCTGTCTGTCTGTGTTTCCCAACGCCAGGGTACACAGATTTACCTTCTGCTGCCACTCTGCCACCAGCTATTACGTCAAACAATAGCTGCTCACATTACTCCTCCATTCCTCCTGCTGCTGCTGCTGCTGTCTGTCTGTCTGTGTTTCCCAACGCCAGGGTACACAGATTTACCTTCTGCTGCCACTCTGCCACCAGCTATTACGTCAAAAAATAGCTATATCTGTCTGTGTAATTTGTTGTAAAAACAAAACTACAAAACCATAAAAAAAAAAAAAGGTTTAATTTTTCTGAGGTGCCCGGGTTGAAAACTGTGTTGTCCCAGTTGTGTATTGGACACAATGTGGGCTGCACGACCGCTGTCTGGGACCTCCTGCCTGCTGTGTTTATTTACAGCCCTGGTATCACCGCTAGGTACCAGGGCTATTATGTCACGCTGCCTGCCTCATTGACTGCCTGCTGCCACACACTCATCCTCCTCCTCCTGCTGCTGAATTTACCTCCTGCTGTCTGTGTGTTTCCACTGCCAGGGAGCACATACAATGGCGCTTCCAACATGCGTGCGCCACCAGCTATTTGTTACGCTCAAAAATAGCTGCATTTCTTTAAAAAAAAAAATTTGAAAAGAGAAATAAGTGAAGAAGAAGACGATATAGAAGAAGATGAAGAAGATGAAGAAGAAGAAGATGAAGAAGAAGAAGATGAAGAAGAAGAAGAAGAAGAAGAAGAAGATGAAGAAGATGAAGAAGAAGAAGATGAAGAAGATGTAGAAGAAGAAGATGAAGAAGATGAAGAAGAAGAAGATGAAGAAGAAGAAGATGAAGAAGAAGAAGATGAAGATGATGAAGAAGAAGAAGATGAAGAAGAAGATGAAGATGATGAAGAAGAAGAAGATGAAGAAGATGAAGAAGATGAAGATGAAGAAGAAAGATGAAGATGATGAAGAAGAAGAAGAAGAAGAAGATGAAGAAGAAGATGAAGAAGATGAAGAAGAAGAAGAAGAAGATGAAGATGATGAAGAAGATGAAGAAGAAGAAGATGAAGATGATGAAGAAGATGAAGATGATGAAGAAGATGAAGATGATGAAGAAGAAGAAGATGAAGAAGATGAAGAAGAAGAAGATGATGAAGAAGAAGAAGAAGATGAAGAAGAAGATGAAGAAGATGAAGAAGATGAAGAAGAAGAAGAAGATGAAGAAGTTGAAGATGAAGAAGATGAAGAAGAAGAAGAAGAAGAAGATGAAGAAGATGAAGAAGAAGAAGAAGAAGAAGAAGATGAAGAAGATGAAGAAGATGAAGAAGAAGAAGAAGATGAAGAAGATGAAGAAGAAGAAGATGAAGAAGATGAAGAAGAAGATGAAGAAGAAGATGAAGAAGATGAAGAAAAAGAAGATGAAGAAGAAGAAGATGAAGAAGAAGAAGAAGAAGAAGACAATATAAAAGAAGAAGAAGATATAGAAGAAGATATAGAAGAAGAAGATATAGAAGAAGAAGATATAGAAGAAGAAGAAGAAGAAGAAGAAGATATAGAAGATAAAGAAGAAGAAGAAGAAGTATAAACAGTACTGAACAAATTTCTGGACACAACTTCTCTTTTCAACTTTTTTTTTTTAAAGGAACATCCCCACATAATCACTTGCTGTTGTTACTTGGAAAAAAAGAGGTTTCTTGCATCATTCACCCTCAAAACAAGTGTTGGAAGCTATTTAAGGCCATTTCGAATAGTCAGCTCGAATAATGAGCTCGAATACCGACTCGAATAGTGAGCTCGAATTCCGAGGTCGAATCGAATAGTAAAAATTATTCGACTCGAATATTCGACTGATCTCGAATAATTTACTATTCGAATTCGACCTAACTCGAATTTTGAAAAGGGGTATTTGAGCACCACTAGTAACAAGTGATCCTTCGTATGAAAGATTGTAAATAATTGAGACCACTAATGGAAAAAATCTCCTAACCAATCCAATCAGATTAATGAAATGGATTCAATTATTTCATTAATCTGATTGGATTGGTAAGGAGATTTTTGTCCATGAGCAGTCCCAAGCGATCACTTCAAATCGTTCATAGGAAGAAATGTTTGTAAATGTTCGTTTGGCAAATTGTATCGTTAGTGCTCACCTTAGCATAGTAAAGTGGTGGGTTTGTGGATGGTTTGGGTGAGAGTGGGCAGCAGGTGAACTAAATGTGAGGGCTGGTGCACACCAAGAGCACTTCTGTGTGCTTTTAAAAACGCCAGAGTTTTGAAAAGCGCTTGGCTAATGTATTTGAATGGGATGGATCACACCAGAGCGATGTGATTTTCTCCCAAACGCAAACACAGATCCTCCAGCATTTTTGCTGATTTCTGCGGTGATTCAGTGGAAAATCGTTCTAAAAAGCGCTAGATCGGAGCGATTTTCCAGGCGTTTTTGTTACAGGAGCTGTTCAGTAACAGCTCTACTGTAACGAAAAACTAAAAATGCTACATCAAAATGCTCCAAAGATCGCTAGGCATGATTATAAAATTGCTAGGCACATGCCTAGAATTGCCTAGAAAAATCACTATAAAAAGTGCTGAGCGTTTGAGATTACGCTAGCGCTTTTTGGTGCGCACTGGCCCTAACTTCACGTTTTCTAGACACACAGAAGAAAACCGAAAAAATGTCAGTTTGAAGATATGGTGCACAAAATGAGAAAAATATACAATAAAGAGAAAGAAAACCGTAATAAAGAAATGCAGCTGCTACTATAAGCCTAAAGCAAAAGGATAAATGAGACACGCTCAAACTACCTTTCCCCAGGATCCGAAGAAAGCCCTAAACTGCTATCATAGCAGCATTCTGGTTAGCACTATTGCCCTGCAGTGCTAGAGTCTTATGGCCCATACTCACGGGCAGCATTTGTGGCCTGTCGCCAGCACACGTGAGCGTGTGGGCGACAGGCCGGCGACAGCTCCTCGCCAGGTCCCTCCGCGTACACACGCGGAAGAGGGACCAGCGGCGCGACGGAAGCTGTCGCTGACGTTCCTCCTCCCCCCGCCGGAAGCTCCATAGACTTCAATGGAGGTTGCTGTCGCTAGTCCGCGTACTCACGCGGACTAGCGACAGTTGCGGCGGCGACTGTCGCCAGGCGATTGTCCACGGCAATCGCCTGGCGACATCAGCTGCGGGCGACGGTTCGGGGTGCGCGCCCGTGCAACGGCGCATACTCACGGGCGACCTGTCGCCGCAACACGCACGCGCCGCGTGTTGTGCCGACAATTGTAGCCCGTGAGTATGGGCCATAAGGTTCAGTTCATGGTCTGGACACTGTCTGACTAATTTGTATGTTTTCTCCAAAGCAGACTGGATGTTATCTGCCTCCGATGAAAAATGGGCTCTAGACTGTAAGGCAGGGGAATCAGACTATAACACTTGTATATGAGCACACACACAACTAGGGCAGCTTACTGAGTGCTTCAAGGGGACTTCTGTTCTCAGTTACAGGTGTTTTACTGTAAGTTTTGGCCTTACCACCAAAATGAAAGCTATAATATAAAGCTTTCCAATCCTATCTTGGACTATGTTAACTTTGGCCTTTTCCAGCATAGGTCTAATGTTGAACATAGCTCAGCGTCAGCCCCATTAGATCCCCCTTTGATAGCTGCCGGCCCCCTGCTAAATAAGGATTACAAAAGCACATTTGGGCGTGGTCATGCCGCGTAAAGTGGGCGTGGTCATAGGTGGGGCCAAATGTACATGAACATAGCAGTGGCGTAACTTAAATATATTCAATAGGCAGTATTTCACATATATAAGCCCCTCACCTGGCTTCTGTCTTGTCTTTGGCTGGCTGGCCTGTGCACTGTACACGGCTATGCTATGCTATGCTGTGCTGTGCTTGCCTGGCTGGTGGTGATGCTGTGCCGGCCTGGCTGACGGTGATGCTGTGCCAACTTGGCTGACGGAGATGTTGAGCCAGCCTGGCTTTGCAAGGTGACCTGCAGGGGGCTTTGCTGGGCTGGGCAATTTGCTGGGGGAATTTTGAGGGGGGTGGAGGGGTTACTGGGCTGAGGGCATTACTAGGCTTTGCTTGGCTGTATGCTTTGCTGGGCTGGGACCAGGAGGTTTTGCTAGACTGGGGGGTTTGCTTTGCTGAGGGCTCTGCTTTGCTGGGCTGGGGCCCTGGGGCTTTGCTTGGCTGTAGATAGGTAGGTTCCTCCAGTATAGGTTAGATAGGTATGTTCCAGTATAGGTTAGATAGGTAGGTGCCCCGAGTGTAGGTTAGATAGGTAGCTTCCCCCAGCATAGGTTAGATAGGTAGCTTCCCCCTGCGTAGGTTAGATAGATAGCTGCCCCCCGCGTAGTTTAGATAGGTAGCTGCCCCAGTTTAGATTAGATAGGTAGCTTCCTTCAGCATAGGTTAGATAGGTAGCTTCCCCCAGTATAAATTAGATAGGTAGCTTCCCCCAGTGTAGGTTAGATAGGTAGCTTCTCCCAGCGTAGGTTAGATAGGTAGCTTCCCCCAGCATAGGTTAGATAGGTAACTGTCCCAGCATAGTTTAGATAGGTAGCTTCCCCCCTGCGTAGGTTAGATAGGTAGCTTCCCCCAGCGTAGGTTAGATAGGTAGTTTCCCCCAGTGTAGGTTAGATAGGTAGCTGCCCCCAGCGTAGGTTAGATAGGTAACTGCCCCCAGCGTAGGTTAGATAGGTAGCTTCCACCAGCGTAGGTTAGATAGGAAGCTCCCCCAAGTGTAGGTTAGATAGGTAGCTTCCCCCAGCGTAGGTTAGATAGGTAACTGTCCCAGCATATTTTAGACAGGTAGCTTCCCCCCTGCGTAGGTTAGATAGGTAGCTTCCCCCCTGCGTAGGTTAGATAGGTAGCTTCCCCCCTGCGTAGGTTAGATAGGTAGCTTCCCCCTGCGTAGGTTAGATAGATAGCTGCCCCCTGCGTAGTTTAGATAGGTAGCTTCCCCCTGCGTAGGTTAGATAGATAGCTGCCCCCCGCGTAGTTTAGATAGGTAGCTGCCCCAGTTTAGATTAGATAGGTAGCTTCCTCCAGCATAGGTTAGATAGGTAGCTTCCCCCAGTATAAATTAGATAGGTAGCTTCCCCCAGTGTAGGTTAGATAGGTAGCTTCTCCCAGCGTAGGTTAGATAGGTAGCTTCCCCCAGCATAGGTTAGATAGGTAACTGTCCCAGCATAGTTTAGATAGGTAGCTTCCCCCCTGCGTAGGTTAGATAGGTAGCTTCCCCCAGCGTAGGTTAGATAGGTAGTTTCCCCCAGTGTAGGTTAGATAGGTAGCTGCCCCCAGCGTAGGTTAGATAGGTAACTGCCCCCAGCGTAGGTTAGATAGGGAGCTTCCACCAGCGTAGGTTAGATAGGTAGCTTCCCCCAGCGTAGGTTAGATAGGTAGCTTCCGCCAGTGTAGGTTAGATAGGTAGCTGCCCCCAGCGTAGGTTAGATAGGTAACTGCCCCCAGCGTAGGTTAGATAGGTAGCTTCCACCAGCGTAGGTTAGATAGGAAGCTCCCCCAAGTGTAGGTTAGATAGGTAGCTTCCCCCAGCGTAGGTTAGATAGGTAGCTTCCCCCAGCGTAGGTTAGATAGGTAGCTGCCCCCTGCGTAGGTTAGATAGTTAGCTGCCCCCAGCGTAGGTTAGATAGGTAGCTTCCCAAAGCGTAGGTTAGATAGGTAGCTTCCCCCAGCGTAGGTTAGATGCGTCTATTTGGGTCTAAGGGCGCCTGGAAAAAGGGCGCCTGGTGTAGCCCATATATGCCAAATTCGGCTACAAAAAGGGCGTCTGGTGTAGCCCATATACCAACTTCGGCTACAAAGGGCGTCTGGTGTAGCCCATATACCAACTTCGGCTACAAAGGGCGTCTGGTGTAGCCCATATACCAACTTCAGCTACAAAGGGCGCAATTAAAAGCTCACCTCCGATCACAGCCTCCAGCTTCTTCAGACTTCCTCCTCTGGAGTAGTTCGCATTGGTAACAGTGCCCCCTGTGATGACATCACAGGGGGCGCTGTAACCAAGGTGATGGACGCCGAGGAAGGAAGTCGGAAGAAGATGGAGGCTGCGATCGGAGGTGGGTTTTTAACTGCCCGTTTCCCCTCGCCACTCCGCCCAGTGCCCGCTCCTGCCACTCAATCAATCCAGGACACCATGGCAACAGGTTTGGGGGCGGTGCCCTGGATCAAAGGCTCTAGCAACGCCCCTGGGTACCACGCTGTGCCATGTAATAGCATTATTATGCTGGTGAGCGTGTAATGTGGGCTGAGCTACAGTGCACAAGTTGGCGTTGAAACACCCCATTCCCCCACTCCCCACTGATGCTGAGTCGCCTCCTTGTTCCAGTTTGAGGAAGTAGGCACCCAGCCAGCCCCCCACGCAGCAGCAGTTTCACGATCATAACTCCTACCCCCCCCCCCCCCACCCCCCTCTGCACACTAGATAAGAGTAAGCACTAGGGGACGTGGGTGATTGAGAAATTGGATTGGAAAGGGTTAAAGTGAACCCGACAAATCAAAATAAACTGATGAGATAAACAATTATACTTATCCTCCTACTAAAAATTACTTTTTAAAGTATCCAATTGTTTTCTTTTATATTTAAACATTTACAAAGTAGGTTTAATGTTTTACTGTCTCTAATCAGTGGCAGCCTATTAAGTATCCCAGAGTTAGAAAAAGGTCAATAGTTCATGTATTTTATCTCTTGTTGTATTCTGCCTGGAAAGCTTTTATGGCTGCAGTCTGCTTATCAGTGATGTTTACTATATTCCCGACAAGGTACCGACAAGACAGAAGCTGTCACTTTTATGCCTAATAATGAACTCTTTCAGGCAGCAAAATAAAACAAGAAAAACAGCCTGGTTATTAATGTTTTGTACAGTACATACACGTTTATCTCATCATGTCACATGTCGCCTTGGGTACACTTAGGAAAAGTGGCCGAACAGTGGCTCTCTAGTGTTGCTCGGGTCTGCTTTAGCCATCATTTTGACCTGATGAAGTCGGTTTTTGTTCTATGAAATGTTTTGTTTGACTTCAATAAAAACCTCGGACCAATAACCCTGTGGCTTTATAATTGGAGATAAAACCATCTTTTACTCTCCTTTTTATACTGTTTTTATATACCTCTGGGGACCTCCTCATAGAATCATTTGTATGCTGTTTTCCTGCTCATGGTCTTAAGCTGGCCACTAATGATACAATCTTTTTCATCCAATCTTACCATTTCTATGTAATAGAAGGGACTGCCTAAATTATCCATTTAATCTATTCACTCAGTTTACCCTTATACTACATAGATTTGGTAAAATTGGATGAAAAAAGATTGGATCATTAGTGGCCACCTAATGCTGGGAATACACGTTAAGTTTTTACTTTAGATAGATGGGTTCGATAGATAAATTCCAACCCGTCGGATCTGGTCGATTCTACTTTCGTTTCGATTCTCCTCATTCAAGTGAATGTAAATTGATAAGAAAAGATAAAAAATCGAGCAGTGAATCGAGAGTAGAATCTATTGAAATCACTAAAGATCTTCCACATTAGGTATAATTTATATAATTTACAGAACAAACATGCTTCAATTCTCTAAGCCCTTCTCGGTAAGTGTCGCTTACTAGCTGTGAAGCAGGTCAGTGGTGACTGAGGCAGGAAGTTGTGTATGAGTCAGGTTCTCTGTTCAGTGTATCCTCGACATTCCTTTAGATGTGCTGCAGCCACCAGGGGAGGCTCTTCTGTATAAGAGTAAACAGATCTTCACATCTGATGGGGTGCAGAAAAGCCTCATGAAATGTATCCTTCCCCTGCTCTGCTACAGTGAAGACCCACCTTCCAGGTTGTCGGACCAAATCTGGGTGAGAAATGAAGCAGGGCTGTGTGACTTTCCCTATTGGCTGCCTGGCTCTCCCTAAAAGCAGTCTGTCAAAGTTACCTCATGGAGAGAGCATGAGAGAGTGGAGAAAAATACTGACCTTTTTTGCTTGATTTACCAAATCCGTTAATCTTTGTGAATTGCAATTCCTTGACATTTCTTGAGGCAATTACTGCACGAGTCGGTAATTTACCTCACTAGTCGGTAATTTTAACTTTTACAATAATAGGTTTAGTGAATTGGAATTTGGCAAGGTGATCAGTAAAATGAGCTGTTTTCAGCATTACCGAATGCGGTAATCAGTGCCGCTTCTCTCATGAAGCAAGGTGAAACATTTGCATCAGGCGGCAGAGATTACAGGGGCAGCATGTTTGTTCTGTGTATTTACTTTAACAGCATGCAGTCAGAGTAGGAGGAGAAGTGAGAGGATAGCGAGGTGAAGAGGTCATCGTTAGGGAAAAGCAGCTTGTTATGCTGTGTGAGGAGTCTGACAGTGAGTGAGGAGGGGGAGGCAGTAGAGCAGCAATGTTGCATTTGACTTGCACAGGAGAAGGGAGGTGGCACTGCTGTCTTGACTGAGGATGAGCAGTTTGTTTTTCATGTCACAGACTCACAACCAGCCAGTGTGCTATTGTGTTAAGCTGCAGCATGTCATGTGAGAACATTAAATGAAGCAGAGTAAATTGTCATGTGCTGTGCGATCATTCCAAATCGTGTGTGTGTGGGAGGGAGGATAGGGGGGGGGGGGGGGGCAGGATCCTTACAAGTTTGCCTCAGGCAGCAAAAACTCTAGAATCAGCCCTGGTGGTAATGCTTAGTGAATTGAGGCCTAAGTGACAAACCATTCTCTGGTTGTTAAAAAGAACCAATGTACAGCACTGGGTTATGAGCACTGTAACACTACCAAAGCACAGAACTGCTGAGCAAAATGCAGATTAGAGTACTGCAGAGCTAGTACAACTTTCACTGACCCTGATTGACAGTATTTCTAGTATTAGCACGCTGTGTGTATTACTCTCTGCCTAGAAAAATCAAAGGACTGCTATGCAGCGGAAATTTCTACACTAACTCCTGTCATTCATTTACAAAAAGATTTCTCTGCTTTCAAATCCAATTTAACATTGAAAAGAAAAGGGAAAATCTACAGAGCTGATGCAGACTGGGGGTGGTAAGAATTCTAGGACTGGCTAAAGCTACTCATTCACTGATCGAGTGAATGGTTGCTACCGTATTACTATGGGGCTCAAGGCCTGTACACAGTGGTGGCTCCAGCTTCAAATGTTTGGGGGGACACAAAGTGGGCATGATGGTTGGCTGGTGGGGCCCATTTGGGTGATCAAAATCGATGTTTGTATGGCAAGCTTTGGACATTTTTTGGCTAACTCAGGTGACAAAATAAGGGCCCTTTTCCACTAGCAATCGCAATCACAAATCACAAACGCCAGCGATTGCGATTTTTCATTAATTCAGTTATGCGATTTTTCATTTGCATTGCATTATCCCTCTTTTTAAAATCGCTCCAGAAAGCGATTGTGATTTGTGATTTTAAAATCGAATCACTATAGTGGAAGATACTTCTCATGATTTCTATGATAAAGTAGCAACCCTAGCGATTTAAAAATCACTAGCGATTTGCGATTTTGCGATTCAGCTGTGTAGTGTAAAAAGGCCCTTAAGGCCAACTAGTTCAGCAATGATAGGAACCAAATGTAAACATCACAAACAGAACTTGGAGGCTTTTGAGCAGCGCAGAAGAAAAGTTACCTACATATGTTAGCTAGGTTGCTGGCATGCTTTAACCACTTAAGGACTGCAGTCATAAAACCCCTTAAGGACCAGAGCCTTTTTTTCCATTCAGACCACTGCAGCTTTCACGGTTTATTGCTCGGTCATACAACCTACCACCTAAATGAATTTTACCTCCTTTTCTTCTCTCTAATATAGCTTTCTTTTGGTGCTATTTGATTGCTCCTGTGATTTTTACTTTTTATTATATTCATCAAAAAAGACATGAATTTTGGCAAAAAAATGATTTTTTTAACTTTCTGTGCTGACATTTTTCAAATAAAGTAACATTTCTGTATACATGCAGCGCGAAAAATATGGACAAACATGTTTTTGATTAAAAAAAACCCATTCAGTGTATATTTATTGGTTTGGGTAAAAGTTATAGCGTTTACAAACTATGGTGCAAAAAGTGAATTTTGCCATTTTGAAGCATCTCCGACTTTTCCGAGCACCTGTCATGTTTTATGAGGTGCTAAAATTCCAGGATAGTATAAATATCCCCCAAATGACCCCATTTTGGAAAGAAGACATCCCAAAGTATTCACTGAGAGGCATGGTGAGTTCATAGAAGATTTTATTTTTTGTCACAAGTTAGCGGAAAATGACATTTTGTGACAAAAAAAAAGGAAAAAAAAAAATTCCATTTCTTCTAACTTGCGACAAAAAAAAATGAAATCTGCCACGGACTCACTATGCTCCTCTCTGAATACCTTGAAGTGTCTACTTTCCAAAATGGGGTCATTTATGGGGTGTGTTTACTGTCCTGGCATTTTGGGGGGTGCTAAATTGTAAGCACCCCTGTAAAGTCTAAAGGTGCTCATTGCACTTAGGGCCCCTTAGCACAGTTAGGCTGCAAAAAAGTGCCACACATGTGGTATCGCCGTACTCAGGAGAAGTAGTATAATGTGTTTTGGGGTGTATTTTTACACATACCCATGCTGGGTGGGAGAAATATCTCTGTAAATCACAATTTTTTGATTTTTTTACACACAATTGTCCATTTACAGAGATATTTCTCCCACTCAGCATGGGTATGTGTAAAAATACACCCCGAAACACATCATACTACTTCTCCTGAGTACGGCGATACCACATGTGTGGCACTTTTTTGCACCCCAACTGTGCTAAGGGGCCCAAAGTCCAATGAGTACCTTTAGGATTTCACAGGTCATTTTACGACATTTGGTTTCAAGACTACTCCTCACGGTTTAGGGCCCCTAAAATCCCAGGGCAGTATAGGAACCCCACAAGTGACCCCATTTTAGAAACAAGACACCCAAAGGTATTCCGTTAGGAGTATGGTGAGTTCATAGAAGATTTTATTTTTTTGTCACAAGTTAGCGGAAATTGATTTTAATTGTTTTTTTTCACAAAGTGTCATTTTCCGCTAACTTGTGACAAAAAATAAAATCTTCTATGAACTCACCATACTCCTAACTAAATACCTTGGGGTGTCTCCTTTCTAAAATGGGGTCACTTGTGGGGTTCCTATACTGCCCTGGGATTTTAGGGGCCCTAAACCGTGAGGAGTAGTCTTGAAACCAAATGTCGCAAAATGACCTGTGAAATCTTAAAGGTACTCATTGGACTTTGGGCCCCTTAGCGCAGTTAAGGTGCAAAAAAGTGCCACACATGAGGTATCCCCGTACTCAGGAGAAGTAGTATAATTTGTTTTGCGGTGTATTTTTACACATACCCATGCTGGGTGGGAGAAATATCTCTGTAAATGGACAATTGTGTGTAAAAAAAATTAAAAAATTGTGATTTACAGAGATATTTCTCCCACCCAGCACGGGTATGTGTAAAAATACACCCCAAAACACATTATACTACTTCTCCTGAGTACGGCGATACCACATGTGTGGCACTTTTTTGCACCCCAACTGCGCTAAGGGGCCCAAAGTCCAATGAGTACCTTTAGGATTTCACAGGTCATTTTGCGAAATTTGGTTTCAAGACTACTCCTCACGGTTTAGGGCCCCTAAAATGCCAGGGCAGTATAGGAACCCCACAAGTGACCCCATTTTAGAAAGAAGACACCCCAAGGTATTCAGTTAGGAGTATGGTGAGTTCATAGAAGATTTTATTTTTTGTCACAAGTTAGCGGAAAATGACACTTTGTGAAAAAAAACAATTAAAATCAATTTCCGCTAACTTGTGACAAAAAAATAAAATCTTCTATGAACTCACCATACTCCTAACTAAATACCTTGGGGTGTCTCCTTTCTAAAATGGGGTCACTTGTGGGGTTCCTATACTGCCCTGGGATTTTAGGGGCCCTAAACCGTGAGGAGTAGTCTTGAAACCAAATGTCGCAAAATGACCTGTGAAATCTTAAAGGTACTCATTGGACTTTGGGCCCCTTAGCGCAGTTAAGGTGCAAAAAAAGTGCCACACATGAGGTATCCCCGTACTCAGGAGAAGTAGTATAATTTGTTTTGCGGTGTATTTCTACACATACCCATGCTGGGTGGGAGAAATATCTCTGTAAATGGACAATTGTGTGTAAAAAAATTAAAAAATTGTGATTTACAGAGATATTTCTCCCACCCAGCACGGGTATGTGTAAAAATACACCCCAAAACACATTATACTACTTCTCCTAAGTACGGCGATACCACATGTGTGGCACTTTTTTGCACCCCAACTGCGCTAAGGGGCCCAAAGTCCAATGAGTACCTTTAGGATTTCACAGGTCATTTTGCGAAATTTGGTTTCAAGACTACTCCTCACGGTTTAGGGCCCCTAAAATGCCAGGGCAGTATAGGAACCCCACAAGTGACCCCATTTTAGAAAGAAGACACCCCAAGGTATTCAGTTAGGAGTATGGTGAGTTCATAGAAGATTTTATTTTTTGTCACAAGTTAGCGGAAAATGACACTTTGTGAAAAAAAACTATTAAAATCAATTTCCGCTAACTTGTGACAAAAAAATAAAATCTTCTATGAACTCACCATACTCCTAACTAAATACCTTGGGGTGTCTCCTTTCTAAAATGGGGTCACTTGTGGGGTTCCTATACTGCCCTGGGATTTTAGGGGCCCTAAACCGTGAGGAGTAGTCTTGAAACCAAATGTCGCAAAATGACCTGTGAAATCTTAAAGGTACTCATTGGACTTTGGGCCCCTTAGCGCAGTTAAGGTGCAAAAAAGTGCCAGACATGAGGTATCCCCGTACTCAGGAGAAGTAGTATAATTTGTTTTGCGGTGTATTTCTACACATACCCATGCTGGGTGGGAGAAATATCTCTGTAAATGGACAATTGTGTGTAAAAAAATTAAAAAATTGTGATTTACAGAGATATTTCTCCCACCCAGCATGGGTATGTGTAAAAATACACCCCAAAACACATTATACTACTTCTCCTGAGTACAGCGATACCTCATGTGTGACACTTTTTTAGCAGCCTAGTTGCGCAAAGGGGCCCAAAGTCCAATGAGCACCTTTAGGCTTTACAGGGGTGCTCACAATTTAGCAACCCCCCCACATGCCAGGACCATGAACAAAGCCCACAAATGACCCCATTTTGGAAAGAAGACACCCCAAGGTATTCCATGAGGGGCATGGTGAGTTCATAGAAAAAAATTTTTTTTGTCATAAGTGAGCGGAAAATGACATTTTGTGAAAAAAAACATACAACAATTTCTGCTAACTTGTGACAAAAAATAAAATATTCTATGAACTCACCATGCACCTCACGTAATACTTTGGGGTGTCCTCTTTCCAAAATGGCATCATTCGTGGGGTCTGTCCTGGCATTTTAGGGTCTCTGCAATCATTACATGTATGGCCAGTATTAGGAGTTTCTGCTATACTCCTTATTTTGGGCATACAGGTACTGCACTCTGGGCTGAAAGGAAAAATGACAGTCAATCAATCAATCAATGTGGATGAAAAAATATCTGCCAAAAAAATGTGAAAAAAAAAGAGGGGAAGGCGTCTGCCAGGACATAGGAGCTGCCACCCAAAAACGTCCACCCATTCAGCTCGTATGCCCTGGCAAAGCCGATTTATCCATTCACACCGATCGATGTGGATGAACAAATCATTGCCAGAGTTCTTTTTTGATACAAAGTGCTTGCCAAAGCATAGGAGCTCCAACACCACCCCTCAGCTCATATGCCTCGGCAAACGTATCTTTTTTACTGCAGAGGAGAAATCTCGTCCTGCAGCGCTGCATGCACCGACTTGTGTGTAATCTGACAGACACACAATGCTTCTGTCAGGATGCACCATCAGTGCTGCAGCTGGTTGGTCGGTCGGTCGGTCCACCTGGAAGGGTAAAGGATGGAAAAAAGAGAGAAAAACACACACACAAAAAACAAGCAAGCAGCAAAGCAATAACTTCATTAACATCAACTTTTATAAACTTTAATGAACATTTTTAACCCAAACATTAACATTGGGAACCAAACATTAACTTTTTTGCTTACCTGTTTTTTTTATTTGTTTTTTTTTTTTCTTACCTTTCTGAGGACAAACCTCTCGTCCCCCATGGGACAATATGCAAAGTGCAAATCGCACAGAGATGTGGCGAAGTACATTATGCACTTTGTCCCAAGTGAAAGGAGAGGTTTCTGGCAGCACTGTGTATTAGGGTCTCTGGAAACCTGATGTCTGGGTTCACACTGCATATTGGCGTATCCGGTGGGTCGCACGCACCGCATCGCCCCAAACAGACCTTCAGAGAATACCGCTAGAGTAGCATTCGACAGTAATCGCATTCGGCCTAGTAAGTAACTGCGTCGCCGTAGACTAACATGACTTCCGGGCCGACCCAAATTGCCACAGAAGCCACCCAGTAACGTAGGCATGCTATGGAACAGGAGTTCCATAGCGTTAAGTCAAGCACTTCCGGCGTAGGGGGGGGACCGCAAAGTGTGACTTTCGCTAGGCAATTTTCCCTAACGCATCACGCCAGTGTGAAATAGCACAGAGACCCTTGTGTGCCTACTGCTATGTTTGGAGTTCCCTACTCTCTAAAAGTGTATCTGCTCATGATACCTCTGGAAACACTCCCCTAGGCATAGACCAGGCTGGTCAGGACACATGGGACAGTAAACAGAGGTGTCACGCCTTGTTCCAACCCTGCTGCAGACATGACAACGTTTTCTTGGGGTGCGTTGATTTGGGCCACACGGAATGGGAAAGGCGTAGTGCCTTTCATGCAGCCGGCTAACTGCATTTTGGGGTTGGGCCACGGCACCTCCTGGATACAGGAGTTCCATAACGATGTCTTCCTGGAATTTAAGGAACGCTCCAGTTCTCCCAGCCTTACTGTAGAGAACAAAGCTGTTGTAAATACCCAATTGAATTAGATAAACAGACACTTTTTTATACCAGCGTCTGGTTTTGCGGGAAACTAAATAGGGCCCTAACATCTGGTCATTGAAGTCCACCCCTCCCATGTAAGCATTATAGTCGTGGACGGCGAGGGGTTTTTCAGTGACCTCAGTTGCCCGTTGAATTTGGACTGACGTGTCTGTGTGAATGGTGGACAGAAGGTAAACGTCCCTCTTGTCCTTCCATTTCACCGCGAGCAGGTCATCTGTACACAAGGCAGCCCTCTCCCCCCGTGCAAGCCGGGTACTAACGAGCCGTTGGGGGAAGCCCCGGCGACTAGGCCGCACGGTGCCACAGCAGCGGATCCCTTCTATCTTTAAATGCTGATAGAGGGCCACACTTGTGTAGAAGTTGTCCACATAAAGATGGTACCCCTCCTGGAACAAAGGTGACACCAAGTCCCACACAATCTTGCCACTGCTCCCCAGGTAGTCAGGGCATCCGACCGGCTCCAATTTTGAGTCTTTTCCCTCATAGACCCTAAAACCATAAGTATAGCCTGTGGCCCTTTCACAGAGCTTATACAGTTTCACCCCATACCGGGCGCGCTTGCTTGGGATGTACTGTTTGATGCCAAGGCGCCCGGTAAAATGTATGAGGGACTCGTCTACACAAATGTGCTGTTCAGGGGTATAAGCATCTGCAAATTTTGATGACATGTGGTCTATGAGGGGCCGAATTTTGTGGAGCCGGTCATAAGCAGGGTGGTCACTCCAATGACAGGTTGTGTTGTCATTGAAGTGCAGGAAGCGCAGGATCATCTCAAACCGTGTCCTGGACATGATAGCAGAGAACATGGGCAGGTGATATATTGGGCGCGTAGACCAATAAGACCGCAATACATTCAATTTGACTAGACCCATGTTAAGGAGAAGGCCCAAAAAAGTTTTAAGTTCGGAAACTTGGAGTGGTTTCCACCGGTAAGCCTGGGAATAGTACTTATCCGGGTTGTCGGTGATGTATTGTGTGGCATAACGGTTGGTCTCAGCCACAATTAAGTCGTAGAGATCCTCGGTGAAGAACAGATGAAAAAAGTCTAGGGCCGTTACTAGATTATCTGTCTCCACCTGGACTCCAGACTGGGCGGTGAAAGGGGGCAGTACGGGTGCGGCGGAACCAGGGGATTGCCAATTGGGATTTGCCAGCACCTCTGGAAGACTATGGGTAGTACGGGCCCGTTTTCTTGGTGGCTGCGACTCGGGTCTTAATGCACGTGCCACCGAACCAGTTTCAACTTCCCTTCTGGTGCTCACCACTTCACCAGGGTCTACGGAAGTACTGGTGCCAGGTCCAGGAGATGCTGCGCTGCTGGTGTATGCCTCACCATGAAACCTCAGACCAGCACTAGCACCACTCTGCTGCCCTTGAGGCAGATCCTGCGCCACCTGCGGTCCAGTGACATGGGGTGTGGTACGCCTGGCTCTAGCCGGGACCTCAACCTCGTTATCGCTATCGGTCAGCGAGCCACTGCTGTCCACAGGTTCGTACTCTGACCCAGAAGATTCGTCGGATGAGATGTCCCAATCGTCCTCATCCGACTGGGCCATATACCTGAGAACCTCATCATCGGAATACCTCTTTCTTGCCATGGTGGGCTGCTAAATTTAGGGGGTATTCCTCTGAGACTACCCAGGAAAAAGAGCACCTACCTAGCAAAAGGGAGTACTTGCGGAGCAGAAAGCTGTGGTCACTGAGTTTTGGAAAAAAAAAAATCAAAACTGATCTTTACAGTGCCACAGCTATTGTATAGTGTTTTTTGCAGTGATCAGAAAAAAAATTCTGTCACTGCGGTGGGGCAGGCTGAACGCAAGTGCAGGCGAACGATCAGGCCTGATCGGCAAACACTGCGTTTTTAGTGGATCCTAATGACCCCAATATAGATCTGTGTGCGATCAGTAATGATCACTTACAGATACTATATAGTACCAATGCTGATTAGCGACAGTGATGACGCTAATCAGCGACTAATTAGTGACTGTGGTGCGGTGGGCTGAGCGCTAACTGACACTAACACAGGGGCCTAGCTAACTGGCCTAACTGTTAACACTAGTGATACTAAAAACACTATTTTTAGATCACTAGGATAGTGACCAGGGGGGGGGGGGATCAGGGGGCAATCAGACAGCAATGGGGGCAATCAGAAACAATCACAGACAATCAGAGGGCAATCAAGGCAATTACAACACAATTAGAGCCAATAAGAGTGATTAGAGGGCAATCACAGCCAGTCAGTGCAATCAAAGCCAATCGCGGGGCAATCGAAGCCAATCACAATACAATCGAAAACCAATCACGGGACAATCGAAAACCAATCACGGGACAATCGAAGCCAATCACGGGACAATCGAAGCCAATCACGGGACAATCGAAGCCAATCACAGCACAATCGAAGCCAATCACGGGACAATCGAAGCCAATCACGGGACAATCGAAGCCAATCACGGGACAATCGAAGCCAATCACAGCACAATCGAAGCCAATCACAGGACAATCAAAAACCAATCACGGGACAATCTAAGTCAGTCACAGGGCAATTGAGACAATTGGAACCAATCAAAGCACAATCAAGCGTTACAGACAGGAGATTAGATATACACAATGGCAGGGGGGTGATCTAGGGCAGGGTGGAGTGATCAGAGGGAGATATAAGGGCAGGGGGGAGGGTGATCAGGAGCCTGCAGTGACAGGTGGTGACGGGGTGATTGATAGGTGATCGGTAGGTAATTACAGAGGAGAAAATAAGCAAGCAATGCACTGGCGGGGGGTCTGTGGGCGATCTGAGGGTTCGGGTGGGTGATTGGGTGCCCGCAAGGGGCAGATTAGGGTCTAATCTGATGGGTAGCAGTGACAGGGGGTGACGGGGTGATTGATAGGTGATCAGAAGGTAATTACAGGGTAGAATATATGCAAGCAATGCACTGGCAAGTTGATCAGAGGGGGTCTCAGGGCAATCTGAGGGGGTGGGCGGGTGATTGGGTGCCCAAAAGGGGCAGACTAGGGACTGATCTGATGGGTAGCAGTGACAGGTAGTGACAGGGGGTGATTGATGGGTGATTGATGGGTGATCAGTAGGTGTTTAGAGGAGAGAAAAGATGTAAACAATGCACTTGGTAGGTGTTATGAGGGTGGGCCTGTGGGCGATCTGAGCGTGTGGGTGGGTGATCAGATGCCCGCAAAGGGCAGGTTAGGGTCTAATCTGATGGGTGGCAGTGACAGGTGATGACAGGGGGTGATCGATGGGTGATTGACAGGTGATTGACAGGTGATTACAGAGAATAGCTGTATACAGTACAGGGGGGGGGAGGTCTGGGGGGGGGGGTCTGGGGAGGATCTGAGGGTGTGGGGGGGGGGTGATCAGGCGCCCCCAGGGGGAAGTTTAGGACCTGATCTAAAAGATAGCGTTGACAGTTAGTGACAGGGGGTGATTGATAGGTGATTAGGGGGGTGATTGGGTGAAAACAGTGCTGTCAGGGGGTGGGCAGGGGGGGGTCTGATGGGTGCTGTGGGCGATTAGTGTGCAGGGGGGGCAGGATCAGTGTGCTGGCATTTGGACTCACAGTGCTGCCTTCCTCTCTGGTGGTCGATCGAGCGCTGTGACCACCAGGGAGGAGGCAGCGTGTATAATACGCTTTGTTTACCTAACAAAGCGTATTATACACTTTCAATTGGCCATTTCAAAAAGTTGCAACCCGCCGGCGCTGCTGATTGGCCGGCGGGTTGACGTCACATGTGGGCGGAGCCTAATGCCGGCGATGCGCGCGCGATCGCCCGCAATCCCCTCCCCCAGGACCCGACGCCATTCTGCGTTACGTGGTCCTGGGGCTGCCACTTTGCCGCCGCCAATATGAAGTAGGCGGTCGGCAAGTGGTTAATCCTTACTTGCTAGCAAGCTGCTCCTGTGTGGACATTTCACAGACAAACCATTCCAGCCCCCAACCTGTATTTCACAACTCTTTAAGCAAGGGGTGGGGAAGAGGAAGGAGGGAGAGAAACACTGTGTGTGTAATTCCTTATCTTAGTAGCTAAGCATAGCTAAAGACTGGAGCTTGTATTTTACAGACAGGAAAAAAATCTTCCCGTCTGTAAAATACAAGCTCTATTCCTGTTGACTGGCAATGTTAGAACATACAATTAGTAGGCGGTAGAGAGATTTTTTTTTTGTGCAAATATAAGTGTCATCCAGATACATTAATTACAGGGGACCTTGCAAGGATTGTGAGGTATTTATTGCAAATAGATAAGACCCTTGGTTTACATAGACTCAGGCTGACATGGAGAGTTTTTTGCAGACCCTATCCTGTTCACTGTACGCTGCTAGAGCCTGGAAACAGTTAACTGTATGTTACTGAGCAAGGGACACTCGGGGGGGGGGGGGGCACAGTGGTTCCTCGTGGGGGGTGCAGTGCCCCAGCATGCCCCAGTGTAGCCCCACCCATGCCTGTACACATGCTAGATTGATGTCATCTGACGGACATCAGGATGCAATCCCTTGGGCAACATTACTAAGCCAAGGCAGTACAGACATGTGGTCAATCTACAGGCTGATGATGCATTTGGTTGCAATATGGCAATATGGGGGGCTAGTAGCTTCACAGCAGTGCAGATTGTGATGTCACGCAGCGGGCGGGGCAGGAAGAGCAAAGCTACATTGGAGGATGTTTGTAAAGAGGTCCATTTATCCAGGGCACTGTCAGGGACCGGGCAACTCGAGAAGCCTGCAGAGACAGGATATGATGATTTTCAACCAAATCAAGGGGAATAGCAGCCTTATTTAAAGAGGAACTGCAGTGAAAATAACATAATGAATACAACTGCTTATTTTTTACAATATTAATTTATAGATTCTTTACTCATTGTTTGCCCATTGCAAAATATTTCCTCTCTGATTTACATGCTGAAATATATCACTGGTGGCGACATCTTTAGATCTGGCAGGTGATCTGTACGGAATGTTCTTTAGTGAAAGTTCTATGCACAGTTTGCTTGGCAGTTGGAAAAAGCCATTATTTCCCACAATGCAACGAGATTCACAGCCAGAAAACTGTCAGGACCTTGGTCATGACATCACACTGTGGGATGGGTAAGGGTAAAGATTTCTTGTGAGAAAGGGGGTATCAGCTACTGATGGAATGAAGTTCAATCCTTGGCGTAAGTTCCTCTTTAGGGGAAAAACAAGGCTGTCGCCCTCAACCACACCTTACAAGACTCAGCCACCATCTACAGTCGTCTGCAACGAATCTACTAGACATCGTACACAGATTCCTGTGCTGAAAAGAGAGCTGTCCCTGTCTATGGCAATTACAACAATTTCATACACTGCTGCCAATCTGCACACACTCAGGTTGGTGTTCATGTATTTCGGTCCAAACTATGGAAACGCCACACACACAATGCAATCTCACACATGTAGCTATGAAAATCTGCAGTCTATCTCTAGGAAATGTAAATTCTCTGCTTACTACACAGTAGAATGCATTATTAAATAAAGATTTGGCATTCTAAAAAGTGGAACAGTGCAGGAATATATACAACATAATATTCACAAGAACAAAGGTAAAAATGACAATAACACACATCATTTGCTTATAAAAATAAAAGGGAATAAAACAGAAATAGAACATTACCCTTGTGCACAGTCTAATTCCTGGTGGCGGGAGAATGCAATGCTGATTGGATCAGGGTAACCCTTGCTAAGTGCAGTAACCTATGGAGAATTACGCTTACTGATTGTATGAGCATCCATTGTATAGCCCAAAATGTAGCTCCAGGCTAGAAAAACATTGTGGAAATACTTTTAAATTATACATTGTATCAAATGGAATGACATCCTATTTAGGTAACAATAGGCCCCACTTTACATATATGCACACAACAGAGAGTTTCCTGCATTATCAGCCATCTCCATACACAACGCCCATTTAGTCTTCTCATTTAGGTAAAGTTAATGAATGGACTACCAGCTAGACTCTATTCAAATGTCATTACAGCACTCTTCAAAGGAGATGCAATTGTATACACTTTAGGCCCCGTTCACACTTGCGGTTTTGCAAAAACCGCACCGGATGTCCGGACCGCACCGGAGCCGGATCGGACCTGAACCGTACGGTTCCTGTCCGGATCCGGTCCGGATCCGGTCCGGTTGCATACGGTTTCTGTGCGGTATGAACACGGTTCCGGTCCGGATCCGGATTCTTAAAGAGATAACAACCTGTATAAATACCTGGGGTTCTGGGAGGTCAGCAGAAGCTCTGGGGTCATTGTTGGAGACAGCTGGACGTGTGGAGACCATCCTTGGATACAGAGACAGCAGTTGGGACCATGGATCCAGTCATTTTTTACGCTTATTACCTGGGAATTCTCTCCTTCCTGTTGTTTACCTACTACTATGTGGGGAGAAGGCGTGCTCCTCGCAGGAGATGGTGGGTGCACCCTCTACTAGCCAGGAGGCAGAGGAAGGGAGAGTTCCAGGCCCTCTACCGGGACCTCAGACGACACCCACAGAAGTTCTACAGCTACACTCGGATGTCTATTCCCCTGTAAGTATATAGGCCTAAATACACCAACCCCCACCATTCCTAAACACCCCACCCTCACCCCCACAACACCTCATCCCTGTATACCTAGCTAAACACACCACCCTGACCCCCACACCCCTGTATACCTAGCTATACAGTACACCCCCACCCTCCACAACACTCCCAAACCTCTGTAAACACACCTCCCCCATCCTCCACCCAACACCTTGTCCCACAACATACTTTACAGCTTCTTCCTTTCCATCTCCTGACAGGTTTGATACCCTTTTGGAGATGGTGAAGGATGACCTTAGGAAGAAGGATACCACGTTCAGGAGAGCAGTCACACCACAAGAACAACTACTCATCACACTGAGGTATGTAAAAACAAATTTTTTTATTGCAAAAACAACCACTTTCCAACATGGAAACATTCTTCCAACATGGAAGACAAAAAAATAACATATCTATGGTATAGCCCGGTCAGTTTTAAGGAACACCAACCACCAACTTTGTGCTGGAAGAGTTGTAGGGCATAGCTGCCCAAGTGTCTTTCGGGGACACCAGGCCCTAATAAATTGAAGTGCTTCAAAAACCTAACCACTGGCACATGACCCTCTGAGCCATGGATGAAGGACACAGGTCAGTGAAAAGGCTAGGCCTCTCACCGACCAGTGTAGGTGTCCTTCATCCATGGTTTCAAGGGTCTTGTGCAAGTGGTTAGGAACAAGAAAAAAGTGAGGAGCAAGAGGAACCGATGGCAGAGGTGCATGACTACAGGTGCAGTGCAACAGGCACAAGGTTGTGACCCAGGTAGTGTCTTTCGGGGACACCAGGCCCTAAAATTGAAGTGCTTCAAAAACCTAACCACTGGCACATGACCCTCTGAGCCATGGATGAAGGACACAGGTCAGTGAAAAGGCTAGGCCTCTCACCGACCAGTCAAGGTGTCCTTCATCCATGGCTCCAAGGGTCTTGTGCAAGTGGTTAGGAACAAGAACAAAGTGAGGAGCAAGAGGAACCGATGGCAGAGGAGCAGGACTACAGGTGCAGTGCAACAGGCACAAGGTTGTGACCCAGGTAGTGTCTTTCGGGGACACCAGGCCCTAAAATTGAAGTGCTTTAAAAACCTAACCACTGGCACAGGACCCTCTGAGCCATGGGTGAAGGACACAGGTCAGTGAAAAGGCTAGGCCTCTCACCGACCAGTCAAGGTGTCCTTCATCCATGGTTCAAAGGGTCTTGTGCAAGTGGTTAGGAACAAGAACAAAGTGAGGAGCAAGAGGAACCGATGGCAGAGGTGCATGACTACAGGTGCAGTGCAACAGGCACAAGGTTGTGACCCAGGTAGTGTCTTTCGGGGACACCAGGCCCTAAAATTGAAGTGCTTTAAAAACCTAACCACTGGCACATGACCCTCTGAGCCATGGATGAAGGACACAGGTCAGTGAAAAGGCTAGGCCTCTCACCGACCAGTCAAGGTGTCCTTCATCCATGGCTCCAAGGGTCTTGTGCAAGTGGTTAGGAACAAGAACAAAGTGAGGAGCAAGAGGAACCGATGGCAGAGGTGCATGACTACAGGTGCAGTGCAACAGGCACAAGGTTGTGACCCAGGTAGTGTCTTTCGGGGACACCAGGCCCTAAAATTGAAGTGCTTTAAAAACCTAACCACTGGCACATGACCCTCTGAGCCATGGATGAAGGACACAGGTCAGTGAAAAGGCTAGGCCTCTCACCGACCAGTGTAGGTGTCCTTCATCCATGGCTCCAAGGGTCTTGTGCAAGTGGTTAGGAACAAGAACAAAGTGAGGAGCAAGAGGAACCGATGGCAGAGGAGCAGGACTACAGGTGCAGTGCAACAGGCACAAGGTTGTGACCCAGGTAGTGTCTTTCGGGGACACCAGGCCCTAAAATTGAAGTGCTTTAAAAACCTAACCACTGGCACATGACCCTCTGAGCCATGGATGAAGGACACAGGTCAGTGAAAAGGCTAGGCCTCTCACCGACCAGTCAAGGTGTCCTTCATCCATGGCTCCAAGGGTCTTGTGCAAGTGGTTAGGAACAAGAACAAAGTGAGGAGCAAGAGGAACCGATGGCAGAGGTGCATGACTACAGGTGCAGTGCAACAGGCACAAGGTTGTGACCCAGGTAGTGTCTTTCGGGGACACCAGGCCCTAAAATTGAAGTGCTTTAAAAACCTAACCACTGGCACATGACCCTCTGAGCCATGGATGAAGGACACAGGTCAGTGAAAAGGCTAGGCCTCTCACCGACCAGTGTAGGTGTCCTTCATCCATGGCTCCAAGGGTCTTGTGCAAGTGGTTAGGAACAAGAACAAAGTGAGGAGCAAGAGGAACCGATGGCAGAGGAGCAGGACTACAGGTGCAGTGCAACAGGCACAAGGTTGTGACCCAGGTAGTGTCTTTCGGGGACACCAGGCCCTAAAATTGAAGTGCTTTAAAAACCTAACCACTGGCACAGGACCCTCTGAGCCATGGATGAAGGACACAGGTCAGTGAAAAGGCTAGGCCTCTCACCGACCAGTCAAGGTGTCCTTCATCCATGGTTCAAAGGGTCTTGTGCAAGTGGTTAGGAACAAGAACAAAGTGAGGAGCAAGAGGAACCGATGGCAGAGGAGCAGGACTACAGGTGCAGTGCAACAGGCACAAGGTTGTGACCCAGGTAGTGTCTTTCGGGGACACCAGGCCCTAAATTATTAGTGCTTCTAAAACCTAACCACTGGCACAGGACCCTCTGAGCCATGGATGAAGGACACAGGTCAGTGAAAAGGCTAGGCCTCTCACCGACCAGTGAAGGTGTCCTTCACCCATGGCTCCAAGGGTCTTGTGCAAGTGATTAGGATCAACAAAGTAAGGAACAAGAGGAATCAAAGGCACAGGAGCAGGACTACAGGTGCAGTGCAACAGGCACAAGGTTGTGACCCAGGTAGTGTCTTTCGGGGACACCAGGCTCTAAATTATTAGTGCTTCTAAAACCTAACCACTGGCACAGGACCCTCTGAGCCATGGATGAAGGACACAGGTCAGTGAAAAGGCTAGGCCTCTCACCGACCAGTGAAGGTGTCCTTCACCCATGGCTCCAAGGGTCTTGTGCAAGTGATTAGGAACAACAAAGTAAGGAACAAGAGGAATCAAAGGCACAGGTGCAGGACTACAGGTGCAGTGCAACAGGCACAAGGTTGTGACCCAGGTAGTGTCTTTCGGGGACACCAGGCCCTAAATTATTAGTGCTTCTAAAACCTAACCACTGGCACAGGACCCTCTGAGCCATGGATGAAGGACACAGGTCAGTGAAAAGGCTAGGCCTCTCACCGACCAGTGAAGGTGTCCTTCACCCATGGCTCCAAGGGTCTTGTGCAAGTGATTAGGAACAACAAAGTAAGGAACAAGAGGAATCAAAGGCACAGGTGCAGGACTACAGGTGCAGTGCAACAGGCACAAGGTTGTGACCCAGGTAGTGTCTTTCGGGGACACCAGGCCCTAAATTATTAGTGCTTCTAAAACCTAACCACTGGCACAGGACCCTCTGAGCCATGGATGAAGGACACAGGTCAGTGAAAAGGCTAGGCCTCTCACCGACCAGTGAAGGTGTCCTTCACCCATGGCTCCAAGGGTCTTGTGCAAGTGATTAGGAACAACAAAGTAAGGAACAAGAGGAATCAAAGGCACAGGTGCAGGACTACAGGTGCAGTGCAACAGGCACAAGGTTGTGACCCAGGTAGTGTCTTTCGGGGACACCAGGCCCTAAATTATTAGTGCTTCTAAAACCTAACCACTGGCACAGGACCCTCTGAGCCATGGATGAAGGACACAGGTCAGTGAAAAGGCTAGGCCTCTCACCGACCAGTGAAGGTGTCCTTCACCCATGGCTCCAAGGGTCTTGTGCAAGTGATTAGGATCAACAAAGTAAGGAACAAGAGGAATCAAAGGCACAGGTGCAGGACTACAGGTGCAGTGCAACAGGCACAAGGTTGTGACCCAGGTAGTGTCTTTCGGGGACACCAGGCCCTAAAGTTCAAGTCCAGCAAAACCAAAAGTTAAAAAGCCCTGTGATGGTATCCTTCCTCCGAGGATCGGAGGTATTCAGAGGAGCATGTCCAGGAACAATTTGACTTTTTTTTTCAAATTGTATCGGCACCACTACTCGAAAAGGTGGGAGTTGCTGCCTGGAAATCTGGACTCTCTTGGGTGCTGGTCGTGGATGAGCTGGACCCTGACAGCGGTGGCCCATATTGACTGCCTCTGTAGCCGGTGTACATCTGTGATGATTGCCAGGTGGGCACCGCTGTTGGTTGTGGGGGTCTAAAAATTGGTGGTTGCAATAATGGCGTGTCCATGTGCTGTTTAATCACCTCCAGCAAATTGGAATGGCACGCCATCAGATTTTGGGAAGGCACCTTTTCCAGATATGGTATTAGAGACATCACAGTGTGAAAACACGGGTGTGCCTGCAATTTCAGTAGTTCCTTGCTTTGTTGATGCATTTGCTGCATCATGTTCTGCAGCTGGCCCACCGACTGATGATGCTGCGCACGCAGTTGGTCGATTTCTCCTCTGTGCATCTCATGCATCATTTTAAGCTCGTCCCTGTAGTGCCCATGTACAGCGTCGAGCTCACATTGCAGTGAAGTGATGTGGGACTTGTACTGCTCCATGATATGGCCCCTGTCCTCATCTTGCAACTGCCGGGTTATGAGAGTTTGGTGGCTCTGAAGAATCCCGAGAAGTCCGGAGACAGCCCCGGACATCTCGGACTCTGTCTCTCTCCTTGTTGGGGGGAGGGTACCTCGACGCCTCACTGGTGTGGTGGTCCTCACTGGTGGTGTGGCAGCATCTTCCCGTCCTCTGGCCTGTGTCGGGGTTGCCCTGCGCGCTGGTTGTGCTGCAGTCTCTCGGTGCTCCTCACTTTGTTCTTGTTCCCCTGGAGCTTCCATAGCGGTCGATTGTGGAGGTTCAGCTTCTTCCACACTCGGTCCTGCAACCTCAACATCCAAGCTCTCTTCTGCCAAGTCATCATCAAAGGAGAGAGTTGGGATTAAGGACTCCCTCCTCCTACTCCTCTCCTCGGGGCAATAGGTTACATCGGCGACGTCATCATCCACCAAGCTCTCCTCACTGCTGAACCGTGCCTCCTGGGTCGGTTCCTCTTGCTCCAAATTGTCTTCAGTCCTGTAGATAAAAACAATATTTATTGGTGTGCCAAACAGCATGTGGCGTCAATTCACAGAGCTAGCAAACACTAGCAATCACTTTATCAACCGTTTCTACCCAACATTTGATAAAGCTTGTGAGAAAAGTTCGCTAGCCATGGGAATTGAGGCCATAGCAATACATGGCCGAAGTCATGGTATGAGCTCTCAGTTCCTGCCCACAGTAGTGGTACTTACAGTCTAGGTTCCAGGCTTGCATTGATGAAAGACAATTGCTTGGCAAATTGGTAGTCTTTTTGTCGCCTTCCCCCGCCACTGCCACTTCGTTCGGCAAGTTTTTTCTTCCGTAGCCATTTCACGTATGCATCCCGTATATTGCGCTACCTTGTCTTGAACCTTTCTCCTGTAACGACATGAAAAATTGATTTCGATTATTTCTCTTGTAGGTACATCGCAACTGGACAAACATATACATCGCTACATGTCACATTTCGTATTGGGAAGAGCACGGTGGCAGGCATCGTCGTGAGGACTTCGAGGATCCTTTGGACGCGACTGAGGGCCAGATACATGCCTGTGCCGGACACCACGAAATGGGAGGAGATCGCCCAGGGCTTCTGGACCGAGTGCAAGTTTCCTAATTGTGTTGGCGCACTGGATGGGAAACACATCCGGATTCAGAAACCCGTGGGGAGTGGCAGCCATTATTTCAACTATAAAAAATACTTCAGCATTGTTCTAATGGCAGTGGCAGATGCGGACTACAAGTTTGTGTACGTGGATGTGGGGTCGTACGGTAGTTCCAATGACTCTGGAATTTTCCAGCGTACGACCCTTTGCCGGCTGATGGAGGAAGGCAGACTGCGTCTCCCCCGTGACAGACCCTGGCCTGGGACAAGGGCACCGGCCTACCCCTATGTGTTTGTGGGGGACGAGGCCTTCGCCCTGTCCGACCATGTAATGCGTCCGTACCCAGACAGGGGACTTGATGCCAGTCAGCTACACTTCAATGCTCGGTTGAGCCGTGCAAGGAGAATGGTGGAGTGCACATTTGGGATCCTGGTGTCAAAGTGGAGGGTGTTCCACACGCCCATGCTGCTGAAACCGGGCAACGCAGTTGTCGTGGTGAAGGCAGCATGCATCCTCCACAACTTTGTGCGGCAGGAGGAAAGAGAGACTCCGGAACCCCCAAATGTGCTTCCACTAATGCCCCTGCGGAGGTATGCAACCAGGCCAAGGGTAGTGTCACTGCGGAACAGGGACCAACTGAGACTTTATTTTACCACACCACCAGGACGAGGGTGAATGTTTGGTTTTTAATATGTTTTGTTGAAATGTGTTTATTTTGGAGTTTCAAGTTTTTGAGTGATTTTAAATGTATTAATTTTTTACAATAAATTGATGTATAATAATTGGTCATTGTGTATGTTTTATGTGCACAGGTGGGGTACATCGCAGGTGGGTGGGATACATCACAGGTGGGTGGGATACATCACAGGTGGGATACATCACAGGTGGGGTACAGGTGGGTGGGATACATCACAGGTGGGGTACTGGTGGGTGGGATACATCACAGGTGGGATACATCACAGGTGGGGTACAGGTGGGTGTGATACATCACAGGTGGGTGGGATACAGCACAGGTGGGGTACAGGTGGGTGGGATACATCACAGGTGGGATACATCACAGGTGGGGTACAGGTGGGTGTGATACATCACAGGTGGGTGGGATACAGCACAGGTGGGGTACAGGTGGGTGGGATACATCACAGGTGGGATACATCACAGGTGGGGTAGAGGTGGGTGGGATACATCACAGGTGGGGTACAGGTGGGTGGGATACATCACAGGTGGGGTACAGGTGGGTGGGATACATCACAGGTGGGGTACAGGTGGGTGGGATACATCACAGGTGGGGTACAGGTGGGTGGGATACATCACAGGTGGGTGGGATACATCACAGGTGGGATACATCACAGGTGGGGTACAGGTGGGTGGGATACATCACAGGTGGGGTACAGGTGGGTGGGATACATCACAGGTGGGGTACAGGTGGGTGGGATACATCACAGGTGGGTGGGATACATCACAGGTGGGATACATCACAGGTGGGGTACAGGTGGGTGGGATACATCACAGGTGGGGTACTGGTGGGTGGGATACATCACAGGTGGGATACATCACAGGTGGGGTACAGGTGGGTGTGATACATCACAGGTGGGTGGGATACAGCACAGGTGGGGTACAGGTGGGTGGGATACATCACAGGTGGGATACATCACAGGTGGGGTACAGGTGGGTGTGATACATCACAGGTGGGTGGGATACAGCACAGGTGGGGTACAGGTGGGTGGGATACATCACAGGTGGGATACATCACAGGTGGGGTAGAGGTGGGTGGGATACATCACAGGTGGGGTACAGGTGGGTGGGATACATCACAGGTGGGGTACAGGTGGGTGGGATACATCACAGGTGGGGTACAGGTGGGTGGGATACATCACAGGTGGGGTACAGGTGGGTGGGATACATCACAGGTGGGTGGGATACATCACAGGTGGGATACATCACAGGTGGGGTACAGGTGGGTGGGATACATCACAGGTGGGGTACTGGTGGGTGGGATACATCACAGGTGGGTGGGATACAGCACAGGTGGGGTACAGGTGGGTGGGATACATCACAGGTGGGATACATCACAGGTGGGGTAGAGGTGGGTGGGATACATCACAGGTGGGGTACAGGTGGGTGGGATACATCACAGGTGGGTGGGATACAGCACAGGTGGGGTACATCACAGGTGGGGTACAGGTGGGTGGGATACATCACAGGTGGGGTACAGGTGGGTGGGGAACAGGTGGGTGGGCAACACGTGGGTGACACAAATCCATAGCAAAAGTGGAATACATCACAAGCTTAAACCACAAGCCCCCCCCAAAAACTTCTAGTCAACATACCCTCTGTGCCTTGCTGTCTCTTGCTCAAGTTCTCAAAGTCCTCCACATACAGCTTGGCAATTTTTTTCCACAGGCCTCTGCATTTTTTGATGTTGCTGTGGTCCGCATCCCCCTTGTCCCACAGGGCTGGTACCTGCTGCACCTGTAGGATGAGGTCTTCTGATGTGTAGGGCCTCACCCCCTCGCTATCAGACAGATCCTGCTCCATATTGCTGCCAAAGAGCTCCAGCATGAAGTCACTGCTGCTCCACTCTGTGAACGCTGGTGCCATGTGGTCCCCATCCAAAATGGCCACCATACCATAGAGTCAGCATAGGAAGTGTGGTACAACATCCGGTTTTTATAGCCAGTGTGTTGTGCGCTCTCCGGTTCTCATTGGTTTCCATTGGCCGGATGCAACATTCCGGCTCCGGTCCGGATACGTCAGCCGGACTAGCCGGACCAAAAAATAGCGCATGTTGGAACGGACGCCGGAGTCCGGATCCGGTCCGGCTCCGGTCCGGACGAAACGGACGCATGTGAACGGTCGCATAGACTTTCATTGCTATGCCGTGCGTCCGTTTCGTCCGGTCCGCATGCGGTCCGGCTCCGGCACGGCTCCGGCACGGCGATTCCGGATAGCAACCGCTAATGTGAACCGGGCCTTACATATGGTGGTATTTCAGACACAACAGACAGAATGTGGACAAGATAGATTCCACATAAGGTAAGAGTTAAATTGGCTAACATGTCTTGTATGATCACACTGCGTATATCATCACAGGCACTATGCAGAAAGCACCATACAAAAGGAGCTCTATACAGAAGGCACTGTCCATGGGGACAATACAGAGGTCACCACAGGAGAAGCACTACATAGGGACACTATATGGGGATCAAATCTCTAAAGAATGCTTTCAGTCCTAAAGGCCAGGCCACACATCGGTCAACTACTCTCTAATTGAAAATCAGTTAGAGAATAGAATTTGATACACTACATAGCAGTATTTCACATAGCACAAGAATGTATGATCATTACGTCAATAAACTTTTTGAAACTGGAAAATGTATCCTAATTGAAAAAAATGGTATTTTCAGCTTAACATCTGTGTGCTATAAGGCGTTCCCCAACCCTGTCCTCAAGGCTCACCAACAGTACATGTTTTGCAGGAAACCACAAGCAATCGCAGGTGAGGTAATTAGTGCTTGATTAACTACCTCTGTGGATTTCCACAAAACATGCACCGTTGGTGGGCCTTGAGGATAGAGTTGAGGAACACTGCATAAGGTACTTTGCCGCTAGACTAGTACATAGTACAAGCAGCTTCTTACTTCTGATTAAGGTAAACATACAAATACAGAGTTACAGACAGTTAAATGTGCAGATAATTAATTTACTCCAAGGTAACAGTTTCAGTCAGGTAGCTGAAAAAAGTAACACCTCATACATATATATGCATAGCTTCCAACTGTCCCTATTTCTGAGGGGCAGTCCCTCTTTGGGAGCCCTCCCACTGTCCCTCTGTCCTCCTCATTTGTCCCTCTTTCAGGACTTTGTCCCTCTTTCTATGGAAATATATATATTTCTCTACTAAGAAATGTGTTTGTTTCACTCTAAACTTTATTCCCTTCCTTTAAATTGATATATTACTAATTTTAAAATGTTAATATGAAGGAAAATGAAGCAGGATAGAAAGGACCAGTGTGGTTTGAATTATAAAACAACATATTTTTCTTATGAAATCTTTATGGTATGCGTGATTAGGGGTGTGATGGAGGTGTGATCAGGGGCGTGGCTTAAGTGTCCTTCTTTCTCATCTCAAAAAGTTGGGAGGTATGCACATGTATGAGTATTGTTATGCATGGGAATCGGGATTTAATCTTTTGTGTGACAGTTCGGGGCCAAGTGCCTTACAAATGCGCTGTTAGTCTGCTGGCTAGCGACATGTCAGCTTCTATGGAGGAGGAAGAGGGATGCCATGGGGCACACAGTGGAGGGTGAGGAGGACAAAATGGGCTCATGGCAGGTTGGGCATTGTGTGTCACTAAAGATCCAGCATGCCAGACATGGCAACGTTCCAGGGCTCCTCTACACTGGCTAGTTTTCAGTTGTAACAGTTCTTAACGGCTGCCTTGACCAAGTTTAATCTAGCGTGTGCTCGTTGATTAACAAGTAAACAATGAAGGCCTGTGTCCACTAGCCGCCGTGAGCAGCTTCGAGATGCGAGGCGGCACTTCCTGGTCTGCATGTACGCAGTCACAGACAAATCCCAGAAGTGATTCGCTGCCTCCCGCACGAAAAAATGCTGCAATGTCAACTGAATCGCTAAGGCAAGCGATTCGGCCAGTGGCAGCATTATCCCCTATGGCAGAGTTTCCCAGATTTGCTTACAGGGAAACTCTGCGGATTCGGTCTGATTTCTGTCGCAGTGGAAACGGGCCCTGAGTGTCAACTCTTTTGTTGTTGCCTTGGAGTAAGTGTATTATCTGTACATTTACATATCTAGATGCTTCTTCCTGTTTGCTCTGCCACTGCACTCCACGTAAGCCTTTCTTGAGGACTTCACTAGTCGAGTCTTGTCAGCAGGGCCGTGCAGAGGGTCCTTAAGTGGGGGGTGCTCAAATTTAAAAAAGGGACCTGGAAATGCCTTCCCCCGCATGCCCCCCCTCCTCATTTCTGGCTAGGGGGGTATTGATTGTCAAGCCGCTGAATGCAGATGATGGGTGCCGTGTGGGTTCTGGGTGTAAGTACTGAGTGTCATGTGGCAGGTCACGTTGTGGACGGCCAAAGTCCAAAAGGAATAGTCCCATCCAGCCTGCCCATCCAGCTCTATAATCCAGGGGCAATGACATTAGCATGTAACTTAAAGATGTGATGGGCCACCCTAACAAACTGCCCTCTCTACAAGCTAGTATAAGAGTAATATAGATTCAGTTAGTTGAACTAGATGGGTACCCTCAAGATGTTTCTTGACCTCCTCTGACCAGGTAACTAAACATTCAGCTATACAACAAGTGGCTGGAAAAATGGGGAAAAGGATGTATCTGCAGCATCTCAGATTCTAACAGTGTAGCAATAGCCATAGCATAGAAACTTCTAAGGAGCCCTGGAGCAGCTGAGGGCCCAGTTAGTCTGTCCCTATCCTGCTTCTTTTGTTGCAACCCCTGAGCCTGTCCCTTTGCTTAAAGCATCATTCAGAAAACAAAAATCTTAAAGCGGGATTGTCCCAGTAAAAATCAGATTTCAACAGCAACTGGTCTGAATGTATTAACCACCCTGGCGTTCTATTAGAACGGCCAGGCGGTGGCACAGCACATTTTTTTTAAAAATTTTTTTAAAATCATGTAGCTAGCCTAGCGCTAGCTACATGATAGCCGCTGTGCAGCGGCATCCCCCCGCCCCTTCCGATTGCCTCCGACGATCAGAGCAAACCGGAAATCCCGTTCAGAACGGAATTTCCTGTTTGGCTTCTCCGCCACCATGGCGACGATTGGGGTGACGTCATCAATGTCATGGTGTCGGAGGGAGTCCCGATCCACCCCTTAGCGCTGCCTGGTGCTGATAGGCCAGGCTGTGCATGGGGTCTCGGGGGGGGGGCCCTGTTATGCGGCAGGTAGCGGTGCATCGGCGGTGAGCGGCGGTGAGCGGTATAAACACGCAGCTAACAAACTGCTAGCTGCGTGTTTTAAAAAAAAATTATGAAAATCGGCCCACCAGGGCCAGAGCAATCCAACGCGGCGGTCATGGACGAGCTGAGCTTGTCCATACCGCTAAGATAAAGATGCTAATCCTGCATTCAAAACTTTCCAAAAATTTTCTGCTGTTATGGTTTGGAGTTGACACATACCTTGGGAGCACTGGCCCTTTAATTGCCGTTGCCAAACAGTTGCATGATGGGGGATCTTTTTACCTATAGTACTGTAGATTCCTCCTCTTCACTTTATTTCCCCTTCCTTCTAATGATATAAGATGTGCACTTCCTAGTATAGACCTCAGTGGGAATGTCTCTGGGAGGAGGGCGGGTAACGAAAACACAATTAGCAAGAGGAGAAAAAAAAGAGTGAGGGAGAAAGTGACGTCAGGATTAGCTTCATTCAAAGCTAACCAAGATGGAAACTGTCTAGAATAGGATTCTCTGCTTTTCCTTTATAAAATTCTCAGTAATCATAACATGGACAGTGCAATACATCTGTTATGTAAGTAGAACTAGTATTTATCTACTTATATATGTGTTTTTTATTTCTAGATTACCATAGGTGTCACTTATTCTTTAAACGGAATCGGTAAGTCTCAAAACAGGTTACAAACCATCAAACTCAATTTAGGACATTTATACAGCTTGAATTTCCACCATATTTAACATGAGCCTGCATGTTGGGGAATTTTTTTTTTCCTTCGTGTGATAAGGTTCTTTCTATTTAGTAAGCTAGAGACACGCATAGTGGAATGAACTGGAAAAGACAAACCTCTAATTACTATCTGATCAGTGTACATTTCATCCTATACTGATATAGGCCCTCCTCCTTCTCTATATTCAGAGCAGCTCTATTTTAAGCAATTTGTCCGTATCCTCAGAGGATAATTTCAGTTACCCTTTCTTAGATTCTTTGGGTGCGTCAGCAATCAGCATCCTGTGCTACCATTCTCATCACTTCCCTCCTCCACAGCATTATCTTTAACATTCTCATCACAGAGTAAAAATACCCCACAACTGGACTAAAGATGGTCAAAAATAACGATTTATTGATCAATAGTATAAATAGATAAATGTCACTCTTCTGCTGGACCTGGGAATGGGGCGTGTCGCTCAGGGGGACCGGCGGGGAGGGGGTGTCAAAGAGGCCGGCCCGAACCCATTAGAGATCAAGCCAACAGCAGTACCTGCTCCGCCTCCCTCCTCTTCCCCCGTCGACCCCGCCTCCATTACCTTGGCTCGTCATTTCAATTCCCGAGATAAATCCACCTTCTGTGGAAGCTGGGGCAGCACGTGAGGCACACATGGCCATCTTTCTGCTGGGGAGGATTGAATTCCCCGCCGCTTATGCCACCCCCACTGAACTGCCAGATGCTACCAAGGATGTGCGGGCTGGAGGATCCGGAGGCTGTCTAGCCTGGGTCTCACCCATGCTGCTCTTCCGGCTCCTCAGAATGTGGACTCTCTGCACCGCCGCAATGCCAGTTCTCTGTGCCACCTTCTAGGCTCAGTAGGAATCCAGAAGCCCGGATCAGATCACTATACCGGGGAAGAGAGAGAGAGGTCTGATTGGACTAGGAGACGGGGAGGCCTGACCGCCACAGCTCCTCCACCGCTGAGGCCATGAGAGAGCCAGAGGCCGCTGATTCCTGGCCGCCGATCATCTCCCGACTTTCTGGGCCACCATTCCATGCACTACCTCTGTAGTTATTTTCACACGTAGTTAATTAACAGCCTGTCTTTAACTTTAGAATTCTGGAGTTATTTTAAGGATTGAAGAGTTAACTTAAAGACAGAAGAGTTAACTTTAGGTTTGCCTGAGGTAAAATGTTTCCTGAATAGTACATGCCTCCTCACCATGGTGATAACTCTAGAAACGTTATTAAAGACAGGAAATAAGCTTAGTGAATCGAGGCCATTTTACCTCAGGCAAACCTAAAGTTAACTCTTCTGTCTTTAAGTTAACTCTTCAATCCTTAAAATAACTCCAGAATTCTAAAGTTAAAGACAGGCTGTTAATTAACTGTATGTGAAAATAACTACAGAGGAGGTAACTTAACTACAGAGGAGGTAACTTAACTATAGAGGAGGTAACTTAAAGGGACTCCAAGCTCTAACTAAAATCAAATCTCGTGACATTACTGCGCGTGTGCGATTAAACCGTGATGACGCGAGGTGGCTGGCGTGGTGACGACTGACGTCAGCTTTCAGGAAGAAGGAGCCCGACACTCGGGCCCAGTGTCGCCGGGGGGCGCCGGGGAGCCATTTCTGACCAAGGCCTGGGAGAAGAGCCAGATGGACGCCGAGGGACCTCCTGCCCTATGGTGGGCTGGAGAAAGCCCTAGGTAAGTTCAGATTTTGATTTTAGTTAGAGCTTGGAGTACAGAGGAGGTAACTTAAAGAAAACCTGAACTGAACATTAAAAGTCAAAATAAACATACACAAGGCATACATGCCTCCTGTATAGTGTACTCAAGTTTTCTCCTGCCTTATTATCACCAGCATGATCTTAGTGAATGTGATGACGACTGACCAGTGTTGACGACCGACCAGTGTTTCCCAACCCTGTCCTCAATGCCAAATTGCCAATGATGGATTACAGTAATATTGGGCCCTAGTCAAGGTAGTACCTTTGGCTCATTCTGATCCTTTTAGCAATCTGAGGTGGGAGATAGGACAGAGCAAGTGACAGTTGGGCCCCCTGACACCCACTAGGCCCCAGGCACCTACCTAGATTGCCTTGTGGATGATCCTGCACCCACCAATCATATATGTTTAACAAGAAACTGCACATATTCACAGGTGGGATAATTAGTAACTCAGCAGGGCTGTTTAACTACCTAACAGCACATGCACTGTTGGTGGGCCTTGTGGACTGGGTTGGGAAACACTTAGGCGGCATATTGGGTGTGACTGCCTGTCTGTAGATTTCCTCGGTTCAGTCCCAGAAGATAACAGCATTTGTTAATGGTGATTATCTCTTGTTGGTGATTTGTGTAAAAAAAAACTATGAGGCTCCTGTGTATTTCCTTTTTGCATTGATTTGGTTTTAGGGATCTAGGTGTTGTGGTGGGTTGGGTGGTGGTCTGTATGAGTGGGGGCACTAGTTGCTTCCGTTGCCCAGCAACAGATTGTGATTGCTCTATTTATAATTAAAAAAATTGTTTTAATTGATCATCATCTTTCATCCTTCTGTGAAGTACTTTTACTTATGTATTGAAAATGTGGGTGTCCTGCTTTCTCATAGCAGCCAATATCTTGTAATCAAGGCTGGATTTATACATCTTGTGCCCCTAGGCCAAGTATGTTGTGGCTCCCTCATGTGTAGCAGCACCCCTCCCATTCCATGTGCAGCCGCCTCTTCCATTTGTATCATCCACGTATAGCAGCTCCTTTGAGCATCACTTTCCCTTTTTCATATCATACTCCCGACTTTCAGCATCCTCTTTCATATATAGCAACCATGGGCGCCCGCAGAATTTTTTTTCGGGGGGGGGGGGGGGGGGGGGGTGTTAATGGGTGTGGCCATGGAGCAGAATGTGAGTGTGGTCATGGGTGGAGCCAAATTTACATGAACTTAGCAGTAGTGGGCCAAGACTATGGTAGGGATTAGATTGTAAGCGCCTCTGACACAAGTGCCAGTGACAGGTGCCCCCCAGTTTAGTTATTGACAGGGACCACTCCAGGTTAGGAAAAGACAGGGACCCCCCATGTTTAGTGACAGGGACTCCCCCAAGTTTAGGTGGGGACAGGGACCCCCAGTTTAGGTTAGGTAAAGACAAAGACCCCCCAAGTTTAGTGACAGAGACCCCCAAGTTTAGGTGGTGACAGGTGCCCCCCAGTTTAGGTTAGGTAGTGACATGGACCCCCCAAGTTTAGTGACAGGGACCCCCCTAGTTTAGGTGGTGACAGGTGCCCCCCAGTTTAGGTAGTGACAGGGACCCCCACCCCTCTCACGATGATGTGTCAGAGCTCAGATCAGTGCCGCCCGCCTTTTGTACCCCGTTCGTCGCCGCTTTTTGTCATGTAACAGTCAGCGTCACTCAGACCTCTGCAATCAGCAGGCGACCAGTGAGAAGCGGGCCCATGGTAACCCCTGTGGACACTGGAATTGGGCATTTTTTTTCTAAGCAATTGTGGCACAATTGTTGTTTCAGGCCTGCTGAGTGTGAAAAAAGAAAGTGGGAAAAATTTTAAACTGGTAAACATTTTAAACTGGTTGCTATGCGATTTTCTTGCACCCCCGTTGACTTAGGCCCACGCAAATGCAGCAAAAATACTGCGTGCACTACTTGTGCGTTTGGGGAAAAGTAATACTGCACCATGATTTACCTCATTGACCCGGCGTCCTTGCGATCAGCAAAATACCGCAAATCACATTGAAAAGTGTCCAGTCTGAATATAGCTTAACTAAAATTCTTAACTCACTGTGGCAGGAGAGAAATAAAAAAAAATGATAACCCTTCCAAAAATTATACATTTTTTCTGTCTGTTTTGTTATGTCCATAGGAAAAGGTGCAACAGTTTTTTTTTTGTTACTAAAACTCAGCATTTCCTCTTTTTTTCTAAAAGATTATTTACAACATAGAATCTACTACCACAAAAAATTGTAGCAGATTAGCATTCAAACAGGTAAACACAGTACTTTGTTCTTCAGTGGAAAGCTCCTTACTTTAGTGGAAAGCTCCTTGCTTTAGTGGAAAGCTTCTGGCTGCATCCAAAGAGGTGATAACATTATCTTTTGTTTACATTCCTTTGTCAGATACATTTAAGTAAACATTTTGTACATTTTTGGTCTCCTATGATGACAAAACTTTAACCAAGTTCTCCTCTAGATCATTCAGGTGTGCTTTGGCAAACAGCGGACGGACCTGTGCATGTGCTGTCTTGAGCAGGTGGGCCTTGTGGTCTCTGCAATATTTGAGTCATTCACAGCGTAGTGTGCTACCAATTGTTTTCTTGGTTACTACGATCTCAGCTACACTGAGATCATTGGCAAGTGTAGTTCTACTCTGTTCCATAACCATTCTCATGATCGTTGCAACTCCACAAGGTGAGATCTTGCATGGTGCCACAGACCGAGAGAGATTGACAGCTACTTTGTGTTACTTCCATTGCCAAATTATCCCACCAGCTGTTGTCACCTTCTCACCAAGTTGCTTGGCAAAAATCTTGTTGCCCAGTCTAGCCTTTTGCAGGTGTACAAACTTGTCTCTGACATCCTTGGACAGCTCTATCAGCCATGGTGGCTAGCTTGGAATCTGATTGATTGCTTCTGTGGACAGTTGTCTTTTCTATGGGTCCTGTAACAAACTGGGATTAGGAGAACTCATTTTCAAAGAGTGCTCCTCCATTACCTTTGAAGAAAACCAGCCCATAGCAATACTGGTGCAAAGGTGAAGCAGTTACTCACTGCAACCAATCAAAAGCCCAGATATTGGCATCTGCTCCACCTTTGCACCAGTTACTCCAATTTTTCTTACTCTGTATTTGATAAATCCACCCCTTGGCAGCGACACAGAGTATGATTATGAAACTTTTTTGTCCAGCACTAAAACTGAAGTTATGATTATTTATGGAAAAAAAATATCTCAGTTTAGTTTATTTTAATCATTTATTTTACCCAAAATCTACACAAAAGCAATTAAAAGTATTGAAAAAAAAAATCTTCAGGGAAAACAATATTTTATTAGTTGAGCTGAAATTGTGACAATGATATACAGTCATTATTCATTTAATTCTGCGCCCAAGCCATTTCCTTTCCACTCCCTCATCATCATCTGAGGGTGCCGATCTTCAGTACGGGTTGAAAGGCCTCATCAGTGAAAATATGTAAAAACAGGCTTAGCATTCATCTGTTTACTCAAGCATTTGATTAATGCACACCCATCTGTCAAGCAAGGAGCACTTGTCATTTTTCTACTGTTCTCGTCCTTTTTTATTTTTATCCCTTGCCTCAGTTTTCTTGCCTTCCAAATTCTGAAGACACAGAAGACAGCTTTAAAGGCGCTCAAGTTCTGTGCTAGGAAAGTAACTATAAGGAAAGCACATCATCAATTTTGTCTTCTCCTTAAAGGGAACTTTAACTCTGGCAAAAAAAAAAAGTTGCACTTAGCTGGGGCATCTACCAGCCCCCTGCAGCCATCCTGTGCCCTCGACGTCAGTCACGTCTCCTCTGGCCCCCTGCTGTCAGCTAGTTTTGATTTTGCCGACTTGGAGTCGGCGGCCCCCAACACGTACCTTTGCACGCTTTCCACTGGTGCAGGATGCTATCAGTTGTGGTAACATGTATCTTTAAACGCGTTGCACACGTTGACTGATGTAGAGGGCACAGGATGGCTGCAGGAGCCTGGTACATGCCCCAGGTAAGGGAAACATTTTTTTTTGCCAGAGTTAAGGTTCCCTTTAAAGGACAACCGAGGTGACATGTGCATGTATAGTGCCTAGCACACACATGACTATGCTGTGTTCTTTTTTTTTTTTTATCTTTACCTGAAAGAGTTAAAAATCAGGTATGCGGGTGACACTTTTTGTCAGACTGAGTCAGACTATAGCATAACCCTTACTGATAAGTATTTACAGCCATAAAACACTTTCCTGTCAGTAATGGCTTCTGAGAGCAGAAAAGAGATAAAAAAGGGTCAATAATCCATAGATTTTAGCTCTAGCATACTTCAATGAGTGTGTCATTGAGCAGAGACAATGAAACAGTAAAAACTTAAAAGCTAGATTTAAATATAAAATAAATTTCTGGGATATCTAAAAAAGTCATTTTTAGGAGAAGGACAAAAACAATTGTTTTTCTCATCAGTTTATTTTTACCTCGGATGTTCTTTGAACCAAGCTTAATTAGATTATGGTTCATATAATGTACACCTGAGGATACATGTGGTCCCTGTTACAACTGATGCTATCAGATTTGGTCAGTCACAAACACAGCCGATTCTTAAAGTAATACTCATTTATTACCAAAAGCAATCTCTGCCCTGCCCTGAGCATAAATGCTGCTACAAGTCAACATTTATATATCAGTATACAGCAAAGTCCCTAGTATCCGGCACCAGCGGGGAGCGCCTGATGCCGGATACATGTGCTTGCTGGTTGCTCACCGAGCCTCCAGAGACATCTTGTAGCCTCCCTGTTGCTCCAAGCAGGCTCCTATTGGCTTTCCCCGGCATCCTCCATGCACAGAAGCTGGCAGGTCACCTGACCAGCATCGGGTCATGTGACACACCGGGAGCCATGCATGGAGGATGCCGGAAGCTGCTAGGAACACTCTAGGAGCTACAGTAAGGCTGAAAGACGTCGCTGGAGGCTAAGTGAGTATTTTAATGCCTGAAAACACTCTCAGAACTCCCCAAAAACAAAGTTCCCGTTATCCCCTCAGGCATGCTGGTTAGTTAGACTTCTGGTTGCCTGAATTCAGGATAACGGGGACTTTGCTGTATATAGAATGCCTGGGGCATATGCCCCCAATCTCTACTGTGCTATAGTGTCATCAGGATACATTAATTCCAAGGGATCTTGCAAGGATTGTGAGGTATTTATGGCAAATAGATAAGACCCTTGGTTTACTTAACGCCTACATAGACTCAGGCTGAAGTGGAGAATTTTTACAGATCCAATCCTGTTCACTGTATGCTGCTGGACCCTGAAAACAGTTTGTTTGGGTAACTGCTTGTTACTGGCAGGCACTCAGAGGGGCACAGTGATTCCCAGGGGGGGGGGGGGGGGGGCAGTGCCGCCCGCAGTGTAGCACCACACACATGGCTGCAGCATGAGATGACCGTGGCTGTGGTGCAACAAGCAGTACTACACATCTAGTGGCAGCAGTGACAGGATCAATATTTGCTGAAGCATACATTTAAGTATGTATAAAATATGTAAGGTGCACATGGTAGAACAGGTAAACGATTCATATCAAGAAGATATTGATTGTTTACCGGATCTACCAGGCAGGGGGGCAGCTAAGGTTTTTGTGGCCCCAAGCGGACTGTAGTAAGTGGTCCTATTCTGCGCCGCGGCGAAAAATGGGTGTGGCTATCCCGCATAAGTGGGCGTAGCCATGACATGTGGGTGGAGTGGTAGGGCGGATTTGGGCGGGGCTGTTTGCGGGGAAAAATGGACGTGGGGGCGATTGAGGCACGCGAAGCTTGCTGCGCCGAAAAATGGTCGTGGCCATGACATTGTATGGGCGGAGCTTAACCGTAGCACAGCAAATATAGCCAACTATGACCATATAAATAATAAATGCAGCAACAGTTACCCCAGACACCAGAAAATAAAAACGCAATTTGTGCAACATTTCAGCAGAAAACAGATGCAATTAGGGCGCAGTTCAGCAGAAATCAAACGCAATTAGGGCCACATTTTCAGCAGAAATCAAACGCAATTAGGGCACATTTTCAGCAGAAATCAAACGCAATTAGGGCACATTCTCAGCAGAAATCAAACGCAATTAGGGCACATTTTCAGCAGAAATCAAACGCAATTAGGGCACATTCTCAGCAGAAATCAAACGCAATTAGGGCACAGTTCAGCAGAAATCAAACGCAATTAGGGCCACATTTTCATCAGAAATCAAACGCAATTAGGGCACAGTTCATCAGAAATCAAACGCAATTAGGGCACATTTTCAGCAGAAATCAAACGCAATTAGGGCACATTTTTAGCAGAAATCAAACGCAATTAGGGCACATTCTCAGCAGAAATCAAACGCAATTAGGGCACATTTTCAGCAGAAATCAAACGCAATTAGGGCACATTTTCAGCAGAAATCAAACGCAATTAGAGCACATTCTCAGCAGAAATCAAACGCAATTAGGGCACAGTTCAGCAGAAATCAAACGCAATTAGGGCCACATTTTCAGCAGAAATCAAATGCAATTAGGGCACAGTTCAGCAGAAATCAAACGCAATTAGGGCACAGTTCAGCAGAAATCAAACGCAATTAGGGCCACATTTTCAGCAGAAATCAAATGCAATTAGGGCACAGTTCAGCAGAAATCAAACGCAATTAGGGCACAGTTCAGCAGATATCAAATGCAATTAGGGCAGATTTTCAGCAGATAAGGGCTGCAAAAAGAAAAGAATTTACTCACCTGGCACTGGCTGGCAGAAGTCTTCTCTTCCCGTCTCCTCTCCTGGCCGGTGGCCGGCTCCTCAGGCGTGCAGTTCCCACGGAGCTCCCTCCCTCCTCCAATCTCCCGCGCTGATTGAATGCAGCAGGGCTACGGGAAGATGGCCACCCGAAGCCCTGTACTGGAGGCATAAATAGTCTCCAGAGCAGGGCTTCGGCGGCGGCCATCTTCCCGTAGCCCTGCTGCCCTGCTCTGCTCTGCCAGCCCCGCGGGGCTGCGGGAAAACAGTGACGTCACGCCGACGTCACTGAGCCGCCGAGGCCCCTATGATCTTGAGGCCCCAAGCGGCCGCTTGGTTTGCTTTATGCCTCGCGGCGCCCCTGCTACCAGGAATCGCTGTGGGCTAAGCTGAAACCAAATTCTTTTGTATTCATTGTAGACTGTAAATGCAGGTAATGTGTAGCCCCCTCCCCCACCCATGTGGTAGCTCTGCTGAGATTCATTACATATTCTTTCGGAGCCACAGCTAAGCCTATTTTTCATCTCCCCTGCAACTGTTATAACAGCTGCGCTGCTGCAGTTTGGAAGAAAACAACAATGCGTAACCCATCTGTACTCTTACACACTTCACGGTGCATTGCCAGCAGGATTGCACTCATGCATGAGATCATGCAACAGCATCTGTTATTATTGTGTATTATATAGGCCTGGAATCCTCCACAGCGCTTTACACACCAACTGTCCCTCAGAGAAGCTCACAATCTAATTCCTCCTCTAAGACCAATGTTGTGGTGAACAATTCATTTTATCTGTATGCTTTAAAGTGTACCTGAGGCAAAATAAAAAATGTATACATACCTGGGGCTTCCTCCAGCCCCCTCTGGCCTAATCGCTCCCTTGCTGCCGTCCTCCGCCTTCTGCAGGCTCTGCAACTGGCCCCGGTAAGTCAGGCAGTGTGGGCCAGTCGGCGCTGGTGTAGTCCAGCTGTGTACGCTTCCCTGTCGCGCTGCCACACCCAGGAGTGTTCTGTGCCTGCGCAGTACTACTACGGGAGCATGATGAGGGAGCGCGTGTGGCCATGCCGTCCATGCGCAGTATGCCCCAGATGGGAGGACTTTTCCAGGGCGATTTGCGGAGGCTGCAGACAGCAGAAAAGGGGGGCGAGGGAGCGATCAGGCCGGAGGGTGCTGGAGGAAGCCCCAGGTATATATATATACATTTTTTATTTACCCCATCTCAGGTTCTCTTTAAGGATGTGGGAGGAAACCCACGCAAAGATAGGAAGTATATACACACTCCACGTAGATGGCATTTGAACCTAGGACCCTCATACTGCAAGGTAAGAGTGCTATCTGCTACACCTCAATGCCACCAACAACATCAAGGGATCCTTCTAGTGTTGACTCCCCCAAAAATAATTTTTCTCTTTTCATTTTTTGTACCTTAAAGTGAAACTTAAAGAGACTCTGTAACAAAATGTTCAGCCTTATTTCTTCTATCCTATAAGTTCCTATACCTGTTCTAATGTGGTATGGATTACTGCAGCCTTTTCTAGTTGCACTGTCTCTGTAATATATCTAATCTTCTTTTCTTTGTCAAGCTTTGTCGACCTAGAGAGGAATGTGCTGCCTCTGTTGTAATGAATACAAGTTATGCACGCCCCTTGCAGGCTCTGTGTGCTTTGTTTATGCCTCACTCTCTGCTCTCAGTTTCAGCTTGTCTGTGTGATGCAGTTCGTGAGGCTGAGGGGGGAAGGGAGCTGCCTGTCACATGCTGAGAAACCGTGGGAAATCCCAGACTGGAGTGCAGACGATTCACTATGTAATAAAAACTTGTAGTCTACTGTAACATGATAATAATATATATATATATATATATATACATACATACATATATACTGTATATATACAGTGGAGGAAATAATTATTCGACCCCTCACTGATTTTGTAAGTTTGTCCAATGACAAAGAAATGAAAAGTCTCAGAACAGTATCATTTCAATGGTAGGTTTATTTTAACAGTGGCAGATAGCACATCAAAAGGAAAATCGAAAAAATAACCGCAGCCGCACTGTTAAAGAGTAACTGTCAGGCTGCAGAAGCTAATTTAAACCTCTAGTCTCCTGTGTTAAACAGTTTAGAAGGAAGCCAAAAAGACATTACTGAAGATAAAGATCTATCTTACCTTTGATGTATGCTTATCAGCAAAGCTTAGAGCTAAGCTGGACGCAAGCCGCATAACATACTGCAAAGCATTCTGGGGCCCTCCCCTCGGCTGCTAAGGAGAAGACGGGATCAAGTTTCAGCAGCTTCTAAAACTCAGTCCAGCCACAGCACAGATAAATCTCCGGGCAGCGTACACTGCAGGAGTCCGCTATTGTTCCTAGCCACATGGCTCATTAATATTCACTGCAAACTAGTGTTATTCAGTATGAGCTGTTCTGTGATCAGAAGCAGGCAGGACATGACGACACATTTGGCTTCACAAACATGGAGCCTGCCATGAGCTGTCAGGAGCATCATTCTCTGCATATACTATATACAAATTCTGTGAAATCCAAACGTGGACAGTGAAATGCATATGTAATGTAAGTACAGCCAATCTTTAGCTACTGATATATGTGTTTATTTTCTCTGAGACCCTATACCTAACAGCTCCTCTTTAAATAAAAGATAGCAACTGATTTGCATTTCATTGGGTGAAATAAGTTTTTGAACCCTCTAACAATAAAAGACTTAATACTTAGTGGAAAAACCCTTGTTTGCAAGCACAGAGGTCAAACGTTTCTTGTAAACCGGGCAGCACGGTGGCGTAGTGGTTAGCTCTCTCGCCTTGCAGCGCTGGGTCCCTGGTTCGAATCCCAGCCAGGGCACTATCTGCAAAGAGTTTGTATGTTCTCTCCGTGTCTGCGTGGGTTTCCTCCGGGCACTCCGGTTTCCTCCCACATTCCAAAAACATACGGATAAGTTAATTGGCTCCCCCTAAAAAATTGGCTCTAGACTACAGTACGTTCACTACATAATATAGACATATGGCAATGGTAGGGATTAGATTGTGAGCTCCTTTGAGGGACAGTTAGTGACAAGATATATATATATATATATACACTGTACAGCGCTGCGTAATATGTTGGCGCTATATAAATACTAAATAATAATAATAATAATAATAAATGATGACCAAGTTTGCACACATTTTAGGAGGTCCACTCCTCTTTGCAGATCATCTCTAAATCCCTAAGGTTTCGATGCTGTCTCTGTGCAACTCTGAGCTTGAGCTCCCTCCATAGGTTTTCTATTGGATTAAGGTCCGGAGACTGACTAGGCCACTCCATGACCTTAATGTGCTTCTTCTTGAGCCACTCCTTTGTTGCTTTTGCTGTATGTTTTGGGTCATTGTCGTGCTGGAACACCCATCCACGACCCATTTTCAGTTTCCTGGCAGAGGGAAGGAGGTTGTCGTTTAGGATTTCACGATACATGGCTCCGTCCATTTTCCCGTTAATGCGATTAAGTTGTCCTGTGCCCTTAGCAGAAAAACACCCCCAAAGCAAAATGTTTCCACCCCCATGCTTGACGGTGGGGACGGTGTTTTGGGGGTCATAGGCAGCATTTTTCTTCCTCCAAACACAGCGAGTTGAGTTAATGCCAAAGAGCTCTATTTTGGTCTCATCAGACCACAGCACCTTCTCCCAGTCACTCACAGAATCATTCAGGTGTTCATTGGCAAACTTCAGACAGGCCTGCACATGTGCCTTCTTGAGCAGGGGGACCTTGCGAGCCCTGCAGGATTTTAATCCATTGCGGTGTAATGTGTTTCCAATGGTTTTCTTAGTGACTGTGGTCCCTGCTAATTTGAGGTCATTCACTAATTCCTCCCGTGTAGTTCTAGGATGCTTTTTCACCTTTCTCAGAACCATTGACACCCCACGAGGTGAGATCTTGCGTGGAGCCCCAGAGTGAGGTCGATTGATGGTCATTTTGTGCTCCTTCCATTTTCGAACAATCGCACCAACAGTTGTCACCTTCTCTCCCAGCTTCTTGCTAATGGTTTTGTAGCCCATTCCAGCCTTGTGCAGGTCTACAATTTTGTCTCTGACATCCTTGGACAGCTCTTTGGTCTTTCCCATGTTGGAGAGTTTGGAGTCTGCTTGATTGATTGATTCTGTGGACAGGTGTCTTTTATACAGGTGACTAGTTAAGACAGTTGCTTTGGACACAAGAAAAAACCGAGAGCCCAATCTGGTGTAGTATGTTAGCGTAAAGTGAGGAAAGTTTGTGTTTTAAGGTTATACTCACAAACACGGGTCACCACACAGGCGACCAATGGAACAGCAGGTGGGGAGAATTATCACCTGACCCCACTCAGGTCTAAAAAGTCGCTCTCTATAGACAGGAAAAAAGATTTGGGGATACACCCCTCCACCAAGGGTGGACTAAGTATATGAATAGACAAGCGTAATAGAGGCGCCAAAGTAGGATAAAATAGTTAAAATCAGTCTAAAAGGAGGGATATGGGTGGATTCACCTCCCTCAGGTATAATAATGACCAGGCTGAGTTTGCCGTTAATATCACAATTATATTTATTTCATAACAATCTTCAAAACATTGATGCAACGCGTTTCACGGGTCAACCTCCCGCTTCATCAGGCAATCGTAAAAGGAGAAACACAGCTGAAGATCAGTGTCAGGTTAGAGGCGCTCTAACCTGACACTGATCTTCAGCTGTGTTTCTCCTTTTACGATTGCCTGATGAAGCGGGAGGTTGACCCGTGAAACGCGTTGCATCAATGTTTTGAAGATTGTTATGAAATAAATATAATTGTGATATTAACGGCAAACTCAGCCTGGTCATTATTATACCTGAGGGAGGTGAATCCACCCATATCCCTCCTTTTAGACTGATTTTAACTATTTTATCCTACTTTGGCGCCTCTATTACGCTTGTCTATTCATATACAGTTAAGACAGGTGTCCTTAATGAGGGTGACTAATTGAGTAGAAGTGTCTAACCACTCTGTGGGAGCCAGAACTTTTAATGGTTGGTAGGGGTTCAAAAACGTATTTCACTTAATGAAATGCAAATCAGTTGCTATCTTTTATTTAAGGTTATTTTTTCGATTTTCCTTTTGATGTGCTATCTGCCACTGTTAAAATAAACCTACCATTGAAATGATACTGTTTTGAGACTTTTCATTTCTTTGTCATTGGACAAACTTACAAAATCAGTGAGGGGTCAAATAATTATTTCCTCCACTGTATATATCTATATATATATTTATATATATATATATACACACACACACATATCAGTGTGTGTGTATATTATTATTATTATTATTGATTTATAAAGCGCCAACATATTCCGTGGCGCTGTACAAAGTAAGAAACAAACATGGGGTACATAATAATACAGACAATGGTGTACACCAATATACAAGATACATAATTAGTGACAAAATACAAAGAATGATACAAAATACAAATTATAGAATTGGTAATGACAGTGATAAAATTAACATGATGAATACAATGTATAATGGTTACCAAGACACAAAAGGGGGAGAGAGCCCTGCCCTTGCGAGCTTACAATCTAAAGGGAATAGGGGGGAAAGGAGGAGGGGTAGTATGCAGCAGGTATATAGAGACTGTGTGTTTTAGGATACCTAGTAGGAGTGCAATTTGGTCTTAGGACAAAGGGAAGTGGCCTAAGGTGGCGCATATGCTTGTCGGAACAAGTGTGTTTTTAGAGAGCGTTTAAAGGTAACAAAGGTTGGCGAGTGACGGATGTGTTGTGGGAGCACATTCCAGAGGAGGGGTGAAGCACGTGCGAAGTCTTGTAAACGTGAATGTGAGGAGTTGATTCTAGAGGAGGACAACAGAAGATCATGAGCCGATATATACAGTGATCACATCCAGGCGGCTGCTGTAGCGTTTTTGTGTGCTTCTGTGCATGCGTGTTGTCCCCTGTTAGTCCGGAGATCAATGAATGGGAACACTGTTCCCATTTATTGATCTAAGTCCCCGGTAGAAAGACTGATGGCTTCTTATCAGAAACTGCCATCTTTCTAATTAAAAAAAAGTTTCCTGTCTTTCTTATGTTTCCTGAAGGGATTTTTTTAATGAAATAAACACATTATTACATTTAAAATTAACTGTTTACCTCCCACACCAAAAATTACCCAAATACATTTTTTTATAAAAAAAAATTACTATCAAAAAACAAAACAAAAACAAAACAAAAATAGTTACCTAAGGGTCTGAACTTTTTTAACCACTTCACCACTGAGGGGTTTTACCCCTTGAACACTAGAGCAATTTTCACCTTTCAGCGCTCCTTCCATTCATTCATCTATAACTTTATTATTACTTATCACAATGAAATAACCTATATCTTGTTTTTTTCGCCACCAATTAGGCTTTCTTTAGGTGGGACATTATGCCAAGAATTATTTTATTCTAAATGTGTTTTAATAGGAAAATAGGAAAAAATGTGGGAAAAAATTATTATGTTTCAGTTTTCGGCCATTATAGTTTTTAAATAATGCATGCTACTGTAATTAAAACCCATGAAATGTATTTGCCCATTTGTCCTGGTTATAAAACCGTTTAAATTATGTCCCTATCACAATGTTTGGCGCCAATATTTTATTTGGAAATAAAGGTGCATTTTTTTCAGTTTGGCATCCATCCCTAATTACAACCCCATAGTTTATAAAGTAACAGTGTTATACCCTCTTGACATAAATATTTAAAAAGTTCAGTCCCTAAGGTAACTATTTATGTTTTTTTTTTAATTGTATTTTTTTTTTTTAATTACAAAAAAAAATTGGGGAGTGTGGGAGGTAATGAGTTCATTTATTGTGTAAAACTAATGTGTTTGTATATGTAAAATGCTTTAGGGTGTAGTTTTACTATTTGGCCACAAGATGGCCACAGTGTGTTTGTTTACATGCGACCTGTAAGAGCCCGAAAGGACGCTTACAGGAAGCAGTACGAGGCTGGGTAAATCACAATGATCACGCTGTTTCTCAAAGAAGCAGCAGATCATTGCGGGAGCTTAGATTAATTGATCTCCGGGCGAGCGGGCGGCGCCGTGCACGAGCGTCGGGAGCGCGCGCACGAGCGGCGGGAGCGCGGACAGCGGCGGTAGCGAGGAAGGTACGGATTTCTCCGTCCCTGGTTTTTTAGGGGGGAAAAAAGGGACGGAGAAATTCGTACGGCGGGGGGTAAAGTGGTTAATATGCATGTCAAGAGAGTATATTACTATAATTTTTTTAATTATAAGCTTGTAAATAGTGATGGATGCAAATTGAAAAAATGCACCTTTATTTCCAAATAAGATATTGATGCCATACATTGTTATAGGGACATAATTTAAATGATGTAATAATCGTGACAAAAGGGCAAATAAAATACGTGGGTTTTAATTATGGTATCTTGTATTATTTTAAAGCTATAATGGCTGAAAACCGAGAAATAATGCATTTTTTCAATTTATTTCTTAATATTCCTGTGAAAATGCATTAAGAAAAAAATAATTCTTAGCAAAATGTACCACCCAAAGAAAGCCTAATTGGTGGTGGAAAAAAAAGATATAGATCAATTCATTGTGATAATTAGTGGTAAAGTTATTGGCGAATGAATGGGAGGTTAAAATTGCTCTGATGCATAAGGTGAAAAATACCCGCGGGCTAAAAATTGTTAAAGATATCAAAGGTTGGAGAGTGAGAGATTTGTTGTGGCAAATGATTCAGAGGAGGGGTGAAGCACATGCAAAATCTTGTATATGTAAATGCAAGCAGGTGATTTTAGAGGAGGACAACAGAAGGTCATGTGCAGATCTGAGATTGTGGTTGGGTTGGTATCTGGAAGCCAGTGAGGAGATGTACAAAGGAGAGAGGTTGTGGAGAGATTTGTAGATTAGAGTTTGAGAAGAGAGTTTGAACTGGATCCTCTGTTTAGTTGGTAGCCAATAAAGAGCTTATAGGTGAAGCCAATGAAGAGTTTATAGTAAATATTAATGTTTTATATATTTGTTGTTTATGCTATCTGCTATCTGCCATATCCTTTTACCTGTCTTATGAATCTGTTTGTAAATTAACAATTCCTTTATTTGCTTGGCATATCTTCCTATTACTATGATTGGGCAAGTATTGACCAATAATTATGAAACCTATGGAAAGCTTCAATTTTAAATTTTTATTTATGTAGAGCACTTTAACCACTTCAGCCTTCAGTCGTTTTCACTTTATGCTTCCGAGCAATGTTCACCTCCCATTCATTAGCCTATAACTTTATCACTACTTATCACAATGAACTGATCTATGTCTCGTTTTTTTCCGCCACCAATTGGGCTTTCTTTGGGGGGTACATTTTGCTAAGAGCCACTTTACTGTAAATGCATTTAACAGGAAGAATAAGGAAAAAAACAGAAAAAATGCATTATTTCTCAGTTTTCGGCCATTATAGTTTTAAAATAATACATGCTTCCACAATTAAAACTCACGTATTGTATGTGCCCATTCTCCCGGTTATTACACCGTTTAAATTATGTCCCTATCACAATGTATGGCGACAATATTTTACTTGGAAATAAAAGTACATTTTTTCCGTTTTGCATCCATCACTATTTACAAGCTTATAATTAAAAATATATATAAATATTTCATGTTTACATAGATATTTAAAAAGTTTAAACCCTTAGGTAAATATTTATGTGTTGGTTTTTTTTGCATTTTCCTGCAGTTAGCTTTTTGGCCACAAGATGGCAGCCATGAGTTTGTTTACAATGACGTCACTCTAAGCATAACACGGACGCTTAGAGTGACGTCGGGGGAAATGGGAACAGAAAAACCTCAGCTTCCGTGCGAAGCTGACGGTTTTTCTCGGGGGGGAGAGCAATCAGTGATCGGGCTCCATAGCTCGATTCACTGATTGCCTGGCTAGCGAACCGCGGGCCGGGAGTGCGCGTGCACGCGCGATCGGCCGCGGGGGCGCGCGGCAGCGCACATGGCCTCCTGGGCGTAGCTAGTACGTCCAGGAGGCCAAAGTAGTTAAAGGACCACTATCGTGAAAGATCGCAAAATTTCAAATACATGTAAACACATACAAATAAGAAGTAGATTTCTTCCAGAGTACAATGAGCCATAAATTACTTTTCTCCTATGTTGCTGTCACTTACTGCAGGTAGTAAAAGTCTGACAGAACTGAGAAGTTTTGGACTAGCCCATCTCCTCATGGGGGATTCTTAGGGTTTTACAGTATTTATTTTTAAAAGCACTTAGTGAATGGCAGTTTCTGCATTGCCAAAAAAGTGTGCAGCGAGCAGGGAGGCTGGCCAGCATCTTTGTATAAATCCTTTTCAGGGAATGTCTTTGTAAATAATAAAGGCCATGCTGAGAATCCCCCATCACGAGATGGACTAGTCAAAAACCTGTCGGTTCTGTCAGATTTCTACTACCTACTGTAAATGACAGCAACATAGGAGAAAAGTAATGTATGGATCGTTTTACGCTGAAAAAAAACAACGACTTCTTATTTGTATGTCTTTACATGTATTTTAAATTTTACAAGTTTTTCACAATAGTGGTCCTTTAGAGACTATGAAGTCTCATACAATTCATGTTTTTATTTGAAAAATGTGTTGAACATCATAGCCCTACCTAAACCGCCGCATCCCCGCGGCTGTAATCTCACTAAATCCCCCCTAACCCCCCCCCCCCCCCACCTCTCCCCCACAAAATCCACAACTTTCTTGGTCGTGGATTCTGCTGCTGGAGGAGGCAGAGCTTTCAGCCGCAGCTCTGCCTCCTTACGCGGCAATCAGCGCGTATCTCCACCTCTCCCCCGCCCCTCTCAGTGAAGGAAGACTGAGAGGGGTGGGGTAGAGGCGGTGATCTGGCACTGATAGATGCGTGGAGAGGCAGAGCTGCAGCTGAAAGCTCTGCCTCTCACGGAAGCGGAAGCGCTGCCTGGATTGCCCCCCGGGGAGTTTGGGGGGATTTAGTTAGATTACAGCCACGGGGATGCGGCGGTTTAGGTAGGGCTATGATGTTAAACACATTTTTAAAATAAAAACATGAATTTTATGAGACTTCAGTCTCTCTTTAAGTGAGCATATTTTAAGTAATTTTATCCCTGGTAAAGAGGGGTTTATTTGCCATAATGTGTCAGTAATATAACTGAATAAATGATATGTAGCTTGTATCATGCTTCAGCGATTCCCTCTAGCTCTCATGGGGTTTCTCTGACCCTGGCCATCTGCTATAAGGGACATCCATCTGTATGGAGGTATTTCTCTTGCAGTCTTCATTGCAGAGATCTCAGAAATCTCGAGGTTGGGGCTGATCAGCAGCTGCAAGCTTGGTTTGTAAAGGGTTAACACACTAGTGTAGTAGCCCATCCTATGAGGCACCAGAGCCACTCTGATTGTGACAGGAGCATAAATACTCCTTTCAGATGCTCCCTTCTCCACTTTTTTTTATTTTTTTTACACATACACAGATGGGTAATTCTTGAATACCCTCTTTTTCCTTCTTATTCATTTTGTTATTTAGATTGACGGCATCGGTATCCGGACTATTAGATAGTGATGATCAAATCTGGCAGAGACTGATGCCACAACGTAGCTACCTGATCATCTCTGGCTGCCGCGGCAGTGGCGTTCGATTTCTCGATGACCGATGGACCCCCTCTTAGACTCACAAAGCCATGTCCGCCCCCTCCCCTCCTCACAATGCATCAACCTTTGCTCTGAAGCAAAAGCTGCTTTTCCATTACAACAGGAGATAGAGGCTTTGTGAGGTGCTTATACAGTGGATAGTATTCCTTAAAAAGGAATCATAATAATATGTAGCACAATGTAATAATGTATCTATTTTTACCTCAGTTATCCTGGTTTCTTTCAGTACCAGAAATACTTCTTATACAGTATCTATACATTGCTGTAAATTGGTATTTATCCACTCCTTATCCCCTAAAAAGTGAACCTAAACCGAGTAAAAAAAAAGAAAAAAGAAAACTAAACACATGATGTACCTGCAAATAAATATTACATACTTACCTCCCTGTCAGTTCCTCTGAGGAGCTCACCATTTTCTTCTTGAAATGATTCCTTCCAGTTCTGACCAGATTTAGTCAGAACTGAAATATACAGTATCAGTTGCTGTCAGTTATATATCAGTTGCTATCTGTTATAACTGAAAGGACAACTGATAAACAAGGTAATGTCCATGCTTCCCTATGGCTCAAGTTGGAGATATTACAGTTTAACAGTATGCTGACCCGAAAACTGTTATGGGGTAATGGGCATTTTCAAAATGGAGGACGGAGAATTTCATTGATCACAGTGGACAAACAGGACAAAGGAGAGGAGAAAGAGATTGATGAGTAGACTACACTTGAGGTAAGTGTGTATGTTTATTTTGACTTTTCCTTTTCATTTCAGGTTTGCTTTAAGCTATGTAGACACTAAATTTTCATTACCTGAGACAACAGTTTGTGGTCATCTTGGGTAAAAATATAATATTAGGACAGGTGCCACATGGTGTCATTTGATTCACCACTGTTGTTTGGTAACTCCTGCTCCTCCGCCCTCCCCTCTCTAGAGATCAGAACAGGGTGCTTTGCTGAAGCCAAGCAACATATCTGTACAGCGGCCATTCCAAAAATTTTTTACCAGAATGATAACTACCAATCATTTTGGGTGATAATTACAGTATATATACACACACACATTCCCAATCACACACCTTCAAACAAGCCCTCAAAATCAGAATCAAGCTTTATTCGCCGAGTACAATGGATCGCTCCCACGCCGCCGTCCTCCGCTTCCTCTATCCGCCGGTACCGGGTCCCGTACTTTCGGCCAGTCGGGCCAGTCGATGCAAAAGTAGTGCGTCATTGCCGGCGGACGCGGCCAATTTTCCGCATCACAGGGGCTCCCTCCATATACTTACGCATGGGCCTCCATACTACGCAGGCGCATGCATAAGGATATGGAGGGAGCCCCTGTTCATGCGGAAAATTGGCCGCGTCTGCCGGAAGTGATGGGACCCGGTACCGGCGATAGAGGCAGCGGAGGACGGCGGCGTGGGAGTGATCCAGGCTTATGGGGCTGGAGGTAGCCCCAGGTATGTATAAAAGCTTTTCCTTTTTTTTTAATATAGGTCATCTCTGGTTCCCTTTAAATGGTAACTGAAATTAGAGGGATATGGAGGCTGCCATATTTATTTTCTTTTAAACAATATCAGTTGCCTGGCATTTTAAGTCAAACATCGGATCTGCATGTTTATTTAGGGTCTATCACTAAAAGTATTAAGGTGGCCATACATCTACCATTTTTACAGCCTGATCAACCATATGATTTGATAATTTTATCAAATTGGATGAAATTGGTGACACAACATGCCCACTCAATTGATGATTTGATCCATTTGATGACAAAATTGGTCAAATGCATCCATCAGACACGCTGGAAAGATCGTGGTTGAAATTGCTGAATTGGGTGCACGGCAGTAACGGTATTATATCATGGTGATCGATGAACGGGATGGTCTCCTGGATGCTGCCTACTCAAGTGTAAAATGCCCCCCATCCCCCATGCCTGTGCAGTGTGTGCAGTGTTAAATCTTTCCAGTACCACTACTGGCCTCATCCATTGTCACTCCCACGTGGTAGCAAGCCGCATGTCATACACACGTGCCACGTGGTACACATGCCACCACATGGTGGCGCTCAGTGTGATGGCACAGGGAGGAGGACAGAAGTCGTGTCAGCAGGACAGGTGATATTAACCACTTGACCACCGCCTAACGCCATATGGCGGCGGCAGAACAGATCTGTTGTTCCTCTGCGCCACCATTTGGGGTCATCTCGCGAGGAGTGAGATTTGACAAGAGCTTGCGCTCGCACAAGTGCGCTCTCCCGTCAATAAACACAGCGGGGCTCAGTGTTCAGCCTGCCAGCGGCTGATCAGCACTGGCAGGCTGTTTTCTTTATTTACATCTGCAAATGTATTGATATAGCGTTGACATCTAACGCAGCGCTGTACAGAGTATATTGTCTGGATGGGAGCGCAGAGGGGAGAGCCCGAGTTGAGGAAGGGAGGGGGACCGTCCCCCCTCCCCACCGACATGCTACCAAGCTCTCCCCTCATGCTGCGACCCTTCCAGCCCCCCAAAACGGCCCTTAACGGGCCCGTGGGGGGGGGGGGGGCTGGAAGGGGCTGCATCCACTATTGTAACGTCCATGCTCCAGATATGAGTAGTACATGTTTTAGATGGTGCCATTTATTAGGACAGGACCTCTATTTACAGCAGATGGGCGTGGCAATGGGTTCGCGATTCGCTCCACAGTATGCAAATCTATTCATGGCCAAAATCGAAGAGGAATACCTCAATGCATGTGGCATAAAACCCTTGGCCTACTTCCGCTTCATTGATGATATTTTAATCATCTGGTCCGCAAGTGAGGATGATCTTCTCCAGTTCCACAGGAACTTCAATGCCTTCCATCCTACAATCAAATTGAAACTTACCTACTCTCACACAGAGATTAACTTTCTGGACACCACCATATACATCAGGGGTAACAACATACAAACCTCTGTGTATCGCAAACCTACAGACCGTCCCACATACCTAAGATATGACAGTTTTCATCCCAAGCACATTAAGAACTCTATAATTTACAGCCAAGCTATAAGGTACAACCGGATTTGTTCTGACAGGATGGACAGAGACAAGCACCTGGATCACCTTAAGAACACTTTCATTAAACAAGGTTACAGTCCTCCCATGGCTGAGGCCCAAATCAGGAAAGCCAGCAACATCCCCAGGACTGAACTCCTGAAATATAAGCAAAACCAGAAAGAGGAACGTGTCCCTTTGGTTGTCACCTACAACCCACACCTGGAAATCTTAAGGAGGATTGCTAAGGAACTTCATCCCATTTTACACAAGGATCACAGACTGAGAACGATATTCCCTAAACCTCCACTCTTGTCATATCGGCAACCACACAATCTAAAACAGATGATTGTCAGGAGCTCTTTGAATAGGCCTCAACAAAACGGAACATCACCCTGCCGACAAAAAATATGTGGGACCTGCAGACACATTTACTCCACTGACAGGGTAACGATACCAGGTTCACAACAGGAGTACAGAATACAAGGTACATTTTCTTGTGGGTCCACCAATCTGGTATATCTGATCATGTGTGCTAAATGCCCCAATGTTATGTACGTGGGAGAAACTGGACAAACTCTGCGCAAACGTATGAATGGACACAGGCACACTATTAATGATACCAAATCTGGACTCCCAGTTGCTACACACTTTCGGTCCAACGGACACAGCATGGATGATCTTCGTGTCACTGCCCTGAAGGGCGGCTTCAAAACGTCAAATGACCGATTAATAGCAGAAACAAAATTTATAAATTGTTTCAAAGCTGTGCAGAAGGGTCTGAATAAGGACAACAACTTTCTATATTGGTATGAGATTGATGATATATGAACTGTCTCAGCCACCCTAGCTGAACTTGTGAACTAAGAATTTACGATACCTCTGGGTCAATCCTAATACCAGGTCTGTGAGCAATAAAGTAAACAAGGATCCTTATCTTACCCCATTTAGATGGTCTGTTTGTATTAAGGCTTCTTAATGATGTATTTATGCTTGAAAAAAATATCTGTTTTTCCTTTTTGATGTTGCATGTATATAAGCTGTCTGTACCACCAGCTTGCAAGCTAACAGGATATAAACCTGACGAAGGCTGCAAGGCCGAAAGCTTGTTTATTCTTATTCATTTGTAGTTAGCCAATAAATGGTATCATCCTGATTTAAAACTTCTTGCTTATTAGGTTCTTTCATTGTTCTTTGGTAACAATTAGAGTTGGGCCGAACCTCCGATTTTAGGTTCGCGAACCGGGTTCGCGAACTTTCGCGGAACGTTCGGTTCGCGTTAAAGTTCGCGAACCGCAATAGACTTCAATGGGGATGCGAACTTTGAAAAAAAAAAAAAATTATGCTGGCCACAAAAGTGATGGAAAAGATGTTTCAAGGGGTCTAACACCTGGAGGGGGGCATGGCGGAGTGGGATACACGCCAAAAGTCCCCGGGAAAAATCTGGATTTGACGCAAAGCAGCGTTTTAAGGGCAGAAATCACATTGAATGCTAAATGACAGGCCTAAAGTGCTTTAAAACATCTTGCATGTGTATACATCAATCAGGTAGTGTAATTAAGGTACTGCTTCACACTGACACACCAAACTCACCGTGTAACGCACCGCAAACAGCTGTTTGTACTAGTGACGGCCGTGCTGGACTGGTGCGCACCATGGCGAGAGTGCAGGTTTTGGTGGCTTTACAGCCCATATGGTCGGCCTGGCTGATGTAGCTGAATGACAGACCAGTGACTGTCCAGCTGATCAAATTTGGTCTGACCACAATGAAGCAACGACCTTATTATCTTTTGTGTGCCCCCCGAGACACTCGTCTAGGCGCCGGTCATTGCTTCATTGTGATACGCAAGCCCCTTCACCACGGCAAGGTAATGATCACGAAGGGGAATGGGCGCATGTACATGCCTTTTCTTTTGTTGTTGCAGCTGCCCTCAGTGCAGCCAGAAAAATTAGGCAGACACGCACCATAAAAATTATTACAGCGGCCGCTGCTAGCAGCGGCCTAAAAAATTCAGCAATCCGCCTGGAGTCCCGGACCCTGTTGATGGTGGCGGAGAAGGTAGTGAAGCGGCCTGCAGGCAGACATGCTGTGTGGAGGGACTGGGAGCGACTTAGTCTTTTTGGGGCAGGCCAGGCAGCCAGTCACACGGCGTGCAGGCAGAGATGCTGTGTGTGCGGGGACTGACTTAGTCTTGGGGCGGGCAGCAGCCCTCCGGGATCCATGCCTCATTCATTTTGATAAAGGTGAGGTACTTAACACTTTTGTGACTTAGGCGACTTCTCTTCTCTGTGACAATGCCTCCAGCTGCGCTGAAGGTCCTTTCTGAGAGGACGCTTGCGGCAGGGCAGGAGAGAAGTTGGATGGCAAATTGGGACAGCTCTGGCCACAGGTCAAGCCTGCGCACCCAGTAGTTCAAGGGTTCCTCATCGCTGTTCACAGCAGTGTCTACATCCACACTTAAGGCCAGGTAGTCGGCTACCTGCCGGTCGAGGCGTTGGTGGAGGGTGGATCCGGAAGGGCTACGGCGAGGCGTTGGACTAAAGAACGTCTGCATGTCCGACATCACCATGAGATCGCTGGAGCGTCCTGTCTTTGACTGCGTGGACACGGGAGGAGGATTAGTGGCAGTGGTACCTTGCTGGCGTTGTGCTGTCACATCACCCTTAAAGGCATTGTAAAGCATAGTTGACAGCTGGTTCTGCATGTGCTGCATCCTTTCCACCTTCCGGTGAGTTGGTAACAGGTCCGCCACTTTGTGCCTGTACCGAGGGTCTAGTAGTGTGGCCACCCAGTACAGCTCATTCCCCTTGAGGTTTTTTATACGGGGGTCCCTCAACAGGCAGGACAGCATAAAAGACGACATCTGCACAAAGTCGGATCCAGTACCCTCCATCTCCTCTTGCTCTTCCTCAGTGACGTCAGGTAAGTCAACCTCCTCCCCCCGGCCGCGAACAATACCACGGGAAGGTTGAGCAGCACAAGCCCCCTGCGACGCCTGCTGCGGTTGTTCTCCTGCCGCTGTCCCCTCCTCCTCCTCCTCCTCCTCCTCCCCCAAAGAAACACCTTGCTCATCATCCTCTGAGTCTGACTCGTCTTCTGCACATGACCTCTCTTCTTCCTCCTCCTCCCCCCTCTGTGCTGCCGCAGGTGTTGAGGAAACAGCTGGGTCTGATGAAAATTGGTCCCATGCCTGTTCCTGCCGTAACGGTTCCTGGTCACGCTCATTCGCAGCTTCATCCGCCACTCTACGCACAGCACGCTCCAAGAAGTACGCGTAGGGAATTAAGTCGCTGATGGTGCCCTCACTGCGGCTCACCAGGTTGGTCACCTCCTCAAACGGCCGCATGAGCCTGCATGCATTTTTCATCAGTGTCCAGTTGTCGGGCCAGAACATCCCCATCTTCCCAGACTGTTTCGTTCTACTCCAGTTGTAGAGGTACTGGGTGACGGCTTTCTTCTGTTCTAGCAGGCGGGAGAACATGAGCAGGGTCGAGTTCCAGCGAGTGGGGCTATCGCAAATGAGGCGTCTCACCGGCATGTTGTTTTTACGCTGAATTTCTGCAAATCGTGCCATGGCTGTGTAAGAGCGCCTCAAATGCCCACAGAACTTCCTGGCCTGCTTCAGGACATCCGCTAAGGCAGGGTACTTTGCCACAAATCTTTGAACCACTAGATTCATGACATGTGCCATGCAGGGTATGTGTGTCAGCTTCCCCATATGCAAAGCGGCAAGCAGATTGCTGCCGTTGTCGCACACCACGTTGCCTATCTCCAGGTGGTGCGGGGTCAGCCACTCATCCACCTGTTTCTTAAGAGCAGCCAGGAGAGCTGCTCCAGTGTGACTCTCCGCTTTGAGACAAGCCATGTCTAAGATGGCGTGACACCGTCGTACCTGGCATGCAGCATAGGCCCTGCGGAGCTGGGGCTGTGTAGCTGGAGAGGAGAACTGCCACTCAGCCAAGGAGGAGGAGGAGGACAGCGAAGAGCATGTAGCAGGAGGAGAGGAGGTGGCAGGAGGCCTGCCTGCAAGCCGTGGAGGTGTCACAATTTGGTCCGCCGCTTTCTGCTTGCCATCGTTCACCACCAGGTTCACCCAATGGGCTGTGTAGGTAATGTAGCGGCCCTGCCCGTGCTTGGCAGACCAGCCATCCGTGGTCAGGTGTACCCTTGACCCAACGCTCTTCGCAAGAGATGACACCACTTGCCTCTCAACTTCACGGTGCAGTTGGGGTATGGCCTTTCTCGAAAAATAAGTGCGGCCTGGCATCTTCCACTGCGGTGTTCCGATGGCCACAAATTTACGGAAGGCCTCAGAGTCCACCAGCCGGTATGGTAACAGCTGGCGAGCTAACAGTTCCGCCACGCCAGCTGTCAGACGCCGGGCAAGGGGGTGACTGGCCAAAAGTGGCTTCTTCCGCTCAAACATTTCCTTCACGGACACCTGACTGCTGCTGTGGGCAGAGGAGCAGGAACCGCTCAAGGGCAGAGGCGGAGTGGAGGAGGGTGCCTGTGAAGGTGCAAGGGAGAAAGCGGCAGAAGCAGATGATGCACCTAAAGGAGGAAGAGGAGAAGGAGGGTGACTTTTCTTTTGTGTGCTGCTGCTGCTTTTGCTCAGGTGGCCATCCCATTGCTGTTTGTGCCTTTTCTCCAGGTGCCTTCGTAAGGCACTTGTCCCTACGTGAGTGTTGGCCTTTCCACGGCTCAATTTTTGTTGGCAGAGCGAACAGATGGCTTTGGTCCGATCTGAGGCACACACATTAAAAAATTTCCACACCGCTGAGCCACCCTGGGATGTGGGCACTATGCGGACCTCAGCAGCTGATGCTGAAGGGCAAGTTGGCTGGCTGTACATAGGTGGCGATACATGGTGCCGGACTCTGCCACCAGCTGTTTCTGACGAAGAGCTGCCCCAGCTTCTTTCAGCAACTTCTCTCCTCCTACTACTCTCTGACTCCCCCTCTGAACTGTCCCCCTCTTCATCTCCTCTATTGGGAACATACAGAGGATCCCTATTACCGTCATCATCGTAGTCATCCTGCCCAGCTTCGCTTGCCTCAGACAAATCCAAACTTGCACCATCAGTAGGTCCTTCATCCTCCTGACACGTTACATCCATAGTGTTGCCGCGTAACTCAGACATATGAGCTGGTGAAAATTCATCTGGCTGTAACAACAATGGCTGTGCATCAGTGATTTCAACACTAAATAATTCTTGCGAAGTGTCAAATGCAGCGGAAGTGGTGCTAGTAGTAGCGCTGGTGGCTGAGCAAGATGAGGTGTTCTGTGTCGCTAAATACTCAACCACGTCCTGACAATCTTGGGAGGTGATGGGACGTGCCTTCTTCCGAGCACTGTACTGTGGGCCAGGTCCACACGAAATTACATTTACACGACCTGGCGCAGACCTGCCGGGTGGCCTTCCTCTGCCTCTGCCACTACCTCTTCCTCTTCCTCTACCTGTTTTGTCCATATTGGGTATGCACGGAGTGGTATATCACACTGCGTGCACTCACGTAGGTAGGTGGGTTCACTTAACCTCCTTTGCGGTATGAAAAATACCGCCAGGAGGGAGCGCAGCAGTTTTTTTAAAAAAAATTTTTTTTTTAATCATGTAGCGAGCCGAGGGCTCGCTACATGATAGCCGCTGCTGAGCGGCATCCCCCCGCCCGCTTCGATCGCCTTCGGCGATCTCCGATCAGGAAATCCCGTTCATAGAACGGGATTTCCTGGAGGGCTTCCCCCGTCGCCATGGCGACGGGGCGGGATGACGTCACCGACGTCACTGACGTCGGGACGTCATTGGGAGTCCCGGGCCACCCCTCGGCGCTGCCTGGCACTGATTGGCCAGGCAGCGCTGGGGTCTGGGGGGGGGGCGCGCGCCACAGCAAATAGCGGCGATCGGGCGGGGGCCGGCGGCGATCAGAGTGCTGGCGCAGCTAGCAAAGTGCTAGCTGCGTCCAGCAAAAAAAAAATTATGAAAATCGGCCCAGCAGGGCCTGAGCGGCACCCTCCGGCGGCTTACCCCGTGTCACACACGGGGTTACCGCCAGGGAGGTTAACTGCACAGGTATGCGCACTGATGCGGTGGGTTCACTGAACAGTACAGGTATACAGTGGCAGGTTCACTGAACACAACAGGTATGCAGTGGCGGGTTCACTGAACAGGTATACAGTGGCGGGTCCACTGAACAGAACAGGTATACAGTGGCGGGTTCACAGAACAGGTATGCAGTGGCAGGATCACTGAACACAATAGGTATGCAGTGGCGTGTTCACTAAACAGGTATACAGTGGCGGGTCCACTGAACAGAACAGGTATACAGTGGCGGGTCCACTGAACAGAACAGGTATACAGTGGCGGGTCCACTGAACAGAACAGGTATACAGTGGCGGGTCCACTGAACAGAACAGGTATACAGTGGCGGGTTCACAGAACAGGTATGCAGTGGCAGGATCACTGAACACAATAGGTATGCAGTGGCGTGTTCACTAAACAGGTATACAGTGGCGGGTCCACTGAACAGAACAGGTATACAGTGGCGGGTTCACAGAACAGGTATGCAGTGGCAGGATCACTGAACACAATAGGTATGCAGTGGCGTGTTCACTAAACAGGTATACAGTGGCGGGTCCACTGAACAGAACAGGTATACAGTGGCGGGTCCACTGAACAGGTATACAGTGGCGGGTCCACTGAACAGAACAGGTATACAGTGGCGGGTCCACTGAACAGAACAGGTATACAGTGGCGGGTTCACAGAACAGGTATACAGTGGCAGGATCACTGAACACAATAGGTATGCAGTGGCGTGTTCACTAAACAGGTATACAGTGGCGGGTCCACTGAACAGAACAGGTATACAGTGGCGGGTCCACTGAACAGAACAGGTATACAGTGGCGGGTCCACTGAACAGAACAGGTATACAGTGGCGGGTTCACTGAACAGGTATACAGTGGCGGGTCCACTGAACAGAACAGGTATACAGTGGCGGGTTCACAGAACAGGTATGCAGTGGCAGGATCACTGAACACAATAGGTATGCAGTGACGTGTTCACTAAACAGGTATACAGTGGCGGGTCCACTGAACAGAACAGGTATACAGTGGCGGGTTCACAGAACAGGTATGCAGTGGCAGGATCACTGAACACAATAGGTATGCAGTGGCGTGTTCACTAAACAGGTATACAGTGGCGGGTCCACTGAACAGAACAGGTATACAGTGGCGGGTCCACTGAACAGGTATACAGTGGCGGGTCCACTGAACAGAACAGGTATACAGTGGCGGGTCCACTGAACAGAACAGGTATACAGTGGCGGGTTCACAGAACAGGTATGCAGTGGCAGGATCACTGAACACAATAGGTATGCAGTGGCGTGTTCACTAAACAGGTATACAGTGGCGGGTCCACTGAACAGAACAGGTATACAGTGGCGGGTCCACTGAACAGAACAGGTATACAGTGGCGGGTCCACTGAACAGAACAGGTATACAGTGGCGGGTTCACTGAACAGGTATACAGTGGCGGGTCCACTGAACAGAACAGGTATACAGTGGCGGGTTCACAGAACAGGTATGCAGTGGCAGGATCACTGAACACAATAGGTATGCAGTGGCGTGTTCACTAAACAGGTATACAGTGGCGGGTCCACTGAACAGAACAGGTATACAGTGGCGGGTTCACTGAACAGGTATACAGTGGCGGGTCCACTGAACAGAACAGGTATACAGTGGCGGGTTCACAGAACAGGTATGCAGTGGCAGGTTCACTGAACACAACAGGTATGCAGTGGCGGGTTCACTGAACAGGTATACAGTGGCGGGTCCACTGAACAGAACAGGTATACAGTGGCGGGTCCACTGAACAGAACAGGTATACAGTGGCGGGTCCACTGAACAGAACAGGTATACAGTGGCGGGTTCACAGAACAGGTATACAGTGGCGGGTCCACTGAACAGAACAGGTATACAGTGGCGGGTTCACAGAACAGGTATGCAGTGGCAGGATCACTGAACAGGTATGCAGTGGCAGGATCACTGAACAGGTATGGAGTGGCAGGATCACAGTACAGGTATGCAGTGGGCTGAGGGCTCACTGAACAGAACAGGTATGCAGTGGCAGGATCACTGAACAGGTATGGAGTGGCAGGATCACAGTACAGGTATGCAGTGGGCTGAGGGCTCACTGAACAGAACAGGTATGCAGTGGCAGGATCACTGAACAGGTATGCAGTGGCAGGATCACTGAACAGGTATGCAGTGGCAGGATCACAGTACAGGTATGCAGTGGGCTGAGGGCTCACTGAACAGAACAGGTATGCAGCCAGGAAGAAGTTAAGCCTAACTAATCTTTCCCTAAATGAGAGACTGCAGCAGCTCGCCCTACTCTCACTAATGCAGGCACACGAGTGGCCGTAATGGCCGCCGCTGCCTGCCTTATATAAGGGGGGGTGGGGCTCCAGGGGCTAGTGTAGCCTAATTGGCTACACTGGGCCTGCTGACTGTGATGTAGAGGGTCAAAGTTGACCCTCAGTGCATTATGGGGCGAACCGAACTTCTTCCGCAAAAGGTTCGCGTGCGGTACCCGCACGCGAACCACCTACGTTCGCGCGAACCACGTTCGCCGGCGAACCGTTCGGCCCAACTCTAGTAACAATGTCCTGCAGTACAGAAAATATGGTTCATATTTCTCAATTTTTACCTTTTTAATAAGAATATTGTTCTACATCCGTTAAATACCATTCTAAATAGACAAATAGTATATCTCTGTTAAATAAATGACAAAGGCAGCTCCTGGTAAAACACTTAGCTGTACGCAGACTGTATGCAATGCATCCCACTGGCTCAAATTATTCTTTTTTAGGGCCCTAATTGAAAAGAAAACAAATTACCTTTATGTGATGGTTGACTAATGTATGAAATCCCTTGGTACCCCAATATATGGACTTCTAGAATTCCTGGTGGTATTCTAGCCATGATTCAAATCTATTAGCTCCAGCCTTATATCTTCCCATTTGGATTGAATAGATTAAGCCACGTAATAGTTTTTGCAGTGGTCTTTATGATTTGATTTGGACTTTACACTAGTGCATAAGGGGGAACTAAAGTCGTGAATCAAAAAATTCAATCTACAGGATATCTCTGGAGGGTACTGAATTTACATGTTCTTACATAACCAGCTGTTTTATTTACATATAATAATTAACATATGCTGCAGTATATAACTACTCAGGACAATGGGCAGACGAATGACTGTATTCCTGTCCTCGCAGAGCAGACACTTCCTCACCCACCTGTGCACTGAAGACTCAGTGAGTCCTCCTCCTAGTCAGAGACAGGTCAAGGTGAAATGAGGCCCTAGGCATGATACCTGATGGCCACCTTGATTTTTTGGTAATATTCGGTGGGAGTGGAGCGTCAACCAGGCCCCTGGTCCCTCTCAAGGCATCTGCTGCCTAAGGTGCCTTGTGAATTATCCAACTCTGCTCCTTGTCCTGTTCAGGGCTGCCTCTAGGATAGTGATGTCGCGAACCTCCGATTTTCGGTTCGCGAACCCCGTTCGCGAACTTCCGCGGAAGGTTCGGTTCGCGTAAAAGTTTGCGAACCGCAATAGACTTCAATGGGGAAGCGAACTTTGAAAAATAAAAAAAATTATGCTGGCCAGAAAAGTGATGGAAAACATGTTTCAAGGGGTCTAACACCTGGACCCCCAGGTGGCGGAGTGGGATAGACACCAAAACTCCCGGGGGAAATCTGGATTTGACGCAAAGCAGTGTTTTAAGGGCAGAAATCACATTGCATGCTAAATTGCAGGCCTAAAGTGCTTTCAAACATCTTGCATGTGTATACATCAACCAGGGAGTGTAATTAGAGTACTGCTTCACACTGACACACCAAACTCACTGTGTAACGCACCGAAAACAGCTGTTTGCGTAGTGACGGCCATGCTGGACTGGTGCACACCATGGCGAGAGTGTAGGCCGTGGCAGTTTTCCAGCCCATATGGTCGCCGGGCTGTGGAAGCTCAATGATAGAACAACAGTGACTATCCAGTTGATCAAATTTGGTCTGTCCACAATGAAGCAACAACCTTATTATCTTCTTGTATGTAGGTAGGCATAGGTAGGAGTCCCAGTATAGGTAGGTAGGCATAGGTAGGAGTCCCAGTATAGGTAGGTAGGCATAGGTAGGTGCCTCAGTAGTTAGCTAGGCATAGGTAGGAGACCCAGTATAGGTAGGTAGGCATAGGTAGGTGTCCCAGTAGTTAGCTAGGCATAGGTAGGAGTCCCAGTATAGGTAGGTAGGCATAGGTAGGAGTCCCAGTATAGGTAGGTAGGCATAGGTAGGTGCCTCAGTAGTTAGCTAGGCATAGGTAGGACTCCCAGTATAGGTAGGTAGGCATAGGTAGGAACCTCAGCAGTTAGCTAGGCATAGGTAGGAGACCCAGTATAGGTAGGTAAGCATAGGTAGGTGTCCCAGTAGTTAGCTAGGCATAGGTAGGAGTCCCAGTATAGGTAGGTAGGCATAGGTAGGAGTCCCAGTATAGTTAGGTAGGCATAGGTAGGTGCCTCAGTAGTTAGCTAGGCATAGGTAGGAGTCCCAGTATAGGTAGGTAGGCATAGGTAGGTGCTTCAGTAGTTAGCTAGGCATAGGTAGGAGACCCAGTATAGGTAGGTAGGCATAGGTAGGTATCCTAGTAGTTAGCTAGGCATAGGTAGGAGTCCCAGTATAGGTAGGTAGGCATAGGTAGGTCCCCTAGTATAGGTAGGTAGGTAGGTGTCCCCGTATAGGTAAGTAGGTTCCCCTAGTAGTTAGGTAGGCATAGGTAGGTGTCCCAGTATAGATAGTTAGGCAGGGCCTGGCTGGCACAGTAATAACAATTATCAAGGTCCAGCTGCAACAGATAGGGCTGTATAATGTCAGTGTCAGTGAGCAACACACAAAAAAAACACATCAGGAAACCATTAGCTCTCAAAAGAGCTGTTGAGGGGTGCTATTTTAGCAATAACAATCAGCCAGGAGCAAGCCAAGAGCCTAACTAATCTTTCCCTAGGAGAAAAAATCTGCAGCCGCTCTCCCTAGTCTGTCTATTTGCAGCAGGCACACGAGTGAGTGTCATGGCCAGCGAGCCTGGGGCTCCAGGGCTTAGTGTAGCCTGAATGGCTACAATGTGCCTGCTGACTGTGATGCAGAGGGTCAAAGTTGACCCTCATAGTGCATTATGGGGCGAATCGAACTTCCACAAAAGTTCGCCTGGTCCAGGCGAACGCGAACCACCAAAGTTCGCCTGGAACTGTTGGCCGGCGAACCGTTCGCTACATCTCTACTCTAGGACTCACAGCAGTGACTTTTTAAGTTGGCCATGCATAGGTTGTTTTTTAGATCACCGTTTGTTTGTTTTTAAATACCAGTCTAATTAAAAGGTAATTTGGCTTGTAGTAAAAGCTCTAACTGAAGGTGGCCATACACTGGCCCGATTTGCGGCCGTTTCGACAGCAGATTCGATCCTGGGATTGAATCTGCTGCCAATCGTTCGCGCTAAACGCACCCGCCGATCCGTTGATCGCGCCGTGCGGGAAATTACCCTCGATCGCCCGCGGGTAGGGAGCGCGTCGCTAGCGCGTGGCCGATCCGATCAGGTATACATTACCTGACGCTGGCTCCCGGGCGTCTTCTCCGCATCTTCTCCGCGCTGCAGCCGCTCCATCCCGGCGCTTCTTGTCACTGCAGTGACCAGGAAGTTCAAATAGAGGGCGCTCTATTTGAACTTCCTGGTCACGGAGTGACACAGGAAGCGCCGGGATGGAGCGGGTGCAGCGTGGAGAAGATGCGGAGAAGATGCCCGGGAGCCAGCGTCAGGTAATGTATGCGCGGGGGGGGGGGGGGGGGCAGGCGGCAGCGGCGGCTCCACAGATTGTGATCGGTTTCAGGCTGAAATCGATTCACAATCTGTTTGCAGTACAGGCAGCCATACGATCCCTCTCTGATCAGATTCGATCAGATAGGGATCTGTCAGCTGGTCGATCTAATGGCAAATCGACCAGTGTATGGCTACCTTAAGAGAATAGAAATAGTGGGATGACTTGAAAGAGAGGGATTTTAACCTCCTGAGCGGTATGGACGAGCTCAGCTCGTCCATCACCGCCGGAGGCTGCCGCTCAGGCCCTGCTGGGCCGATTTTTATCAAATAAAGTGCAGCACACGCAGCCGGCACTTTGCCAGCCGCGTGTGCTGCCTGATCGCCGCCGCTCTGCGGCGATTCGCCGCGAGCAGCGGCGAAAGAGGGCCCCCCTAGCCGCCTGAGCCCTGCGCAGCCGGAACAAAAAGTTCCGGCCAGCGCTAAGGGCTGGATCGGAGGCGGCTGACGTCAGGACGTCGGCTGACGTCCATGACGTCACTCCGCTCGTCGCCATGGCGACGATCTAAGCAAAACAAGGAAGGCCGCTCATTGCGGCCTTCCTTGTTTATTATGGGCGCCGGAGGCGATCGGAAGAACGCCTCCGGAGCGCCCTCTAGTGGGCTTTCATGCAGCCAACTTTCAGTTGGCTGCATGAAATAGTTTTTTTTTTAATTAAAAAAAAACCCTCCCGCAGCCTCCCTGGCGATCTCAATAGAACGCCGAGGAGGTTAAAGGCGAATGGTCTAGTATAACAGTGTGTCCCTTAATTCAGAAAAAAGTCATACATTCATAAAAATTAACATTTATTCGAAGAATAAGTATAAAAATGCCAAAATTCTAATAGAAGACTGCCTTGGTTAAGGGCTCCACCTCTGACACAGGAAACAAGGGGTTGAATCCCGCCTCTTCCTGTTCAGTAAGCCAGCACCTATTCAGTGAGGAGACCTTGGGCAAAACTCCCTAATGCTTCTGCTGCCTATAGAGCGCGTCCTAGTGGCTGCAGCTCTGGCGCTTTGAATCCGCCAGGAGAAAAGCGTGATATAAATGTTCTGTGTCTTGTCTTGATAACACAACAAATAAATCACCCCAAAAAGTAGTGATCAGCCTACCACGTTTTGTAAAGGTGGAGAGATTCAACCAGTGCGTCACCCAGTGGATATTAAAAACAAAAATCCATGGGTTGCAAGAAATAGCTCCACAAACGACAATGGCTCAAGGCGTTTTATTAACAGGGTACACTTCTTCAGGAGACAGAATGGGTCTGAATGTTTTAAACATATCAAATAGTTAAGCATAGGACTGGTTACAGTAATGCAACAGGTAGATACTGTAGATGATACCCTCACTGGGTGAATTGAAGAGGGCATCTAAGATGCTGTGTAGAGCACATGTGGGACTTTGTCTGAACAAGTGCGTAGCTATGGACTATGCTACTATTTCATTATGCAATCCATTTGGAGACCTAAGTTCTTTTTGCCAAAAGTGTTAACTGATGTCAGTATAAAAAAAGCAAAAAGGTTTATTTCTAAGAAGGCCTTTGTAGACGTCTACCTAACAAAACAAAAATAAATAAATAAATGAAATGGCAGACACTCAGAGTATGTGATCATTTTGAAATCAAGCAAACCTGGGAGTTGAAGCAGATTGACCTTGGAAACTTCATCATAAAAATAAGAAAGCTTTCAAAGCCCATACATACACGGCATACATTTGTCTGTAGTTGCGAGGCAGCGACAAACAGACAAGAGACGACAGCATATTTATGGCAGCGACAATTCGAGTTCGCAACAGTTCTACACACGTGATAGCAGAAAGAGTGAAGACACGACAGAAGCTGTCTGCCAAAGACTACATATAGTAGTAGTACTATGGTAGCGACTCTGCTGTCTGTAGATGACTTTCGTACACACGACAGGACACCAACTGACTAGGCTATGGTTTGTGAGACAAAAGTCACAAGAGATTCACCAGTTGAATTGCTCAAACATGGCTTTTGTCTTTGTCTCTTGCTGTGTCCACACAAACAAACCAACGCACGAACCGTCGGTCAACACGTGTCTATACAGACATGTGTACGCCATATATATGGGCCTTTAAAGGGACTCCGAGCTCTGGCTAAAATAAAAATTTTCACTTACCAGCGGCTTTCTGCAGCCCAGTGCTGGTCTGGACGTCCCACGCCGGCCTCCTGGCTCTTCTCCCCACGGCTGTCCATATAGGGCTGTCCGGCGGCTCCCCGGGCGACACTAGCCGAGTGTCGGGGCTCCTTCTTCCGCAAACCTCATCAATGACGTCGCACGCCGGCCGCGCATGCGCCGTACTGTCACGCCGGCCACCGTGATGACGCGAGGCGGCCGGCGTGCGACGTCATTGATGAGGTTTGCAGAAGAAGGAGCCCCGACACTCGGGCAGTGTCGCCCGGGGAGCCGCCGGACAGCCCTATATGAACAGCCGTGGGGAGAAGAGCCAGGAGGCCGGCGTGGAACGTCCCGACCAGCACTGGGATGCAGAAAGCCCCCGGTAAGTGAACATTTTTATTTTAGCCAGAGCTCGGAGTCCCTTTAAAGTAGAAACAAAAGGAACCTAAGTCAAGTCTTTCTAAAAGACTAGACAGACCTCTGGATATAGGCAGAAGGCCTTATGCTGGGAATACACGGTTCGTTTTTGAGCCATTTAGATGGCTCGATAGATAATTTCCGACATTTCCAATCTCCTGTTTGATCATTTCGCCTTTCGATTTCTGATAGAGGTGAATGGAAAAAAAGATAAGAAAAACGAGCGGAAGATAAGAGAATCGACTGCAGAATCTAGCTGCAAAAACGATCGAGGGGAGAATCGAGCGCCAGAAACTAACCGTGTATTCCCAACATTAAATGGGGTCTGAAAACATTGATTTAATTGCAATGTTTTGGGATGGGTGGGGGAAGAGGACAGGAGGAGGTGGGGAGTTTTGGTTTAGAAGGAAGAGAAGCTCTGTCCAGATTTGCTTCCCTCTGAGTAGAGGAAGCAGTAGAGGAAGCAGAGACATAATGAGAAAAGCTGAAAAGTAAAATAACGGCTAGCTAGCCATCATGGTTGTTTAAAGTTCATGCCTAGTTTCAAATGCTGAGCTATCATTTTTTTTGTCATAGCCTACTCCTCCCCCCCTTGCTGCTCTGCCCTTTGCAGGGGCATAACTACATTATGCCAGGTCCCCTAGCAGAGATCTGTCAGCCAGCCAACCCCCCCAAAAAAGTCAAAACATTTAGTTACTCTACATCGTTGGGGGGGGGGGGGGAGTGGAAATGGGGCAGCTGAGCGCTATACATTACTTGCTACTGGTTGCAGGACAGATCATCTGCACTCCTCTTCAGTGTACAAGCTCCTTACAGCCAATCAGCATGTGACATCCCTGCATGTCATGTGACATCAGACGTTGCATAGTGATAGGCAGTAGAAGAGGAATGTGGAAGATCTGTCCATCGGCCAGTAGCAGGAAATGTATAGCACTCCATTGCTGTTCTGCATATTAAAGGATACCAGAGCTGAAGTAAATAGGAGAAATGGGAGCAGGCATATATGGGGAGCCGTCCTGATGCTTGCCACTCCCCCCGTTCTCTTTTCTGCCCCTCTAATCCTCCTAATTGCCCCCCGTCGCGGAGTCAGGCATCAATGCACCTGCACTGGCCCTGCTGCGCGCGTCCTACATCTTGCGACCGCGCCCGGGAGTGATCTGAGTATGACGTCACGATTATACCGGGGGAGGTTGGGTATCAGGACGGCTCGCCATACATGCCTGTTTCCCCCATTTCTCCTATTTACTTTGGCCCTGGTATCCTTTAAGTACAGGAGGGGGTCTCCTAGCCCCCTGGAATTCCCGCCACAACCTCGGGGGTCACATGGGTCTATTGTTACGTTCCTGGCCTTTCAGCTACATGATCTTTAACTACTTTAGGACTGTGGTGATTGAAATCTACGCCCTGTTTTGGTGGGCTCCTGGCTGGCAGGGCGTAGATTTTAATCACCGTCCGCAGCACGCATTCGCAGTTTCCATCGCTCCCCGCCGATTGCGCCACTCAAACCCGACAGGCTCTGCCTGTCTCTATGATGGCAGAGCCATGTGAGCCGGTCAGGAGATTTAATTGGCTCCTGACCGTGTCTATTAATGTGAGCCGCTCCCATTGGCTTACATTGATAGACACGGTCAGGAGCCAATAAAAGCAGCTCCTGACCGGCTCACATGACTGCCGTCATGTCCTGAGGATCCCGGCGATGACGGCGGTTGCGGCGGCGATTCGTCGGGATTCCGTTGTTCTTGAACCAGCTGTCTCTGGTCCTTAAGGGGGAAGAGACTGCTGGTACTTAAGTGGTTAAAGTGGACCTGAAGATTGTTAAAAAAAAGAGTTTCACTTACCTGGGGCATCTGCCAGCCCCCTGCAGCTGTCCTGTGCCCATGACATCCTGGAACGATCCTCCGATCCCCTGCCGCAGCTCACTTTCTCTTTTGCCGGTCACCGTCCAGTGCGCCTGCGTGTACCCTGTGGCCGTTCATGTCCTTGTTCACGCTCACCGAGAGCCGGGAGCGTCCTTCACAGATGCACTAGAGATTTGTTTGTACCGGGAGCTAGGATGCACGTGGCCAGGGCCACGCAGGCACAGCGGGCGTTGACTTGTAAGTCGGCTGTGAAGAAATGGAGCCGCAGCGGGCATGGGGCGTCCGCAGAAAAATTTCCGTGGGGGGGCAAAAAGGCGGGGAAGAACTGGCGCAGCGCGCCAAAGATTCCGGTGAAGTAGAGGGTTAAGTTGTGCAGCGTGCCGCGCTGAAAATGGGTGTGGCCATGGACCAAAATGTGGGTGTGGTCACGGGTGGAGACAACTTTACATGAACTTAGCAATGGTGGGACATTAGATTAGGACAGTGGTGGTGAACCTTTTGGAGGCCGGGTGCCCAAACTGCAACCCAAATGTCACTTTATCTATCACAAAGTGGCAACAGCAATTTAAACTAAATACAAATGTTTTAACTCATACATAAACATTATGGAAAATCCAAGTTGAAAATAAACCGTGAAGATAAACAATTTCATCCATCCTACTCCTGGAAAAATGTATTCATTTTTTTAGAACCTCACAGTTTTATTTTCTGTTTTAAAAAGCTAAAAAAGTAGGTTTAATGCTATTGTCTCATATGATGATGATTCAGCTTTTCCCATAGTCTCGCAGTTAGCAAACATGTGACCCCCAACAAGACAAATTCAGCAATCATGAGGCCCCCAACAAGACAAATTCAGCAATCATGAGGCCCCCAACAAGACAAATTCAGCAATCATGAGGCCCCCAACAAGACAAATTCAGCAATCATGAGGCCCCCAACAAGACAAATTCAGCAATCATGAGGCCCCCAACAAGACAAATTCAGCAATCATGAGGCCCCCAACAAGACAAATTCAGCAATCATGAGGCACATAAATAGACAGCATTTCACATAAATAGGCAGAATGCCCCCTTAATATGGTAGACACCTCTCACCTGGCTTCTGGATTCTCCTCTACTGGCTGCTGTGCCTAGCTGGCCTAGCAATACTGTTTTTGGCTGGATTGGGGATGATGTGTGGGCTGAAAGGCCTTGCGGTGATACTGTGGCCGGGCTGTCAGTGATGCTGTGGCCGGGCTGGCTGGCGGTGATGCTGTGGCCGGGTTGGCTGGCGGTGATGCTGTGGCTGGGTTGGCTGGCGGTGATGCTGTGACCTGGCTGGCGGTGATGCTGGGCTGTGCTTGGCTGGTTGAAGTAAATGCTGGCCTGACTGGTGGTGATGCTGTGACCTTTTTGACAGTGATTCTGGGATGGTTGGCTGGTGGTGATGCTGGGCTGGCTGGACTGGATAGTTTAGGTAGTGACAGGTGCCCCCTAGTTTAGGTAGCGCCAGGAGCCTCCCAGTTTAGGTAGCACCAGGAGCCCCCCAGTTTAGGTAGTGACCGGAGCCCCCCAGTTCAGGTAGTGACAGGAGCCCTCCAGCTCAGGTAGTGACAGGAGCCCCCCAGTTCAGGTAGTGACTGGTGCCACCCAGTTCAGGCAGTGACAGGTGCCCCCAGGTTAGGTAGTGATAGGTGCCCCCCAGGTTAGGTAGTGACAGGTGCCCCCCAGGTTAGGTAATGACAGGGACCCCCAGTTTAGGTAGTGACAGGAGCCCCCAGTTTAGGTAGTGACAGGAGCCCCCCAGGTTAGGTAGTGACAGTGACCCCCAAGGTTAGGTAGTGACAGGTGCCCCCCAGGTTAGGTAGTGACAGGGACCTCCAGTTTAGGTATTGACAGGAACCCCCAGGTTAGGTAGTGACAGGAGCCCCCCAAGGTTAGGTAGTGACAGGGACCCCCAGTTTAGGTAGTGACAGGAGCCCCCAGTTTAGGTAGTGACAGGAGCCCCCCAGGTTAGGTAGTGACAGTGACCCCCAGTTTAGGTAGTGAAAGGTGCCCCCCAGGTTAGGTAGTGACAAGGACCCCCAGTTTAGGTAGTGGCTGGTGCCCCCCCGGTTAAGTAGTGACAGGTACTCTCAGTTTAGGTAGTGACAGGAGCCCCCCCCAAGGTTAGGTAGTGACAGGGATCCCCAGGTTAGGTAGTGACAACTGCCCCCCAGGTTAGGAAGTGACAGGGACCCCCAGTTAGGTAGTGACAGGCACCCCCCAGGTTAGGTAGTGACAGGGACCCCAGTTTAGGTAGTAACAGGAGCCCCCACAGGTTAGGTAGTGACAGGGACCCCAAGGTTAGGTAGTGACAGGGACCCCCAGGTTAGGTAGTGACAGGTGCCCCCCAGGTTAGGAAGTGACAGGGACCCCCAGGTTAGGAAGTGACAGGTGCCCCCCAGGTTAGGAAGTGACAAGTGCCCCCCAGGTTAGGAAGTGACAGGGACCCCAGTTTGGTAGTGACAGGCCCCCCCAGGTTAGGAAGTGACAGGTGCCCCTCAATCACCTCCCAGCAGCCCAGCATCAGACCTCAGTATCAGCCGGCGACCCGACCAGTTAGAGTGGGTGCACGGACGCACCAGGCTCCATATGCGGAAGTGATGTCACTTCCGCATATCAGTGCGGTGTGCTAGGTCCTATTGGTCGCCGGCTGATCGAGATCCGACTCTGGCAGCGGGGACGGGAGCGACGGCTAGAGGGGGTGGCAGCGGCAGCCAGGGGGGGCAGCGGGCATCCAGGGCAGGGCAGATGCCCCAATTTGCCCGACGTGGCAGCGGGGGACCGGAGGATCTTTGAGTACCGGCGTGAGACAGAACGGCTGCAGGAGGCTGGGAGAAGCCCCAGATAAGTAAATGTCTTTTTTTTTTCAACAATCTTCAGGTCTGCTTTAAAACCTCATGCGACCTGGCTGATCAAAAAGAGTGGGGGGAATATCCCTCTCATAGAATAAAACATGGCCGAAGCAGCACCTCAGTGGGATAGGTTTACACTTATTTCAGACTTCAAAGTCTTCCACGGCCCAATTACTCAAAAAATTTTTGCCACCTAATGGGTAGTGGTGCTCTTCTGTTTCAAAGACTGCCACAGCAATATGCCGAGTACATCTTGGAAACATTCCCAGCCAGCCTGTTTTCTTTTGTGAAAACTGGTGACAGCTTGAATATTTAAAGTTATTTTATAAATAAGTCCCTTAGTGCTGCGCTGTCATATTGTCGCATGTGTAGAGATGTGATCTGAAAACTGACTCCTCTACCTACAAGTACTGGAATAAGACAAATTGACGTGGATCCTTGCATGCATCTAATCAGACTTAGAAATAGTCAGGGCGTAGGCTTAGCAATAGAGGGTGCAGAGGTAGCGACCACATCAGAGCCCTTGGGCCACAGGGGCCCTACCTCAATTGTATTATTAGCTCTCTATTGGTCCTGTGCTGGTAATAATCACTTCTATAGATACTTTGAATAGTGGTTATCATTAACATGCTGTTCACCATCCCTTTCTTGCACCTCTGACACTGTGGTTTTCCTTGGCAGGTTGTGGTGCGCCGTATCATTTGTTATGTATAGAGTGCTTGGGGGAGGGGGGGGGGGGGGCAATGTAAAACTTGCATCAGGGCCCACAGCTCCTTAGCTACGCCAGTGGAAATAGTAATTGTTTTCACTTCCAAATCTGATCAGCCCCATATACAGATGTGGTTCTGGTTAATTCCAGATGTGGGTTCTGGAGGCTCCCAAGGGTAGTGGCTGGATAGTGTAATGGTTAAAGCAAACCTGAACTAAAATTTAAAAGTGAAAATAAACATACATGTCATACTTACCACCCATCAGCCCCGGGCTGCCCATGAGGCGGGGTGAGGCGGGTTCCTCAGACTGCGGAAGTGGAGGGCACCCGCCTGGCTGTGTGTGTGTGTGGGGGGGGGGGGGGGGGCGCCAAGCTGGAGGGGGTAGCAGCCAGGAAAAGGGAGAAATGGCACAGTGGTGGTGGTGGTGGGGGGAGGGTTCAGACCCCCCTCCCCTCACCTGGGCCCACCCATCCACGCTCCCCCTCTAGCTATTGTAGGTAAATTTAAGTCACTGGGCAGCGAGCAGGGAAGCAATTACCTACTTCCTTACTTGCGTTTTACTGCTCGCCGTGTCACTTCCTGCAATGCCGCTTATTGAAGTACAGTGGGCGGTATTGCAGGAAGTGACACGCAAGCAGTAAAATGCAAGTAAGGAAGTAGGTAGTTGCTTCCCCGCTCGCTGCTCGGTGACTTAAATTTACCTAAAATAGCTGGAGGGGCAGCGTGGATGGGGGAGCCCCAGGTGAGGAGAGGGGAGTCTGACCCTCCCCCTCCCCACCGCTGTGCTGCAGCTACCCCTCCAGGCTACCTATGAAGGGGGGTTGGGGGGTGGGTAGCATCCAGGCTCGGACTGAGCCACTGAACCACCGATGGTCCCATCGGTGGGCCCCGACTGCCCCGCCTCCTGGGGGCCCCAGAGCTAAGAGGGAGGGGGTCACAGCTTGGAAGAGGGGAAATTGGGCACAGAGCGGCGGGGAGGGGGGGGAAGCCTCCTCCCCTCCCTTACCTAGGGGCCCCCCTTCCGCGCACCCCCCTCCTCCAGAAGTGCAGCCAGCAGCGAGCGGAGAGTAGCTACAGAGCTTCAGATGATGCTAACTCCGCATGCCACTGCTGCCCTGCTGGTCTCCGTCTCCTGTAGTGACGCTGTCCAATCACGCTCTCGCAGGAAGTACTGCGAGAGCGTGATTGGACAGCGTCACTACAGGAGACGGAGACCAGCAGGCAGCAGCAGCGGCATGGGCGGAGCTAGCATCATCTGAAGCTCAGTAAGCTATTTTCCACTCGCTGCTGGCTGCACTTCTGGAGGAGGAGGGTGCGGGTAAGGAGGGGCCCCTAGGTGAGGGAGGGGGGAGGCTTCCCCGCTGATCTATGCCCGCTGCCCCCCCCCTTCCAAGCTGGGGGGGACTTGCATTTTGTGGGTGTATCTGCCACCAACCTGATTGCATTGTATGGGTGTGGGGGTATCTGGCGCCAACCTGATTGCATTGTGTGGGGGTACCTGCAGCCAACCTGTTTGCATTTTGTGGGGGTATCTGCCATCAACCTGATTGCATTTTGTGGGGGTATCTGTCACCAACCTGATTGCATTTTGTGGGGGTATCTGCCACCAACCTGATTGCATTTTGTGGGGGTATCTGCAGCCAACCTGATTGCATTTTGTGGAGGTATCTGCCGTCAACCTGTTTGCATTTTGTGGGGATATCTGCCTTCAACCTGATTGCATTTTGTGGGGGTATCTGCCGTCAACCTGATTGCATTTTGTGGGGGTATCTTCAGCCCACCTGATTGCATTTTGTGGGGGTATCTGCCACCAACCTGATTGCATTTTGTGGGGGTATCTGCCACCAACCTGATTTTATTTTGTGGGGGTATCTGCCACCAACCTGATTGCATTTTGTGCGGGTATCTGCCGCCAACCTGATTGCATTTTGTGGGGGTATCTGCCGCCAACCTAATTGCATTTTGTGGGGGTATCTGCAGCCAACCTGATTGCATTTTGTGGGGGTATCTGCCATCAACCTGATTGCATTTTGTGGGGGTATCTGTCACCAACCTGATTGCATTTTGTGGGGGTATCTGCCACCAACCTGATTGCATTTTGTGGGGTTATCTGCAGCCAACCTGATTGCATTTTGTGGAGGTATCTGCCGTCAACCTGTTTGCATTTTGTGGGGATATCTGCCTTCAACCTGATTGCATTTTGTGGGGGTATCTTCAGCCCACCTGATTGCATTTTGTGGGGGTATCTGCCACCAACCTGATTGCATTTTGTGGGGGTATCTGCCACCAACCTGATTTTATTTTGTGGGGGTATCTGCCACCAACCTGATTGCATTTTGTGCGGGTATCTGCCGCCAACCTGATTGCATTTTGTGGGGGTATCTGCCGCCAACCTAATTGCATTTTGTGGGGGTATCTGCCGCCAACCTGATTGCATTTTGTGGTGGTATCTGCCACCAACCTGATTGCATTTTGTGGGGGTATCTGCAGCCAACCTGTTTGCATTTTGTGGGGGTATCTGCAGCCAACCTGATTACATTTTGTGGGGGTATCTGCAGCCAACCTGATTGCATTTTGTGGGGGTATCTGCAGCCAACCTGATTGCATTTTGTGGGGGTATCTGCCGCCAACCTGATTGCATTTTGTGGGGGTATCTGCCACCAACCTGATTGCATTATGTGGGGGTATCTGCAGCCAACCTGATTGCATTTTGTGGGGGTATCTGCAATCAACCTGATTGCATTTTGTGGGGGTATCTGCAATCAACCTGATTGCATTTTGTGGGGGTATCTGTCACCAACCTGATTGCATTTTGTGGGGGTATCTGCCACCAACCTGATTGCATTTTGTGGGGGTATCTGCAGCCAACCTGATTGCATTTTGTGGAGGTATCTGCCGTCAACGTGTTTGCATTTTGTGGGGGTATCTGCCTTCAACCTGATTGCATTTTGTGGGGGTATCTTCAGCCCACCTGATTGCATTTTGTGGGGGTATCTGCCACCAACCTGATTGCATTTTGTGGGGGTATCTGCCAACAACCTGATTGCATTTTGTGGGGGAATCTGCCACCAACCTGATTGCATTTTGTGCGGGTATCTGCCGCCAACCTGATTGCATTTTGTGGGGGTATCTGCCGTCAACCTAATTGCATTTTGTGGGGGTATCTGCCGCCAACCTGATTGCATTTTGTGGTGGTGTCTGCCACCAACCTGATTGCATTTTGTGGGGGTATCTGCAGCCAACCTGTTTGCATTTTGTGAGGGTATCTGCCGCCAACCTGTTTGCATTTTGTGGGGGTATCTGCAGCCAACCTGATTGCATTTTGTGGGGGTATCTGCAGCCAACCTGATTGCATTTTGTGGGGGTATCTGCCGCCAACCTCATTGCATTTTGTGGGGGCATCTGCCCTCAAACTGATTGCATTTTGTGGGGGAATCTGCCGTCAACCTGATTGCATTTTGTGGGGGTATCTGCAGCTAACCTGATTGCATTATGTGGGGGTATCTGCAGCCAACCTGATTGCATTTTGTGGGGGTATCTGCCGTCAACCTGTTTGCATTTTGTGGGGGTATCTGCCACCAACCTGATTGCATTTTGTGGGGGTATCTGCAGCCCACCTGTTTGCATTGTGTGGGGGTATCTGCCACCAACCTGATTGCATTTTGTGGGGGTATCTGCCACCAACCTGATTGCATTTTTTGGGGGTATCTGCAGCCAACCTGATTGCATTTTGTGGGGGTATCTGCAGCCAACCTGTTTGCATTTTGTGGGGGTACTTGCCACCAACCTGGATGCATTTTGTGGGGGTATCTGCCGTCAACCTGATTGCATTTTGTGGGGGTATCTGCAGCCCACCTGATTTCATTTTGTGGGGGTATCTGCCACCAACCTGATTGCATTTCGTGGGGGTATCTACCACCAACCCGATTGCATTTTGTGGGGGTATCTGCAGCCAACCTGATTGCATTTTGTGGGAGTATCTGCCGCCAACCTGATTGCATTTTGTGGGGGTATCTGCCACCAACCTGATTGCATTTTGTTGGAGTATCTGCCGCCAACCTGATTGCATTTTGTGGAGGTATCTGCAGCCAACCTGATTGCATTTTGTGGGGGTATCTGCAGCCAACCTGATTGCATTTTGTGGCGGTATCTGCAGCCAACCTGATTGCATTTTGTGGGGGTATCTGCAGCCAACCTGATTGCATTTTTTGGGGGTATCTGCCACCAACCTGATTGCATTTTGTGGGGATATCTGCCACCAACCTGATTGCATTTTGTGGGGGTATCTGCAGCCCACCTGTTTGCATTGTGTGGGGGTATCTGCCACCACACTGATTGCATTTTGTGGGGGTATCTGCCACCAACCTGATTGCATTTTGTGGGGGTATCTGCCACCAACCTGATTGCATTTTGGGGGGTATCTGCAGCCAATCTGATTGCATTTTGTGGGGGTATCTGCAGCCAACCTGTTTGCATTTTGTGGGGGTACTTGCCACCAACCTGGATGCATTTTGTGGGGGTATCTGCCGTCAACCTGATTGCATTTTGTGGGGGTATCTGCAGCCCACCTGATTGCATTTTGTGGGGGTATCTGCCACCAACCTGATTGCATTTTGTGGGGGTATCTGCCACCAACCTGATTGCATTTTGTGGGGGTATCTGCAGCCAACCTGATTGCATTTTGTGGGGGTATCTGCCGCCAACCTGATTGCATTTTGTGGGGGTATCTGCCGCCAACCTGATTGCATTTTGTGGGAGTATCTGCCGCCAACCTGATTGCATTTTGTGGGGGTATCTGCAGCCAACCTGATTGCATTTTGTGGGGGTATCTGCAGCCAACCTGATTGCATTTTGTGGGGGTATCTGCAGCCAACCTGATTGCATTTTGTGGGGGTATCTGCAGCCAACCTGATTGCATTTTTTGGGGGTATCTGCCGCCAACCTGATTGCATTTTTTGGGGGTATCTGCCACCAACCTGATTGCATTGTGTGGGGGTATCTGCCACCAACCTGATTGCATTTTGTGGGGGTATCTGCCACCAACCTGATTGCATTTTGTGGGGGTACCTGCCACCAACATGATTGCATTTTGTGGGGGTATCTGCCACCAACCTGATTGCATTTTTTGGGGGTATCTGCAGCCAACCTGATTGCATTTTGTGGGGGTATCTGCCACCAACCTGATTGCATTTTGTGGGGGTATCTGCCACCAACCTGATTGCATTTTTTGGGGGTATCTGCAGCCAACCTGATTGCATTTTGGGGGGGGGGGGGAATCTGCCGCCAACCTGATTGCATTTTGTGGGGGTATCTGCCGCCAACCTGCTTGCATTTTGTGGGGGTATCTGCCACCAACCTGATTGCATTTTGTGGGGGTATCTGCCACCAACCTGATTGCATTATGTGGGGGTATCTGCAGCCAACCTGATTGCATTTTGTGGGGATATCTGCAGCCAGCCTGATTGCATTTTGTGGTGGTATCTGCAGCCAACCTGATTGCATTTTGTGGGGGTATCTGCCACCAACCTGATTGCATTATGTGGGGGTATCTGCAGCCAACCTGATTGCATTTTGTGGGGGTATCTGCCACCAACCTGATTGCATTGTGTGCGGGCATCTGCCATCAACCTGATTGCATTTTGTGGGGGCATCTGCCGGCAACCTGATTGCATTTTGTGGGGGTATCTGCTGCCATTTGACTAGTTGATGAATTATCATGAGTCATGTAACTACTTGAATATTTTATCTAAAATGTATCTGGTCAGACCTAATCTCTGTGAATAACACCGCTACTTATTTTGTGTTTTGTATTTTTTTTTAAGTCTGCCCATGACTCATCATGACCACGCCGCTGTTCCAGTGCGTTGTGACACCCATTTAGTCTCGCTGCGCGCGCCGCATTTACACATATCCCTATTGGAGACTGTCCTCAGAATTGCTCACAATCTATTCCCTACCATAAAGTCATGCAACATTTTTAGAGTACATGTGTATGTGAGCCCAAAATGGGGGGAGGAGGAGGAGAGGGGGGCGGGCCCCAGGCTGAAACTTCCTTGGTGGGCCCTTAGTGTCCCAGTCCGACCCTGGCAGCATCCTCACAAGTTTGCCTCAGGTGGCAAAAAGTCTAGAATTGGCCCTGCCTCCCATGTAGTCTACTTGTCAATCTCTTTTACTGCATCCTGTTTGTCCACTGTGATCAATGGAATTCTCTGTCCTCCGTTTTGAAAATGGCCATTATCCCTTAACAGCTTCCTGGTCAGCACATTGCTAAACTGTAATATCACCTAATTGAGCCTAAGGAAACATGGGCATTACCTTGCTCATCAGTTCTCCCAGCAACTGATATACTGTATAAGTTACAGCAACTGATATATTTCAGTTCTGACAAAATCTTGTCAGAAATGGAAAAAATCGCTGTAAGAAGAAAATGGTGAGCTTTTGATTGGAACTGAAGGCGAGGTAAGTATGTAATATTCATTTGCAGGTACATCATTGGTTTATTTTAACCACTTTCCCCTCCACTACAGTATATCTACATCAGCTGTGGCACCCTCCAAGCCACAGCCACGTAGATATACTGACCTGCTTGCAGCGCTGTTGTGCAGGGACAGGTGCGCTTCAGAGCGCACTCCCCGCGCACTGTCAGCTGCCTTACTAATTGGCAAAAGGGAACATGTTCCCTTGTAGCCAATTAGTGACCCCCCCGCGGATGAATGATCACCGCTGTAGCAAACAGCGTGATCATTCATCTTTCCCCCTCCGTGGCCAGATCGTAAAAAAAACACCCCTGCAAGATGAATATCTTACCTGAACTGGTTCCTGCGATCATCCTGCAGCTCCAGCCTCCATTCTCCGCGGTGCACTCAGCCCTGTGACGCTGAATATCCGGGTCCCGGCTTGATGACATCATCAAGCCGGGACCCGGATATTCAGCGTCACAGGGCTGAGTGAAGAGCGGAGAATGGAGGCTGGAGCTGCAGGATGATCGCAGGAACCAGGTAAGGTGAGATATTCATCTTGCAGGGGCGTTTTTTTTACGATCTGGGGGGGGGGGCATTGTGATAAGGGGGGGGGGCACATCAGGCTGCCCATAACAGAGGGTGGGGGTTTAAAATCTGAAGGGGGGGTTGAAATTATTATTGGGGCCCATCAGGGTAATGGGGTGGGGGATTTTATAATGGGGGGCACATCTGATGGTCCTGAGGGACATAACTTAATGCTGGGGGGCACATATGCAATAATGGGGTGGGGGCGCTAATCCTGGGGACACATCTGGCTATAATGGGGAACACTGATCCTGGGGACACATCTGGCTATAATGAGGGGTGCTTATTTGTGATACGCAGCTGTATAAATATATGTGGGGGGGTCGCAAATGCAGGGGCATATCTGGCTATACTGGGGGGCTGATATTGGGGGCACATCTGGCTATACTGGGGGGGTCTGATACTGGGCACACATCTGGCTATCTATCCTTGGGGGACTTAATACTGATGGCATGTCTTTTACCTACTGTAGCACTTTGTATTTTTTACTAGAATTGAAGAAAACCTGAGAAATAATGCAATTTTAACGTTTTCCCCTCTTTTTCCCCGCTAAAATGCGCAGAAAAAAAAAAATTATCGGGACAAAATACCCGCCAATGAAAGTCTAGTTTGTCCTGAAAAAAACGATACCTAGATCATTTAGGTGTCGTGAGTATGGATAAAGTTATGGCTGATTAAAAAGGGACACCGCTAAAGCGTCAAAACTGCTCTGGTCAATAAGGGGAAAACAAGGTCTGGATGCAAAGTGGTTAAATCATTTTACTTGGCTTAGGGTCACTTCAAGGGCTCTGCCTCTGAAACAGGCGAGGGTTCGAATATTGGCTCTTCCTGTCCAGTAAGGAGGCTAGACTCCCTAATACTACTACTGTCTACAAAGCTCGCCCTAGTGACTGCTGCTCAAGCGATTCTAGTCCGCCAGGAGAAAAGCGCAATATAAATGTTATTGGTCTTGACTTTGTCTAGTGATAGTAAATTAAAGAGGGAAGTGTAACACATTCCCCCCAACCCCCCACCACCGCACACACACACACACTCACAACCACACACATACATTAACCCCTTACTATACCCCAGCTTGCAGATTGCTGTTTGATTCATCCCATTTACAACTTTGTGTTATTACTCTCTTTCTACTCCAAGTACAACACTATACTACTGCCACTCACCCGCTACTTCAAGCAGACAGCCTGCCACGAACCATGCACTGCCATTTCCTGCCTGCTGGTGGTAGTATTGACTTGGACTGCCCTGGATTTCATCTATCCACCAGCAGGTGGCTGTGCTGTGATTCTGGCAGCCCTCGACTTCTGCCATCCCCAACAGGTGGCCTTTTACGATCTTGACAAGGACTTGCAGTTCCCTGTCTGGTCTGAGAATGAACTTTCAGTTCAATAGCTTACCACCAGCTGCATCCTGGCCCAAACGGTTCACCAACTTGTTTGTGCGAATCTCAGTGGTTCGCGTTCGCTGCGAAACGCGATTTTTTTCCGCATTTTTCCCATAGACTTTAATGGCGCCGAATTTAACAATGAATAGCTAAGCTCCATTACATGCTATAAACACAAAATTTGCAAGGTATGTAAATAGGGACAGTGGGTCAAAAAGACCTTATAATTTTTGAGAAAACTGATTTTAAAATTTCAAAGAAAAATACTATACATTTAAATGTGTAAATGACAGTTCTTAGGGAAAGGCTTGGCCGCCCCTCTCCCCCAGAGCCCCCCCGCCCATACCATGGACCATGCGGGCTGGTATAGCTTAGGGTGTGAAGCCCCACGCGGCCGTGGCTCCGCATTCTGGCTATTCCAGCCTGCATGGGGGACAAGGGGTTACAGAGAGCTCGGGAGGTGGGACCCTACGTCATTTTTTGGGGGGAAATTTCCCACACTCTGAACATAACAAAAAATATATATATATTTTTAAATATTGTTTCTCACTATCTTTTTAACATATCCTGCACATTTGGTGTTGCTAGAATGTATATATATATATATGGTCTTTGAATATTTCCTCTTGTAGTCACTGTCCCCCTCTACACACCCTGCAAATTTGGTGTTTCTACTATGTAAGGGGACTTTGCTATTAACCGCTAAAGTCAGCGGGCGTTTAATTTTCCCACGGTCAGAAGGAGAATTTTAAAATCCATTTTCTCAAAAACTTTAAGGTCTTTTTGATTTTTTTTCCCTCTTGTAGTCACAGCCTCCCTCTACATACCCTGCAAATTTGGTGTTTCTACTATGTAAGGGGACTTTGTTATTAACCGCTAAAGTTGCCTGGCGTTTAAATTTCCCACGGTCAGAAGGAGAATTTTACAATCCATTTTCTCAAAAACTATAAGGTCTTTTTGAAAAAAAAAATGTTTTTTTTTCTTGTAGTCACTGACCCCCACCAGGTGTTAGACCCCTTGAAACATCTTTCCCATCACTTTTGTGGCCAGAAACAGTGTTTGTATTTTTCAAAATTCGCCTGCCCATTGAAGTCTATTGCGGTAAGCATGGTTCGCGCAAACACGAACTTTTGTGTTCGGGGTTCGCGAACCCAAAATAGGAGGTTCGAGCCATCTCTAATGTTAATTCATGGCCTATTTAAGAACTGCCTCTTCCTCCATTAAGTTACCAGAACTTTGTTGCACTTGCAGACCTGAGTCTCTGGACATTTCTTGAACCCAATCCCTGATCTGTACCTGTTCCTAGTCTGAACCTGTCTCTTCTAACCTGTTGCTGAACTCGTTTACCTGTCTTGACTTTGCTTATTACCTGGTCCTGAGTATGATATAGATAATGTGTTGTGTATATGTCCTGTATACAGTATATTGCTGTGTAAATAGTTAGATAGATAGCCAGGTTATTGGTTGTGTGTGTACACTGCATTTTCTTGGTTGCTTGGTGGTTTCCTGTATATAGAGTTACTGCATGTGGTTTGGATTTAATTTGCATTTATACTTCTATGCTCATGTATGCACAATATTACTTTGCAATAAACAGCATCCTCCAGTCTCTCAGTGCATTGTCGTGACCCAGTGGCCCAAGCTGGCCATAACGGCACACAGGAACGGCAAGAAGCGGCGGTTTTTGCAACTACCTGATCCGCTCAGCCCTGCGGATCAGGTAGCCTATTTTTTTTTTTTTAGCCTACCTCGGGCTCTATTTAAAGGATCACTCCAGCGAAAAAAGTGAGCAGTTTAAATCTGGCACATCCGACAGGTTTTGGACTAGTTCATGTCCTCATGTGGGATTTAATTGTTTTCAAAAGCATTACCTGAAGGGCAGTTTAACTGGCAATATAATAAGATACCATACCTGCCAGCCTCCCTACTCACTTGCACACTATTTTGGCAGTTAGACTTAGCAGCTGTCATTCAGAAAATGCCTTTGAAAACCAAAAAAACTCTGAGAATCCCCCATGAGGAGATGTACCAGTCCAAAACCGGTGGGTTCCGTAAGATTTTAACGGCTTACTTTTTTGCTGGAGTGGTCCTTTCACTGGTGTGTGAAAATACACTGCTAGTGGTTGAGGCCTCAATGTCTGTATGGTCACATGACATGATGAGATAAGGCAAAGGCCTGGTCGTCACCAAAGAACACACAGGGTTACTCCAGGCCATATAGGTATACAATGCACAACACAATGAAAATGCACCCAGAAAATGATAAAATGTATTAAAAACAGTAAAATAAAGTTTGATGTGTCTTACCTCAATGAAGACAAATTCATATAAAAATGAACTTTAATAGCACTGGCAATGCATTTCGTGAGTCCCTGCCCACTTCCTCTGGTCAAATCAAGTGCCTCGCCTGTGTTAAGAGCCAAGGTTTGGGCAGGCTATGTGCAAACCCTAAACTATTCCAATGTGTTTACTTTCATGTTAAGAGTAATTGTTTATTGATATCCACAATACATTTTTCTATTGTTTTGGAAAAAATATTGTGGTTCTTTGTCGTACAAAATACAGTTAAACAAAGTATACTTTGGAAAGGGAGACAGGCTTGCAATGTATTGAAGGACGGGTGGACAGGTTGGGTATTTACAGGTGTAAAAATATGTATTTTGAGGCCCCATTACACACTAGAGCGTTTTGCTGCGATTTCGGCAAAACACTCAAACGCTATCGCTTTTTAAAAACGCTAGCGTAATGAAACCCTATGGGCCCGTTCTTACTTGGGCGATTTGCGCTAATCACCGCAAATCGCCCCAAAACGGGCAAAAGCGCGTCCCCTGCACCATTTTCAGGCGATTTCCAGTCGATCGCGTTTAAGTGCTATAGAAGCGCTAAACGCAATAGCGCCAAAGACGTCGCAGTGTTCAGTGATTTTTCCGCGTGAAATTGCGGAAAAATCACTCCTGCAAAACGCTGCCAAAAATTGCCGGCATGCAGCATTTTGTAAGTGTGAATGGGGCCTGAGAGATCAGGAATCAGGAAACTAAAAAAAAAATAGATTGTTTGCACACTGATTGGAAAATGGAAGAATACTTGACATTTTCTGCCACGTAGAGTAGCTTTCCGCAGCTTGGTATCCTTTTGCAGATCTGTTTTGACCATGTGCAAAAGACATTCAAACCTAGAACAGTTTAGAAAATAGAAAGGAATGATGATTAGAAGGTTAGAGCTTACAGGTGGGGAGTATTATAGATTAGGATATTTAAAGCAGTACTTACAGACAGTGAGGTGACATTTGATAATTTAAAAAATAAAATCGGGGTGTCCTCTCAGGTCCGCATATATCTCAGTAAACTGCTCTTTTCTGGGTGCGTGGAGAGATCAGATCACTAGTATAATATGGAGTTACCAAGCAGCTTGGGGTGTCCCAAAACCATTAGGAAAGTATAGGGGACTAAAAGAGACCTAAAAGCCTCCTACTAAAAAGCATTGTTTAGTGTGGTTTGCCTTCTTAAAACAGAAGGTATTTACCATAATTCAGCTTTAAGTGAACATCCGTGGTTACCCACAATGCACTACTACTGAATATGCAAATGATCTCTTTATGCCCCTGAAGCCAGGCTTGTAACCAGAACCGCTGGTGTATGGAGAGCCGTATAGCTTTAAACGCCCATCAATGCCAAGGATAACCAATAGTGAAAAAAAAAATTCTGTCATATTCGCAGATAAAAAAAATAGGAGCAGCTCAAAGTCTTCATTGTACTAAAAGGGAGCTGCTAAATAAAAAATGTGCTCTGTGCTGGTCTATTTTAGTACTATTTTCTCTATATTTACATTGAAAAAAGCCCACCTCTCCATAAAACAGGAAGTTGTCAAACATTCCTCTTATGGTTTGATATAATGGTTTGATATAATGTACATCGGATGCAAAAAGTTAGCAAAATGGAATGTGTAGGAATGGACCTGGTAAAATGTAAAATGGATTCATTGCAACCACTGGCGTAACAATAGGGAAAGCAGCCCCAGCAGTGGGACCGGGGCCCCCCTGGGGCCCGCTCATGGCCGTTTTGGGGGGGCAGGAGGGGTCGCAGCATGAGGAGAGAGCTTTGCACATCAGTGGGGAGGGGGGACAGTCCCCCCCCTCACCTCGGGCTCTCCCCTCTGCGCTTCCCTCCTGCATCTATCTAAGTGGCAGCAGCGGTGGCGGCAGCAGCTATAATTACCTCCATTCACCACGTAGGTTGCCGATCTGCAAGGGCTTAAAACAGGAAGTAATGTGAAGCCCTTGCAGATTGGATACCTCCGGTGGTGAATGGAGGTAATTATAGCCGCTGCTGATACTTAGATGCAGGAGGGGAGCGCAGAGGGGAGAGCCCGAGGTGAGGGAGGGGGGGGGGGGGGGACTGTCTCCCATCCCCGCTGATGTGCAAAGCTCTCCCCTCATGCTGCGACCCCTCCTGCCCCCCCAAAACAGCCATGAGCGGGCCCCAGGGTGGGGGGGCCGCTCAAATTCTTGCAGGGGGGCCCGGGGACTTCTAGTTACGCCCCTGATTGCAACATAAGAGGGACCAGAATTATGAAATAACACATTTATCAAAAATATTTCCCCCTGAGACTGATGTACTTGGTACAGCGTAGTTACAGTTTTTCTAGACCATTCAAACAAGAGTCATTTGGTAGGAGCCCAAACCAGCTCTCAGCGGTATGTTTGATGTCAGGAATTTTGTCAAAACATTGCACCTTCAGGTGTCTCTTCAAGCTCTGGAACAGATAATGTCCATCAGCAGAAAAAAAAAACGTGCACCTTTTGTCGATGCTGAATACTGCATTTATTCCAAGAATGAGGCACAGGGGATTGATGGAGGCACAGAGGGGGACAGAAGGAGAAACATGAGATGGATGGAGGAAGAAGGAACAAGAGGTGGATGGAAGCACAGAGGGGGACTGACGGAGCCACATAGGAATGGAAGATGGCACAGATGGGGGCAGAAGGAGGTATGGAGCTGCATGGAGATGGGAGGAGGCGCAGAGGGGGACAGATGGTCACACAGAATGGCAGTGGCACAGGGGGACAGAAGCGGACACAGAGGGGGAACAGCAGGAGGCTCAGAGGGGGACAAGAGGGTGCACAGGATGACAGGAGAAGGCACAAAGGGGTACAGAATGACAGTGTGAAGGAAGCACTGAGAAGCACAGGCAGTACATAGGGAGCACAGGACAAGAGGAGAAGGACCTGAAGGCACAAAGGGGACACAGAAGAACAGGATGAGGGGACACTGGAGGCACAGAGGGGGACACTGGAGGCACAGGAGGAAGAGGTTTATCATAAGAGATACAGGGAGACAGAGGTGGCGCAGAGGGATACTTTGGAGGCACAGGGAGACACTGAAGGCAGAGGGAGGAGGCACAGGAAGACAGAGGTGGCAGGAGTCACAAGGGGGCAGAGTTGGCTTTCAGTGGGACAATGGAGGCACAGGGGACAGGGGTAGCACAGTGTATGTCGACTTACATACTAATTCAGGTTAAAGGACACCTGACGTGAGAGGGGCTTCTTCCAGCTCCCTGAAGTCTCCCTGGTCCCAATCCGAAATCAGTTTTGTGACACTGGCATTATCATGGACATTTGATTAGATAAAATGTCTAATCAATCATAAATCAAAGTGATGTTTGATAAATAATGTATTTCAAGTCCGAAGGATTGAACATCATTTTTTTTTTTTTGTAAAATAATCGTGTTAAAGGTAGACATACGCTTTACAGTTTTAGTTGCTCAGATATGTGATCAGACAAAACATCAAATCGACTGTAAACTGAAATTATAATACAAGGTATAACAATACCTTTCCCCTAACCTAAAGGCCCATACCCACTACCTGATTTTTCCAACGATTTTTTAGTCAACCAGCGATTTTTTCGAGTGATGAGCAATCGATTCTGCAATCTCGCGATATGAGAATAGAGGTGCGAGTACACAAGCAATGTTTGGCAACGTGCATCGATGACCGTCACCTTGGATCGGATCTTTACAATCGCTGACGACTCCCACACAAAGTAACGAGATTGTTTGAAATCTCGTTCACGCATGGCGTCGCGCTTACTCGCCAGCAGAACAATCGGATTGGGGAACGCTGGTCGTCAACGGACGTCGCTGTGATCCATCTTCTTGCATCGTTAGGAGAGTATTCGGCTCAAGGGTGATAAAATTAAGGCTAATTAGTTCAGCAATAACGGGAACTATTTGTGAACATCACACACAGAACACAACCTTATGAGCAGAGCAAATTGATGAAATGAAGGTGCTATCATTGAAGTACAGTTATATAGGAAATTTATCAGGCTGGCTCCCCTCAATTCTTCACTGCTAGCCAGCTGTTCCTGTGTGGACATGTCACAGACTAGTCATTCCAGCGCCCAGCCTGTGTCTGATGGCTCTACATGCTGAGCTGAAGCGAAAGGGAGGAGGGAAGGGGGAGGAGGCAGGAGGGAGAGAAACACTGTGTGTGCGTGTGTGTAATTCCTTATCTCTATAGTAGAGCATTGCTGCAGAGAGCTTGTTTTCTCGGACCTTATGAGTTACTTACGGACCACACGGACAGGGGAAAAAAATCACTTTATTGACAGACTGTCCATAAATTTACTGACAGTTGACAACAGTGCTCCAGGCTACCCGGATCGGGTGTTGTGCTCTCTGTCAGTCGCAGGCCTTGGCTATGTCGGACTATGAGATCTCCGTTCAAGCTCTAAACGAGCTTCTGGTCCACGATGGCGGCTACTACAGCCTCCCCTCCCAGCACTTCAATGAGGTCTTCCCTCGGATCTATGTTGGCAACGCGTGAGTGACAGTACTACTACCCAAATGGGGGTGTTTGGGTACTGGGGTGTATGTTTGTACATTGATAAGAGTATACATCATGGGATCCTTGTTTCATAACGGAACCAGCACTAAAGGGTGATCAGTGTCACCTAATCTTCTTCACTGCATTGCCCGTGTCTACGGATCGTACCGCATTTGTATACAATCGCACGTATACAAGTGTGGGCTAAACGGCAACTATTTGACAGCCAATAATGCTGCTGACAAGTGAGCTGTCACAGCCCGACTAGGCTGGTTGTTTATTGTCTCCACTCTCCAGCAAATAAAATATTAGAGACTAAGCAGAGGTGGTCTGTTTATATGCTAAGCAGGCATTTCACTAGATACAAATGTTAGCAGTTTAAATGTCATGTTGGCAAGATATGGAGCGTTCTGATGGTGTGATTATTTTGTCAATGGAATAAACCATTGACAAAATAGGTGAGTCGTGAATCTTGTATATAGATGGGTCAGGTGATACAACTGCAAACGTCTCCAGACATTCTTGTATTTGTGGCCAGGTCAGGTGGTAGGTGTGACTGATACCTGCAAAAGGATGGAGAACCATTGAACTGATTTGATCAGGTGATAGATTTGCAATACTTTGATTTGCTGGGCAAGGAAGTGATCGCAGCAGACCAGAGCCTTAAGGTCCATACACACGCCGGACTGGAGGCAACGACGGGTCCGTCGTCACCTCCCACTGGGTGGGCGTTCCAGCGACAGTCCGGCGTGTGTACAGTCTGTCTGCAGACTGATACGGCTGTTTCGGCGGATCGCTCTGAAACAGCCGTATCATTCCGCCGGCAGACTGTACACACGCCGGACTATCGCTGGAACGCCCACCCAGCGGGAGGTGACGACGGACCCGTCGTTGCCTCCAGTCCGGCGTGTGTACGGACCTTTACACATCACCTGATGATACTGATCACATGCTTCTCCATGAGTTCTGCTACACATAAGCTACACTTTACATCATTTTGCTCTTTTGATACTGGTTGTATACACTGCTTCTATGCCCAGTAGTGGTGTTGTTAGCGTGCAGCAGAATCAGGAGGGCAATCACTATGATTGCAAACGATCTGGGGAGGCATCAGCCTCTGAGAACAGAGCGTGGCTACCTGAGTGCCTCCCTTGCCCAGCCATATGCTACGTGAGTGAACTCTGGGTGCTACATAATGCTGGAGGAGGTGGCGTAGTTTGAGATTATGGGGCTCCATAGCAAAACTTTCATGGGGCCCTCAGATCATGGGGCCCCCAGGGCCCTCATACCCTCAAAACTTTCATGGGGCACTCTTAAGCAATGCCATCTGCCCCTACCCTATGGATATGAGTTAATTACGCCAATTTACATTCTCATGCAATTAACTCTGCACATAGTTCATGGAGACAACGTCAGAGGGTGGAGAAACACAAAGTTAATGGTGAATACATTAAGAACCCACTGGGCCCCCTATGCTCCAGGGCCCCATAGCAGCTGCTATGGTTACTATGGCTATTGCTACACCCCTGACTGGAGGCACATCTGGCTACCTATAAGGCTCCCTGCACACTGCATGCCATTCCGATATTTTTAATCGTTTTTTACATCCGATTCCTATTCCCATTTTTAATCGTTACTGCATGCTGCGGTTTTCCCTCCGTTTTTCTGATGATTGCATACAGGGAAAATTGGAATTGAAAATCGGAAACGGAATCACAAAACGGATTTGCAGTGTGCAGGGTGCCTAATGGGGTGAGAAACCTACCTAATACTGGGGGCACATCTGCCTATCTAAACTGGGGGCACCTACCAAATACTGGGGGCACATCTAGCTATCTATACTGGGTGGAATCTACCTAATACTGGGAGCATATCTGGCTATCTATACTGGGGAGCTATCTAATAATGGGGGCACATCTGGCTATCTATACTTGGGGAAACTACCTAATAATGGGGGCACATCTGGCTAAATAAACTGGGCAGGAGTTCTTCCAAATCCTGGGGACATTTTTGCTACCTATACCTGGACAGGCACTATTCGAGATGGGAGGAGGCGCACTTTACAATGCCTCTAGTGCTGGATAACCTTGTCCCGGCACTGCTGGGACACCTCTGGGCACTATAGAAAGAGTAGTTGGGCAGGTTGACAGCGTGTACGTCGGGCGTGGTTGCAATGGCCTGCAGCTGGGGCTGAATGATGAACATGGTATAAAAGAATGTGGCTCAGTTTACATTCTATAGCCCCTATTTTAATGCGTCACTTGTCTATCCCTTTTTACCGGGGCCAGATTTACATCTCAGGAGCATATAGGCATGGAAGTTCTGGCACCCTAGACTCTGCCCAAACTCAGCCCTTTTCCAAACTAGCGACCCTACAAATTCCTATGTAAATGCCGGTTCCCCTGCCAAACAGCATGGCAACTGTGCTGTCTAGCCCCTTTCCCTGCCCTCATTTGCAATCCTGGAACTGCACTGATGTCACTGGCCAAGGAGCAGAGACAGCTGCATGGGCAGTCAGGATAGTGGGACCATCCAGCTCTATCCTCTGTGGGCGGTGACATCAGTGTGGCATGAGGTGGCCAGTTTGGTCTCCTTTTAGCACACTGTTGCCTCTAGGCTTGCGCCTAGTGCTAAATATGGCCCTAACCATATAATATGCATCATGTGTTAAGCAGGCCATATGCCATACAGTAAATCACATAACCTAAAAACACCACTAATGACCAGCAAATCAGAGCCTTATAAGTCTATCAACTGATCACTTGCCTCTGCATATGAACAACTTTGTTGCCTTCTCTATAGGAGACAATATGCAGACTCAACTCAGCTGCCTTGGGATCCCCTTGCTTTCCTACCTCTATCTCCCACCAACCTACTGAACAAAAGCTGCTTCATAGTTTTATATGAAGAGAAAGCGTTAACAAGCAATACATTTCATAGCACACCTGAAGTGAAAGTGACATGGAGGCTGCCATATTTATTTCCTTTTAAATAATGCACATTGCCTGGCTGTTCTGTTGATCCTCTGCCTCTTATGTTTGACTGATGTCGCCTGATGGGGATTGGGACCCGATCCCCGTCGGTGTCATCATTGGGCCATGCTGTCAGACGCAACGTCAGCTGTATAGCCGACAACATGCTCTGTTGCTATGGGGGGGAGGGGATAACAGAACGTTACGTGCGTGACATCATGTGGGGAGCGGCACACACAATTAAGTTGGCTGTTGCTCTGCCAAGATGATCTGCTGGGCAGATTGCTTGCAGGGTGGCGGTCAAGGGCAACAGTACTCATGTCTGACTTTTGGCTGAAGCGGTTGTTATTGGCCGCTTCAGCCAACTTTAGACGTGTATGTATGTAGCTTAAAGTAGCTCAACACACACCATACAATCATTGTTGTACAGATTTACCAAATCTATGTAGTATAAGGGCCAACAGATTGAAAATACCTTGTATGATTGATTGGATAAGCTCTTATACTACATGAAAGTGGTAAGATTGAACAACCAATATTGTATGGTGTGTGTTGAACCTTAGGTTCTCAAACAATGGCTTATGTGCCAGACCAAGTCTGCGCCTTTCAAACAACAGGCTTTGCTATTTGTAGATGTGGCAAGATAAATATCCATTAGACCTTACCTCTGGCATAGAAAATTCAGCTGCTGAATAGTGACGAACACGACCAGGTTTATACTTTTTCTGCCGCAGGCCAACTTATTGTTTCTCCTCATCCATGTGCAAGAGTGCCCCTCCCATTCCATGTGCAAGAGTGCCCCTCCCATTCCATGTGCAAGAGTGCCCCTCCCATTCCACGTGCAACAGTTCCCCTCCCATTCCATGTGCAACAGTGCCCCTCCCATTCCACGTGCAACAGTGCCCCTCCCATTCCATGTACAACAGTCCCGCTATTTCGCCTACAGCTCCATTGACCTGCAACTCTCCTCTTTCGAGTGTTGCTCCTAATTTGCAGTCTTCCTTCTCCATTTTTAGGCTTCTCTTCTATATGCAGCAACCCCTTTTTTATGTCCAGTTGCCCCCAAGGCCCAGGCCTGTGAGCCCTTTTTAAGAAATCCAGCCCTTTTGATGAATAAATATGGCTATCTTGATTCTTCTAAAGTTTTCCAAAATAGAATTTTGTGCACATTTTTGTCATCCATGAATGCATTGAAGTCAGAAGGGCAAGATAATATGAGGGGGCATAAGCTGGAAAGAGGAATGATTGGAGTCATGTGAAGCGCAAGTAAGTGGGCTCCCTGTGACCCTGTCCACTGCTTCGGGTGCTGAAGTGTGGGCTGCAGGAGAATTCGGGTTTCCGAATCCATTCTCCTGAATTCAAACGCCGACAAAATTATGTTAGCTGCTGGCTGTAACTTATTTATAACCCTCTTAGTTTAGGAATTATAACTTTTCTTTTTATTTGTAGGCTTCTATATTAAAGGGCCTAAAAGTATGTGATTATTTACTGTACATGTCCTCTGGCCAGGCTTCAGTAGTTTGCCCATTATCTCATTTCTTCAAGGGAGTGCCATGGTCACCACAGGAGTGGGGAGAGGTAAAAGATAATTTCCATTCAGTGCAGTGCTCCGTGTGTGCACGTCAATCCCGGTTGGGGGCGGGACTTTTTATTCCATTCATTGTACTGAATGGGATCATGGGCTGAAGCGTCCCAAAATGCAGCAAACCATATGCAGCGATTCAGCGGTGAATCATCGAGCTTGAATTGAAACGGCACACAGTGCAGTCTATGCACTGCCTGCTGTCCCTGCGATCGCATTTCCATAAGCGCACCTGAAAGCGCGTTATATGGAAACGATCCCTAACAGCATCGATTCCAGCTACGGATGCAAGGGGTGTGATTAGGATGATTAGGATCACTAGACTACCTGTGAGGGCTGTAAGAAAGAGGAGGGAACTGCTATCCCATGAGGGAATGTCACGAGAGAGGGGGAGGAAACACTAGACCATCAGAAAAATCTGTAAGGGGAGGTGGGAGGGACCACTAGACTACTAGTGAAAGCTATGAGGGGGTGGGAGAGACTACCAGAAACAGCTATAAGGGGTGGGAGTGGAGGTAAAAAGAGGCTACCAGAGAAAGGGTTTGGAGGGACCACTAGACATCTAGGATGAGCTATAAAGGGGGGAGGGGGAAACCACTAGACCAGGGCTTTTCAACCTGTGGTACGCGTACCACCAGTGGTACTCTGCTGTTGGCCGGGTGGTACGTGACAGGTTTTCCTGCCACTTGTCCTGGTCCTGTCTCCTCAAAGTTCACTCCCCTTCACTTGCTTCTTACTGTGCTGCCTCAATACTTCAGACCTCAGATCAGCCAGGCGAACGATGCACATTGATGGCACATATACTTCAAATACAGGAAGTGACATCACTGCTCACTTGTATTTGAAGTATGAACAAAACACAGTGAGATAAATTTGAAAGTGGGTATGACCCGACTGAACAAAACCACATATCTAAATTTCTATATTTTTTTGTATTTGAAGTATACACGCCATCACTGTGCACAGTTCCCCTGGCTGTCTCTTCACTGCTGCCAGGTTACCCCTGATCTGAGTGTACCTAAGATCAGCGGTAACCCGGCAGCTGTACCTGTAAGAAAAGCAATAAGTGTACCCTGTAAGAAAAAAAAGAACAGTGTCCCTGGGGGTTATTTAGCTCTGGAGGCGGAAACCTCTGGATCCTAAAGAGGCTTCCACCTTCCTCCTCAATAGAGGGAATCCAGAGCTAGGATACCCAAAGATCTCCTTGTCAGGGCTTGTAGGCATTTGCGTATGCGCAGTAACAGCTCTCTGCTCAGGCTCCGGCAGATGCAACTGAGCCAGATCGGGTCTGCTCAACTGCGCAGGCACACTGGTGGTACTTGAAAATTTTCAGGGAAAATAAGTGGTACAATTAGTGAAAAAGTTGAAAAGCCCTGCACTAGACTACTAGACTAAGCTATAAGATAGGGTGGGGGAAACGCTAGGCTACCAGGGAAAGTTATAAATGGGGAGTGGGGACCACTAGACTGCCAAGGAAAAATAGACCCCAGTAAAAGCAACACACAAAAGAAGGAAGAACTAGATCACCAGGGCAAGCTCTAAGAAGGAGGGGCTATTAATATAAAAATACTGTTTAACCTCCTGTAAGCCCACCCACTTTTGAGATCATACTCCATGCATAATAAAAGAACGTATTACACTTTCTAGAAACTTTATTGCAGATACATAGTTACGTAGTTATTTGGGTTGAAAAAAGACATACGTCCGAGTTCAACCAGAAAACAAAGTACAACACCAGCCTGCTCCCTCACATATGCCTGTTGATCCAGAGGAAGGTGAAAAACCCTTACAAGCAGGGATGCTCGAATGCACCCAAATTCGATTCAAGTGCATTCGGGTCCGGGTCAAATCCAGATTCGGCCGTGATCACGACCATAGAATTTGATTTGAATTCTTCACCTTCTTTTTCTTCACCGTCTTTTTCTTTTTCACCATCTTCTTTCTCACCATCATCTTCACCATCTTCTCCTTCACCACCTTGTTCTTCTTCTTCTTCACCTGGTTCTTCTTCTTCTTCTTCATCTTGTTAATCTTCACTTGGTTTTTCATCTTCTTCTTCACATGGTTCTTCTTCATCATGTGGTTCTTCTTCTTCTTCACCTAGTTCTTCTTCTCCTTCTCCTTCTCCTCCTTCTCCTTCTCCTTCTTCTTCTTCTTCTTCTGCACCTGCTTCTTCTTCTTCTGCACCTGCTTCTTCTGCACCTGCTTCTTCTTCTTCTGCACCTGCTTCTTCTTCTTCTTCACCTTCTTCTTCTGCTTCTTCTTCTTCTTCACCTTCTTCTTCTTCTGCTTCTTCTTCTTCTTCACCTTCTTCTTCTGCTTCTTCTTCTTCTTCACCTTCTTCTTCTGCTTCTTCTTCTTCACCTTCTTCTTCTTCTGCTTCTTCTTCTTCTTCACCTTCTTCTTCTGCTTCACCTTCTTCTTCTGCTTCTTCTTCTTCTTCTTCTTCTTCTGCTTCTTCTTCACCTTCTTCTTCTTCTTCTGCTTCTTCTTCACCTTCTTCTTCTTCTTCTGCTTCTTCTTCACCTTCTTCTTCTGCTTCTTCTTCTTCTTCACCTTCTTCTTCTTCTTCTTCTTCACCTTCTTCTTCTGCTTCTTCTTCTTCTTCTTCACCTTCTTCTTCTGCTTCTTCTTCTTCACCTTCTTCTTCTGCTTCTTCTTCACCTTCTTCTGCTTCTGCTTCTTCTTCTGCTTTTACTTCTTCTTCACCTTCTTCTTCTGCTTCTGCTTTTACTTCTTCTTCACCTTCTTCTTCTGCTTCTTTTTCTTCTTCTTCACCTTCTTCTTCTGCTTCTTCTTCTTCACCTTCTTCTTCTGCTTCTGCTTCTTCTTCTTCTTCTTCTTCTTCTTCTTCACCTTCTTCTTCTGCTTCTTCTTCACCTTCTTCTTCTGCTTCTTCTTCTTCTTCACCTTCTTCTTCTGCTTCTTCTTCACCTTCTTCTTCTTCTTCACCTTCTTCTTCTGCTTCTGCTTCTTCTTCTGCTTCACCTTCTTCTTCTGCTTCTGCTTCTTCTTCCTCACCTTCTTCTTCTGCTTCTGCTTCTTCTTCTTCTTCACCTTCTGCTTCTTCTTCTTCTTCACCTTCTTCTTCTGCTTCTGCTTCTTCTTCACCTTCTTCTTCTGCTTCTTCTTCTTCTTTACCTTCTTCTTCTGCTTCTTCTTCTTCACCTTCTTCTTCACCTTCTTCTTCTGCTTCTTCTTCTTCACCTTCTTCTTCACCTTCTTCTTCACCTTCTTCTTCTGCTTCTTCTTCTGCTTCTTCTTCTTCACCTTCTTCTTCTGCTTCTTCTTCTGCTTCTTCTTCTTCACCTTCTTCTTCTTCTGCTTCTTCTTCTTCTGCTTCTTCTTCACCTTCTTCTTCTGCTTCTTCTTCTTCTTCACCTTCTTCTTCTGCTTCTTCTTCTTCTTCACCTTCTTCTTCTGCTTCTTCTTCTTCTTCTTCACCTTCTTCTTCTGCTTCTTCTTCTTCACCTTCTTCTTCTGCTTCTTCTTCACCTTCTTCTTCTGCTTCTTCTTCTTCTTCACCTTCTTCTTCTGCTTCTGCTTCTTCTTCTGCTTTTACTTCTTCTTCACCTTCTTCTTCTGCTTTTACTTCTTCTTCACCTTCTTCTTCTGCTTCTTCTTCTTCTTCTTCACCTTCTTCCTCTGCGTCTTCTTCTTCTTCACCTTCTTCTTCTGCTTCTTCTTCTTCTTCTTCACCTTCTGCTTCTTCTTCTTCTTCTTCACCTTCTTCTTCTGCTTCTTCTTCACCTTCTTCTTCTGCTTCTTCTTCTGCTTCTTCTTCTTCTTCTTCGCCTTCTTCTTCTGCTTCTGCTTCTGCTTCACCTTCTTCTTCTGCTTCTGCTTCTTCTTCCTCACCTTCTTCTTCTGCTTCTGCTTCTTCTTCTTCTTCACCTTCTTCTTCTGCTTCTGCTTCTTCTTCACCTTCTTCTTCTGCTTCTTCTTCTTCACCTTCTTCTTCTTCTTCTGCTTCTTCTTCTTCTTCACCTTCTTCTTCTGCTTCTTCTTCTGCTTCTTCTTCTTCACCTTCTTCTTCTTCACCTTCTTCTTCTGCTTCTTCTTCTTCTGCTTCTTCTTCTTCTGCTTCTTCTTCTTCACCTTCTTCTTCTTCACCTTCTTCTTCTTCTGCTTCTTCTTCTTCTGCTTCTTCTTCTGCTTCTTCTTCTTCACCTTCTTCTTCTTCACCTTCTTCTTCTTCTTCTGCTTCTTCTTCACCTTCTTCTTCTTCTTCTGCTTCTTCTTCACCTTCTTCTTCTGCTTCTTCTTCTTCTTCACCTTCTTCTTCTTCTTCTTCTTCACCTTCTTCTTCTGCTTCTTCTTCTTCTTCTTCACCTTCTTCTTCTGCTTCTTCTTCTTCACCTTCTTCTTCTGCTTCTTCTTCACCTTCTTCTGCTTCTGCTTCTTCTTCTGCTTTTACTTCTTCTTCACCTTCTTCTTCTGCTTCTGCTTTTACTTCTTCTTCACCTTCTTCTTCTGCTTCTTTTTCTTCTTCTTCACCTTCTTCTTCTGCTTCTTCTTCTTCACCTTCTTCTTCTGCTTCTGCTTCTTCTTCTTCTTCTTCTTCTTCACCTTCTTCTTCTGCTTCTTCTTCACCTTCTTCTTCTGCTTCTTCTTCTTCTTCACCTTCTTCTTCTGCTTCTTCTTCACCTTCTTCTTCTGCTTCTTCTTCTTCTTCACCTTCTTCTTCTGCTTCTGCTTCTTCTTCTGCTTCACCTTCTTCTTCTGCTTCTGCTTCTTCTTCCTCACCTTCTTCTTCTGCTTCTGCTTCTTCTTCTTCTTCACCTTCTGCTTCTTCTTCTTCTTCACCTTCTTCTTCTGCTTCTGCTTCTTCTTCACCTTCTTCTTCTGCTTCTTCTTCTTCTTTACCTTCTTCTTCTGCTTCTTCTTCTTCACCTTCTTCTTCACCTTCTTCTTCTGCTTCTTCTTCTTCACCTTCTTCTTCACCTTCTTCTTCACCTTCTTCTTCTGCTTCTTCTTCTGCTTCTTCTTCTTCACCTTCTTCTTCTGCTTCTTCTTCTGCTTCTTCTTCTTCACCTTCTTCTTCTTCTGCTTCTTCTTCTTCTGCTTCTTCTTCTTCTGCTTCTTCTTCACCTTCTTCTTCTGCTTCTTCTTCTTCTTCACCTTCTTCTTCTGCTTCTTCTTCTTCTTCACCTTCTTCTTCTTCTTCTGCTTCTTCTTCTTCTTCTTCACCTTCTTCTTCTGCTTCTTCTTCTTCACCTTCTTCTTCTGCTTCTTCTTCTTCTTCACCTTCTTCTTCTGCTTCTGCTTCTTCTTCTGCTTTTACTTCTTCTTCACCTTCTTCTTCTGCTTTTACTTCTTCTTCACCTTCTTCTTCTGCTTCTTCTTCTTCTTCTTCACCTTCTTCCTCTGCGTCTTCTTCTTCTTCACCTTCTTCTTCTGCTTCTTCTTCTTCTTCTTCACCTTCTGCTTCTTCTTCTTCTTCTTCACCTTCTTCTTCTGCTTCTTCTTCACCTTCTTCTTCTGCTTCTTCTTCTGCTTCTTCTTCTTCTTCTTCGCCTTCTTCTTCTGCTTCTGCTTCTGCTTCACCTTCTTCTTCTGCTTCTGCTTCTTCTTCCTCACCTTCTTCTTCTGCTTCTGCTTCTTCTTCTTCTTCACCTTCTTCTTCTGCTTCTGCTTCTTCTTCACCTTCTTCTTCTGCTTCTTCTTCTTCACCTTCTTCTTCTTCTTCTGCTTCTTCTTCTTCTTCACCTTCTTCTTCTGCTTCTTCTTCTGCTTCTTCTTCTTCACCTTCTTCTTCTTCACCTTCTTCTTCTGCTTCTTCTTCTTCTGCTTCTTCTTCTTCTGCTTCTTCTTCTTCACCTTCTTCTTCTTCACCTTCTTCTTCTTCTGCTTCTTCTTCTTCTGCTTCTTCTTCTGCTTCTTCTTCTTCACCTTCTTCTTCTTCACCTTCTTCTTCTTCTTCTTCTTCTTCTTCTTCTTCTTCTTCTTCTTCTTCACCTTCTTCTTCTGCTTCTTCACCATCTTCTTCTTAATTTTTTTTGTTCATATTCTTCCTCTTGTACCCAACTTAATGTTTTTTTCCCTTACAGAATTGTTTTAAAAAATTTTCTTCAACAGCATAGCTAAATTTGTGGCGTAATAGCTGGTGGCGCATGGCAGCAGCGCATAATTCTGTGGACCCTGGCGGTGGGAGCACAGACAGCAGGAGGTTAAAGTAGCAGCAGCAGCAGGAGGAGGAGAAGGAGTAACGTGTGGCAGGCAGCATACAATGTAGTAGGCCATGGCACCTAGCATTGGTACCACGGCTGTAATAAACACCATACAGCAGGAGGTTCCAGACAGCAGTCGTGAAGCCCACATTGTGTCCAATACACAACTGGGACAGCACAGTTTTCAACCCAGACACCTCAAAAAATGTTTTACATCAAAATATAGCTATTGTAGTGGTATAATAGCTAGCGGCACATAACTCTGTGGACCCTGGTGGTGGGAGCACAGAAAGACAGCAGGAGGAGGAGTGACGTGTGGCAGCAGGCACTGTAACAGGCCATGGCACCTAGTGACGATACCACAGCACAAACAAAAATAAATAACCGTGAGGTTCCAGGAAGTGGTCGTACAGCCGCAGTTGGGTTCTCCTCAAAACTCGAACAGCACAGTTTGCATCCCAGACACCTCAAACTTTTTTTTTTTTTTTTTTTTTACACAAGAACAGTACTAGCTATTTTGAGGATGTGTAAAATAGCTAGTGGCAGCAGCGCAAAATGGAGTGGACCCTGGTGGTTGTGGGAACACAGACAGCAGGATGTTTAATGCAGCTGCAGCAAAAACAGGGCTGTGGAGTCGGTACAAAAATCCACCGATTCCGGCTCCTCAGTTTAGGATGACTCTGACTCCTCGACTCCGACTCCTCTAATTTGCATATTACAATCTTGTTGATTGAAAGTATGTAACATGAAATTCGTCTCTTAACTGCAAACGCTTCGGAATTTTAAAAGACAACTGAAGTGAGAAGGATATGGAGACTGACATATTTATTCCCTTTAGTCATAGACTAAAACTAGTCCTAGGTAAGAGTACTTGTAAAAGGTACAGACCGGAACAAAGAACATCTATCAGGCCCTAGGCAATGTAACTGTGGGTACATGTAAGAGTGATGTGCAGGTACTCTGCAGGGGAATAAGGAGATTCTTGCTCTATTACACATTCTTCATGCACAATCTGAACCAGGTTTATGGGTGATAGACAACACCTCTGTGTTCAATGTGCATAACATCCTCAGTGGATTCCTTGCAGCTCTGTGGGGAGTGCACATGTAGAGTATAGTAATACTGTGTAACAAAGTAAACCTGAGACAGATGAAATTCAAGTTTTATACATACCTGGGGCTTCCTCCAGCCCCCTTCAGGCTAATCAGTCCCTTGCTGTCCTCCTCCGCCACCTGGATCTTCTGCTATGAGTCCAGTTACTTGAGCCAGTCTGGCGTAGAGTGCATGCACACACTCTGCCGCCGGGAGCATACTACACCTGCGCAGCACTTTTGCGCAGGTGCAGAACGCTCCTGGCTGTGGAAGCGACATGCGGCCGGACATCGCTGACTGGCTGAATTACCAGGATTCATAGCAGAAGATCCAGGTGGTGGAGAAGGACAGCGAGGGACTGATTAGCCTGAAGGGGGCTGAAAGAAGCCCCAGGTATGTATAAAACTTTTCTTTTCATCCTTCTCAGGTACCATTTAAATTGTAGTCACCAAACCAAATTTTAACAACATATCAAATTATTTGATTTCATGATTACATTTGCATAAATCAGAATCAACGCAGAATTATTTCCATCTCATTGACCATCTCTATTAGTGACAATGCTACACATCAGGCTTTATACTTACAGCATAGTTGTTCTTTAGTATATATAAGAGATTCCTGTGTACACATCATATATACAGTCACAATCAGATGTGTATATCTGACTTTAAAAATACGGGGACTGCTTTATTGAAGCAGCACAAGTAACTAATTTTGATTGGTTTATTTCATTTTTGTGGACTAAGCACAGCTATTACTGTATGTATAAATTATTTATGATGACTATTATCTGAGAAATAGAACATTTTATCATGTTTTCTATTTTAATTACAGTTTAAATTCATCAGGAGTCGGAGTCGGTGCATTTTTTCTCGACTTCGACTCCAGGCACCCAAAATTGCCCTGACTCTCCGACTCCGACTCCACAGCCCTGAGCAGAAGGACATATATGGCAGCAGGCAGCCTACACCATGGCACCTAGCAGTGGTACCACAGCACCTAAAGAAAAACCAGGCCAAATTAGCAGGGGACTGAAGGTTGATGTTCTCCAAAAATAATTCTCAGGCACCTCATGTCCTCCTCTCGCCGACAACAGGGGCCTGGAACGTGCCTTCAATCCAAGCCTGGTTACTCTTCAAAAAAGTGAGTCGGACTCTGGGGACAGACGAGAGCGCTTCTCGGTGACCATGCCACCGGCTTCTCGGTGACCATGCCACTCGGTGACCATGCCCCTTGAGGGGACAAGAGCGAGCAACACAGAAACAGGATCGAGTGGTGAGGGCTGAGTACCACATAAGTGGGAAGCGCAACAAGCCAGGGAGGGTCCTAAGTGGATTAGGACCCTCTAGAAGTAAGTGCCCACCCTGAATTGCCTGTACCTGATTTTATCCAGAAATAAACGAATTCATACTATCCACTGAGAGCATCCCTGTTTATTCTATTTGCACCTTGAGTGCATACAGGTGGTGAAGTGGAGAGAAACCTCTTCAAAGAAAAGTGTATCTGCGCTGTGAATTAGCAACATTATGTTTATTCCTTGGATGTGAGGATTTATCCCTACACAGCAGCAATATACTCTTATCTAATTGGGGCGTCACAGTATCTTTTGTGAGAAGGACCCCATGTAGTCGGCCACCATCCGGGTCAGGCGCTGGCTGTGACTTTGAGAGGAGGATGCTGCTGCATGCACTTCCTCTCTCGGCAGCTCTACCGTCATGTAGAGTGCCTTAGTCAGTGACAGCAGGTCTCCTGCTAACTATAAATCAATACAACATATTCGTGTAGAGAATGTGTGAGAGAATGTGTGAATTAGCAAAAACGCTGGGTTTAACACAAGAAAAGCACTTGCTCAGACGAACAGTAGCACTGGAGATGCTCTAGGTACCGCAGAGTCACAAGCAAGGACGAGCTCCTCAAGATGGACGCTGCCTTATATAGAGGAGGTGAGGGCCAGGCTCACCTCCTATGATTGGTTGCTAGGGCCTCGGCTGTGGGCCTTCTGATTGGCCCAATGATGTCATCCCCTGAATACCGCAATTCGGATTCGTGATCACAGGTTAACACCCATGATCACGGCCGAATTCGAGTGTAAAATTTGGGTACATTCAAATTCGTGACCAGTATCGATCTTCGAATTCGAGTCCAGATTCATGAAAAACAACCCATGATAATGGGTAATCCGTGATTACGAATTTGTGATGAGCAACCCTGCTTACAAGGCATGGTCCAATTAGTCCCAAAAGGGAAAAAATTCCTTCCCGACTCGAAATGGCAATCAGATCAAATCCCTGGGTCAACACCACTGGGCATTACCTAGTAATTATAGCCATGGATGTCTTTCAACGCAAGGAAAGCATCTAAGCCCCCCTTAAATGCAGCTCTACAATTTGCCATAACTACTTCCTGTGGCAATGCATTCCACATCTTGATCACTTTTACTGTAAAGAACCCTTTCCTAAATAAATGGCTAAAACGTTTTTCCTCCATTCGCAGATCATGTCCTCTAGTCCTTTGAGAAGGCCTAGGGACGAAAAGCTCATCCGCCAAGCTTTTATATTGCCCTCTGATGTATTTATATATGTTAATTAGATCCCCTCTAAGGCGTCTTTTCTCTAGACTAAATAAACCCAGTTTATCTAACCTTTCTTGGAAAGGCCTAGTGCACACCAGAGCGGTTCGGCTGCGGTTTGCGATCCGCTTGCGGGTGCGGATCCGCTAGGGTAATGTATTTCAATGGGCTGGTGCATACCAGAGCTGGAGGCGTTTTGCAGAAACGCATACTCCCGGGCTGCTGCAGATTTTGGATTGCGGAGGCGTTTCTGCCTCAATGTAAAGTATAGGAAAAACGCAAACCGCTCTGAATAACGGCACTTCAGAGCGGTTTGCCAGGCGTTTTTTGTTACAGTAGCTGTTCAGTAACAGCTTTACTGTAACAATACATGAAATCTACTACACCAAAAACGCTTCACAAAACCGCAAAATGCTAGCTGAAACGCTACAGAAAAAGAAGAAAAAGCGTTTCAAAATCTGCTAGCATTTTGCGGATCTGCTAGCGGTTTTTGGTGTGCACCAGGTCTTATTGAGACCTTCCATCCCACGTATCAATTTAGTTGCTTGTCTCTGCACCTGCTCTAAAACTGCAATATCTTTCCTGTAATGTGGTGCCCAGAACTGAATTCCATTTTCCAGATGTGGCCTTACTAGGGAGTTGAACAGGGGCAATATTATGCTAGCATCTCGAGTTTTTATTTCCCTTTTAATGCAGCCCAAAATTTTATAAGCTTTAACTTTAGATACCTTTCACCTTAGTGATTTGCTGCCAGCAGAAGTTTATCATTAGCTTTTGCTGATTTGCCATAGCAACGTGAGCATTGAAAGCTAGTAATACATCTCTATTTGCAGTTAGACATGAAAAAGTATTACAAAGAGTAACTTTGTCAGCTTCTAATATTTGACAAAAAAGTGTCTGTTCCAATTTACTTTTTCTGGTTAATTTTTTTCATCGGTGATATTTTCAAAAATGCAAGAAAATGATATTGATATTTTCGAGAAAGCAAGAAAATAGAATAATTTTGACAATACTGTTTCACCTACTGTTTGGAAAAGTTATTTTAAACAGAGACGAAAAAATTATCTCCTAGGAAAAAACTTAGTGGACAAAGTGAATTGGATTGGGCCCAAAATATTCTTAAAGGAGGTATCAAGCAAAATGTGCTGCCCCATAATATACTTACCCGAGGTTTCCTCCAGCCCCTTGCAGCCGACATGTCCCTCGCAGCATCTCCGCTCACAGTCCGGTGCAGAGGCCAACCTCCTCTACAGCGTCTGTGCGAGCGCCGCTGTCAATCAGGTCCACGTTGTCTGCAGTAGTTCTTCACCTGCGCAGTACACTGCGGACAACGTGGACTTGATTGATAGCGGCGCGCGTGTAGTCGCATTAAGGACAACCTCGAGGCTGGCCTCTGCACTGGTGGGGACCCCGGGCAAACAGAAATGCTGTGAGGGACATGTCTGCTGCAAGGGACTGGAGAAAGCCTCGAGTAAGTATATCATGGGCAGCACATTTTGCTTGATAACTCCTTTAAAGGGAACCTAAAATGAGAAGTATATGGAGGCTGCCATATTTATTTCCTTTTAGGCTGCTTACACACTAAGACGTTACAGGCGCACGTTAGTGCGCCTGTAACGCTTCCCCAACGCACAGCAATGTAACACAAGTGGGCTGTTCACACAGCCCATGTTGCGTTACATGTAACGCTGCACGTTCTGCTGAAAGTGCAGCATGCTGTGCGTCCTAGCGGCTTTAGCCGCGTTAGACTGTTTGCACATGCTCAGTGAGGGGCGGCGAGGAGGCGGGGAGATGCAGCTACAGTAGCCGCGCACATGGCTACTTAATATTCACTGCACTGGCGGCCGCTGATTGGCCGGCGGGACCACGTGATGCGGAGTGTCTCGCTCCGCATCACGTGGTCCCGCTGGCCAATCAGCGCCACTCTGGGAGACCTTATACGGATAGAGCCGCCTAACGCGGCTCACTCTATCGTCCTCTCCCGCACCACCATACGTTGTGTTAGGTGCACGTTATGCAACCTTAACGTAGCACCTAACGCAATGTCTTGGTGTGCAAGTAGCCTTAAGCAATACCAGTTGCCTGGCAGCCTGCTCATCTATTTGGTGGCAGTAGTGTTTGAATCACACCAGAAACAAGCATGCAGCTAATCCAGTCAGATATGACAATAATGTCAGAAACACCTGATCTGCTCCATGCTTGTTCAGGGACTATCTAACGAATAGAGGCCGAGGATCAGCAGGATAGCCAGGCAACTAGTATTGCTTAAAGAGGAACTGTAATGTGAAAACATTCCCATGGGGGGTACTCACCTCGGGTGGGGGAAGCCTCAGGATCCTAATGAGGCTTCCCACGCCGTCCTCCGTCCCTCGGGGGTCTCGCTGCAGCCCTCCGTACAGCGGTGACGTCATTATTTACCTTCCCGGCTGCAGCGCAGGCGCTCTGACGGCTGTCGGCTCTGAAGTAGGCGGAAATACCCGATCGCCGCCGGGTCCGCTCTACTGCGCAGGCGCAAGTCTCCGGCGCCTGCGCAGTAGAGCGGACCCGACTGAGATCGGGTATTTCTGTCTACTTCTGAGCCGACAGCCGCAACAGCGCCCCCGCTGGAGCCTGCAAAGGTAAATATTGAAGTCACAGTCGGGTCTGTCGCTGGCTGTTCGGAGGGCTGCAGCGAGACCCCCGTGGGACAGAGGACGGCGTGGGAAGCCTCATTAGGATCCCGAGGCTTCCCCCACCCGAGGTGAGTACCCCCCAGGGGCATTTTTTAATGTTACAGAGTCTCTTTAAAGCAGACCTGAACGTCCTCTGCTCAAAAATGTAACAGCATAATAACCTTTAAAGAAAGCATTTCTTTGTTACAGCTGATACAAATCAATCTGCAATTGTTTCTACTTCCTGATTCGTGGAAGGGGACATAATGTTAACAGTGCTTGCTTTCAAATGAGCTTATCTGCCATCTCTGCCATGGCAGTCATGTGACATAGGGATAGGGTAGAGATCAAATTACAACTTGTAATTAGACACAAATGAGGGGGAATTAGACAGGCTAAACTCTCTAAATACGTACAGGGTTCATTTCTCTGTGTTTTCTTTCTGTCATGTGCAAGAGTTCAGGTCCACTTTAAAAGGAAATAAAAATGGCAGCCTCCATATATCGCTCGCTTCAGGTTCCCTTTAAGTCGTGTGCTGATATATGTAGTCCATGAGCCTATATACCTGAAATTAGTTTTATAACTTTGTTTAACCCTAATCATTGCTATTTTTTGCCTGTGATATTTGTATGATTTAAAATATCAATATGTATGGAGATGACACACTGTTGTTGTTTTTTTTGTTGTTGTTGCTGTTTTACAATAAATAAATAACCTTTTTGTTATCAGTTTGGGGGATGTATCAAGGGACCTTGATGACAACAAAAAGACAGGAGGACAGGAGCCCGATGTGGTGTAGTATTTTGGACAAATGAAATTATGAAAATGATAAAGGAGAGGTACTCACAAACCAGGGTTGCCAAAAAGCAACCACTCTTAGCGTGTGGGGGATATACCCATTCCGCACTCAGGTCTTGTGAATTAGCTTCCGACGAGTAGGCAGATACTTGTACAGGGTGGCGAGAGGCGCCCAAGGTGTGAAGTTCGGGAGTGCCCGAATTTAAAAGAATACACTTACCTGGGGCTCCTTCCAGCTCACCATAGGCGGCGAGGTCCTGCGGTGTCCTCCTGGCTCCTCTCCTGCAGCTTCCGCCGGCCCCCATTACTGGCGTCACCCGGCGACACCTGGGCCGGGTGTCGGACCGGCTCTTCCTGGTTAATGACGCATTGCGTCATCACGTCGGCCGCTTCACGTCATCATGGAGGTTGGCGTGTTAGGTCTGCGCATGCGCGGGTTTTATGCGCATGCGTAGACCTGTCACGCCGGCTGCCGAGATGATGCGAAGCGCCCGGCATGATGACGCATTGCGTCATTAAACAGAGGCGGCCCGACACCCGGTCCAGGTGTCGCCGGGTGACCCCGGTACCGGGGGCCAGCGGAGGCTGCAGGAGAGGAGCCAGGAGGACGCCCGCGGGACCTTGCCGCCTATGGTGAGCTGGAAGGAGCCCCAGGTAAGTGTTTTCTTTTCAATTTAACTGGGAGAAAAAAAACAGGGTAAGGTTTGCTTACCCACATATGAAGATCTAGGTCTGTGTAAACAGGATAAATATTTTATTGCACAAAGGACAACGTGTTTTTGTATGTGTTTGGCTGGTGTTGGCTCTGCCCACCTTTTCTAACCCTAACACACAAATACTCAATTGCTCAATTACCTAATTTGTGAGCTTCGCGGTCTTTGGCATCAATAATTTGTATTGAAATGAAATCAATCAATCTGGCTGTGGCTCCACCCCCTTTTCTGAATTTAAACCCCAGTCACCCAATGACCAACTGTACCAGGTTTGAGGCTTGTGCCATTTAAAGTGCAAGAATGGCAGCAATTAAATATTCCCATTGAAAATCAATAGGTCAATTTTGATTGGCTTTTTGTAGGCTCCACCCACTTTTCTGAATATTAATTCCAGTCACCCAGTGACCAACTGTGCAAAGTTTGAGAACCCTGCCATTAACAGTGTAAGAATGGCTGCTGTTTACATTTTCCCAGTGAAATTTGTATTTGTCTCCACCCACTTTTTGGTTATGGTCATAAAAAGCATCCTATATGTTATTGCAGGTAATGTACTATGTGTGTGTCAAATTTCATTCAAATCCATTTAGCCATTGTTGAGTAACAAACATCCAAACATCTAAACTTTCGCATTTATATTATTAGTGAGATTCCAGCATATTTTAAGTGACACTAAGCAAAGATATAATGAATCGTATGTGTAGCACGGAAAATAATTAGAACATTCGTAGCAAAGAAAATTGTCTCATATTTTTATTTTCAGTTATATAGCTTCTTTATTTTATAACATTGCATCATTCTCTAATATTTTCACTTTACAAACTACCACTCTGTGTTTAAAAAAATGAAACACAGCAGAGCTAATGACCCTTTGGATTTCCCTGCAGTAAAAGCTTATCTGAAGTTTGCTTTCACTGTTTCTTTGATGTATAAGTGCTCCAGAAAACAGCACTGTAGCCAACTTGAGTTGAGAACTTAGAGAAGTTCTTTTGCATAGATAATAACTGAAGTTTCCTAACTCTTCATGCACTGGAAACAATATGAGATTCATATTTATGCTACTAATGTTCTATTTCTTAGCATACTACAAATACAGTTCATTGGCCCATATGTAATTCACTTTTTCTCCTGACTTTTCTCCTAGGAGATACATTTTCATCTTCTATTTAACCAGCTGAGCGGTCTGGACGAGCTCAGCTCGTCCAACACCGCCAGCGGCTGCCGCTCAGGCCCTGCTGGGCCGATTTGAATGAAATAAAAAGCAGCACACGCAGCCGGCACTTTGCCAGCCGCGTGTGCTGCCTGATCGCCGCCGCTCTGCGGCGATTCGCCGCGAGCAGCGGCGAAAGAGGGTCCCCCCAGCCGCCTGAGCCCAGCGTAGCCGGAACAAAAAGTTCCGGCCAGCGCTAAGGGCTGGATCGGAGGCGGCTGACGTCGGCTGACGTCGATGACGTCACTCCGCTCGTCGCTATGGCGATGATATAAGCAAAACAAGGAAGGCCGCTCATTGCGGCCTTCCTTGTTTATTCTGGGCGCCGGAGGCGATCGGAAGATCGCCTCCGGAGCGCCCTCTAGTGGGCTTTCATGCAGCCAACTTTCAGTTGGCTGCATGAAATAGTTTTTTTTTTATTTAAAAAAAACCCTCCCGCAGCCACCCTGGCGATTTAATCAGAACGCCAGGGTGGTTAAAATAACTTTTCAGCACTTTGCACTTGAAAAAGTACCAAAAAGTAGGTGAAAAGGTACTATCAAAATTATTTTGAGTATTTTCTTGCTTGCTAGTGGCTTAAAGAGAACCCGAAGTGTGTTTGAAGAATGTTATCTGCATACAGAGGCTGGATCTGCCTATACAGCCCAGCCTCTGTTGGTATTCCAAACCCCCCTAATGTCCCCCTGCACTCTGCAATCAGACATAGATCACAGAGCTGTGCGTGCTGTGTTTACATCCGTAGTGTCAGTCTCGGCTGCTCCCCCGCCTCCTGCAGAACTCCGGTCCCTGCCCCTGTCCCTTCCCTCTAATCAGCAGGGATGGAAGGGAGGCAGGCGGGGACCGGAGTTCTGCAGGAGGCGGGGAGAGCAGCAGACTGACACTATAGAGATAAACACAGCTGAGGCTGTGATTTATGAGGGATTGCAGAGTGCAGGGGGACCTTAGGGGGGTTTGGGATAGCAACAGAGGCTGGGCTGTATAGGCAGATCCAGCCTCTGTATGCAGATAACATTCTTCAAACCCACCTCGGGTTCTCTTTAAAAAACATTTTATTGCCAAGTTTGAAAACCTCATCTAGGAGAAAAAGTGAATTGCATATGTGCCATTATCTCATAATTTTTTTTCCCTTCAGATACCCTTTAATCTAATCAAAACTTACAGTGTATCAAACAGACCAACAAATTATTGACTTCTGAACTTGTGCCAATGTACATTTACGCTGGAATCATAGTTTAAATAAGATAATGAGGGCGTGAATAAGAAGATAGTAGGAAGGTTTTGAATAACTGGAAGGTCCCTTATGCGTAATTATCAATATGGCTGGAGCTTTTACAGGATCTTGGTATGGAGGACATGTGAACTTGTTACTGAAGCACCTAAGCTAGTCAAATAACTCGATATGGCACGCAGTTGTTATTTCTCTTAGTCAAAAATTGATCAGGGAGTACCGTAGTAGTGAGTGTTTTTAACCACCTTACCCACTTGATCTTCATTTTTTTTTTCTGCCAGAATTCTAATCGAGATTCGATCAAACCACCAGTGTTGCACCATTTGATGCAATACAATATGATGTATCTGTCAAGCTTCTACAGCTTTATCCTCCATAACTTGACATAGATGTTTCAACACCCCTTTGATTAATAAGCTACCGAAATCAATTAAAAAGTAAATCAAACAGACATGTTGGGGGAAATAGATTCTTTGTAGATTTGATCAAAGGTATTGAATTGGCCAGATGCAGCTATACAAGTGCTGCCAGCTTAAAGGGGCACTTAAGACAGCACTAAAAAATCAGTTTTACTCACCTGGGGCTTCTATCAGCCCCCTTCAGCCATCCTGTGCCCTCGCAGTCACTCGCGGACCCTTCGGTCCCTCGCCGCCAGCTAGTTTTGATTTCGCTGACAGGGCCAACAGGCCTGGCCATGTGTATTTTTCTTCGCATTCCCGTCCGCAATAGCATCCTGCACCTGTGCAGGACGCTATTGAGGATGGGAACATAAAGAAGGATACGCGTGGCCCGGCCTGCGCAGGAAGCCCACCGACTCCCTGTCAGGGCCTGTCAGCAAAAACGAAACTAGCTGGCGGCGGGGGACCGGAGGCTCAGTGAGTGACTGCAAGGGCATGTGATGGCTGCAGGGGGCTGGTAGAAGCCCCAGGCAAGTAAAACTGATTTTTTTATTGCTGACTTAAAGAGAGTCTGAAGCGAGAATAAATCTCGCTTCAGACCTCATAGTTAGCAGGAGCATGTGTGCCCCTGCTAAACCGCCGCCATCGCGCCGCTAAACGGGGGTCCCTTACCCCCCAAATCCCCTCGGTGCAGCGGGGGAGCACTTCCTGGTTGGGGCAGGGCTAACCGCCGCAGCCCTGCCCCACGCGCGTCTGTCAGCGCGTATCCCCGCCTCTCCCCCGCCCCTCTCAGTCTTCCTTCACTGAGAGGGGCGGGGGAGAGGCGGCGATGCGCTGCTGATAGACGCGACTGGAGGCAGGGCGGCAGCCGTTAGCCCTGCCTCCAGGAGCGACCAAGTCTGCGACCAAGTGTTACATTGGGGGGTTTGGGGGTGAAGGGACCCCCGTTTAGCGGCGCTGTAGCGGCGGTTTAGCTGGGGCACACGTGCCCCTGCTAACTATGAGCTCTGAAGCGAGATTTATTCTCGCTTCAGAGTCTCTTTAAGTGTCCCTTTAAAGCCTCATACACTCGCCTGACTGAAGTCGCCTGTGGCTGCTGATAACGACCGCATCAGCCATCAACCAGGCTCTCTCTCCCATGATCTCATGTGGCCAATCACCAAATCTATTTCATTTTTCTTTCTACCTCCCTCCATCTATCCCCATGTGGCCAATGAAATTATTTTTTTTATTTTTTTAATATATCTCTCCCTCCCCCATGACCCCACGCCCCCCCAACGTCACGCCGCACCGCCACTGCAAGCAATGGATTGGCCACCAGTCCCCGGAAGATCAAAGAGGTAACGGGGACTCCGGCTGCCGGGAGAGAGCAGCCTGGTTCCCGCTGTGCAGCACTGATTGTGCGCGGGACCCAGGAACAGCAAGCATAACTATTTTTTAGACAGCCTGACCTGAGCACGGGCATACCGCTCTGCACTTGTCAATCACAGCCCGTGCTCAGGTCGGGCTTACCGCCAGGGGGCTTAAACTTCACTGCTAAAGCAACGTAATGTGAAGGAGTGGCCACTATGCATGCCTTACATAGCAGCGCTCGCTGCTATGTAAGGAGTGTGCCTTCCTTAGATAGGAGTGTGCCGTAACTATAGTGACTATGTATAGGAATGTTCACTCATAGCTGCACTATTGGATGCTAGCCTGGCTACAGAGGCATAAAGAGATAATTTGCATATGCAGTAGTTGTGCATTATGGGTAACCACAAATGTTTACTCATAGCTGAATTACTGCACGTTTCCTCCTGTTTTTACAAGGCAAATCATACTAGGCATTGCTTTTTTAGTAGGAGGGCTTTTTGGTCTCTTTTGGCTCCCTATACTTTCCTAGTGGTTTGGGTCACCCCGAGCTGCTTGGTTACTCTGTTGTACTGGTCCAAACCCTATCCCATACAGCCATATCAAACCCTGCCCTGTACTGAGGAGGACCAAAAGTCCAAAGCAGGCTGTCTACATGTGGGGTTCATGTGGCTGTGTAAAATTTAAAGCTATAGGCTTGCTGTACATCAGCAGTTCTGGATGCTAGCCTGGCTACGGGGGCATGAAGAAATAATTTGCATATGCAGTAGTGGTACATTGTGGGTAACCACAAATGTTCACTTATAGATGAATTATTGCAAGTTTCCTTCTGTTTTAAAGGGGCACTATTGCTAATCTGCTTAAAATAAGTCTCTTTAACATAAATATTTGTTAGTAAAGCAATGTTAGTGAGGAGTATGAACACTGATCAAAGGGTATTTCCACACTGCCAATACCCACTGATAGCCAGATAGTCACGACGGCAGATTTACCTTTCTGACGCCGACTGGGCTAATCCATTATGTAGTAGGGGGCTCCTGTAACTGCTGCTTGAGCTGCCATTGGTTTTCATCTGGTCAGCTCAGCTATGCGCTTTCAAACTTCTAACTGCACTAACGGCGCAGCCGCCATACAGCGCAGGACAGCGCCGTATGGCTCTATGTTTATGCGCTGCCCGGAAAGGACCCCTTATGGGAAGCTGGCAAAGACACGGACACCTATTGTTTTCCATCGCCCTGGTAACCAGACTTCGGCTTTTGCCAGCTTCCCACAAGGGGTCCTTTCCGGGCAGCGCATAAACATAGAGCCATACGGCGCTGTCCTGCGCTGTACGCCGGCTGCGCTGGGAGCACAGTAACTGCACGATAGTGCAGTTAGAAGTTTGAAAGCGCATAGCTGAGCTGACCAGATGAAAACCAACGGCAGCTCAAGCAGCAGTTACAGGAGCCCCCTACTACATAATGGATTAGCCCAGTCGGCGTCAGAAAGGTAAATCTGCCGTCGTGACTATCTGGCTATCAGTGGTTATTGGCAGTGTGGAAATACCCTTTGATCAGTGTTCATACTCCTCACTAACATTGCTTTACTAACAAATATTTATGTTAAAGAGACTTATTTTAAGCAGATTAGCAATAGTGCCCCTTTAAGAAACTCTGTATAGAAAGCCACGCCCCTATCAAAGAAAGGCACACTCCTTACATAGCAGCGAGCCCCGCTATGTAAGGCATGCATAACCACTTAACGACCAGCCAACGCCGATAGGCGGCGGTGTTTCCATAGTTGTTTCCATAGGTGTTTCCATAGGTGTTTCCATAGTTCCATGCAGGGCTGTGGAGTCGGAGTCGTGGAGTCGGAGTCGTGGAGTCGGGCAATTTTGGGTGCCTGGAGTCGGAGTCGGGAAAAAATGCACCGACTCCGACTCCTAATGAATTTGTAACTGTAATTAAAATAGAAAATATGATAAAATGTTATATTTCTCAGATAATAGTCATTAAAAATAATGTATATACACAGTAATAGCTGTGCTTAGTCCACAAAAATGAAATAAACCAATCAAAATTAGTTACTTGTGCTGCTTCAATAAAGCAGTCCCCGTATTTTTAAGGTCAGATATACATATCTGATTGTGACTGTATATATGATGTGTACACAGGAATCTCTTATATATACTAAATAACATCTATGCTGTAAGAATAAAGCCTGATGTGTAGCTGTGTCACTAATAGAGATGGTCAACGAGATGGAAATAATTCTGCATTGATGCTGATTTATGCAAATGTATGCACTCCCTTTGCTGATGAAATTTGATATGTTATTAAAATTTGGTTTGGTGACTACAAATTAAAGGGTAACTGAGACGGATGAAAAGTAAAGTTTTATACATACCTGGGGCTTCCTCCAGCCCCCTTTAGGCTAATCAGTCCCTCACTGTCCTCCACCACCCGGATCTTCTGCTATGAGTCCTGGTAATTCAGCCAGTCAGCGCTGTCCGGCCGCATGCCGCTCCCACAGCCAGGAACATTCTGCACCTGCGCAATAGTGCTGCACAGGTGTAGTATGCTCCTGGCGGCGGAGTGTGTGCATGCGCACTACGCCTGACTGGCTCAAGTACCTGGACTCATAGCAGAAGATCCAGGTGGTGGAGGAGGACAACGAGGGACTGATTATTCTGAAGGCAGCTGGAGGAAGCCCCAGGTATGTATAAAACTTTAATTTCATCTGTTTCAGGTTTACTTTGTTACACAGTAGTACTATACTCTACATATGCACTCCCCACAGAGCTGCAAGGAATCCACTGAGAATGCTGTGCACATTGAACACAGAGGTGTTGTCTGTTTACAATCTCCTCATTCCCCTGCAGAGTACCTGCACATCATTCTTACATGTACCCACACTTACATTGCCTAGGGCCTGATAGATGTTCTTTGTTCCGGTTTGCACCTTTTACAAGTACTCTTATCAAGGACTAGTTTTAGTCTAAAGGGAATAAATATAGTAGTCTACATATCCTTCTCACTTCAGTTGTCTTGTAAAATTCCTAAGCGTTGGCAGTTAAGAGACGAATTTCATTTTACATACTTTTAATCAACAAAATTGTAATATGCAAATTAGAGGAGTCGGAGTCGTGGAGTCGGAGTCGGTGGAATCCTAAACTGAGGAGTCGGAGTCGGTGGATTTTTGGACCGACTCCACAGCCCTGGTTCCATGTCAGTTCACGGAGGGAGTCTCTGTGAACAGCCTGCGAGCCTCCGATCGCGGCCTGCAGGCGAAATGTAAACACCCGGGGAAGAAATCCCCGGTGTTTACGGCGTACGGCGCTGCTGTCTCAGCAGCGATGTAAAGGAGATCGGCGATCCCCGGCCTCTGATTGGCCGGGGATCACCGCCATCTGAAAGGCTGAAGCCTCTCAGAGGCAGTACAGGACGGATCGCTGTCCTGTACCACCCATAGAGAGAAAGAGAGGGAGGGGGGAATAGCGCTGCGGAGGGGGGCTTTGAGGAGCCCCCCCTGCTACACACAGATAGCCGGCGGCGATCAGACCCCCCCTAGTGGAGAAAAAAGGGGGGGGAAGTCTGATCGCCCTGCCTGCCACACGATCTGTGCTGGGGGCTGAAGAGCCCACGCAGCACAGATCATAACAAACGCAGCTGGTCCTTAAGTGGTTAAGGTGTGCTGCTTTAGCAGTGCAGCTTAATGAATCAAGCCCAGTGTCTGTGATCCATCTGTTAAAGTCTGAAATATATTCCTTGACTGACCTTTTTGCTAAAAGAAAGCTCTGCATACCTTCATGACTCTCCCAGATAATTACAGTTGCGGAGCCATCTCTTTCACTTATAATAAAATTTGTTTGAGATCCCAGATCTTTTGTTCAGTCTTTTACCAGGGGGTCATTTAATCTCCATCTCTAGTTTTGCCTCACTTTCACATGTTCTGAGACAAAAAAAATTGCTGCAGTATGTTCAAACAAAGTTGTGGGCACAGTCCATAGCTGATCGTGAGATGTAATTAAGTAGTCAGTCCTAATATACAACCTAAGTAAACATACTGTATATACTCGAGTATAAGTCTAAAAATGTAGGTCTGATTCACTTCATGAAAGTATAGGGGTCGACTTATATACGAGTCACTGGCAACACTGTGCACACTGAGTTAGGTGTGTACTATATTGTGACATATTCCCGTTTGCAACAATTTACCCTGTGGTAAGTGATACTTTGAGGAAAGGAAATGCCAAGAAAACACAGGTCTGAAAGTCCTGGCCACAGCAGTTAGCAGAAGGGAGGAGGTGGCACTGCTGTACTGACTGAGGAATGTACTGGATGAGGTGAGCAGTTTGTTTATCACAGACTCACAGCCAGTCTGTGTGCTATTGTGTTGAGCTGCAGCACGTCATGTGAGAACATTAAATGAAGCAGAGTAAATTGTTGGGTGCTGTGCAATCATTCCAAATTGAAGGAGGGGGGGGGGGGGAGGGCGCATCCTCACAAGTTTGGCTCAGGCAGCAAAAAGTCTAGAACCGGCCCTGGAAATACTGTGTTTTACCTGTTAAAAGTTTACAGAAAAATAAATGTTTTTTACACACAACAGATCCCCTATTTTATTTGATCTCTGCCATCGATCGGGCGAAACGATCTGCCAGGCAGACCGTTGACCAAGTGGGTTGGGGCTGCTGTACACCGGCTGAATTCTCGCCAAAGGTGATCGTTATCTGCTGCCTGGGCCGAGTTTCACTAGTGGGTGTATGGGGCTTTACTTAGAGCAAGAGACAATACTGAAATTTCCATTATGTAGTTTGGACCTCCACCTCTCAGGCTAGTTTCACGCTGTGCGTTGGCCTTTTTTTTTTTTGAGTTGCAATGCGACAGTCGTATCGCACTGCAACGCCAAAAACAGCCTTCGGGGATTTCTGCATTAAAACGGGGTAATCCCCATTCTGGCATCAGGCCAAACGGGAAGTGAGGCTCTATAGCGCTCACTTCCTGTGCCCGAAAAGTTGTATTGCGCATAAGTGTGTTGACAAAATTGCTTCTGCGCCGGCATGATGCAAAAACATGTGGTAAATGGTTTTAAATTTGTGCGTCGCCAAAGACTTACATGAATTCCTGTTCGCCGCACGTCGCCTTGCAAGATGCCCGACAATTCAGTGATGCGCTCGCACTTCCACCATGGCGCATCACAAAGCACAGGTATGAAAGGCTCCATATTATTATTATTATTTACTGTATTTATAAAGGGCCAACATATTACATAGCACTGGACAATAAACAGGGATACATACAAAGTAAACAAGGGGTGACAGACAGAAAGGTAGCAAACGGTTATACAACATAACACAAGGTTATAAATGCAAACGGTACAAGATGCATGATCATGTGATTTTACAGAGACCCAGCAATTCAAGTCTGAGTTATTCCATTAAAAGGAGTAATTGCTGGGGTTGCAAGATTAACCCTCCTGGCGGTTTAAAAAAAATCCGCCAGGGGGCAGCAAAGTAGTGTTTTTAAAATTTTTCTCGCTACATGATAGCCGCTGCTCAGCGGCATCCCCCCAGCCCCTCCGATCGCCGGCCGTTCAAAGAATGGGATCTCCTGGAGGGCTTCCCCCGTCGCCATGGCATCGTCGTGACGTCAAAGGGGACTCCGATCCACCCCGCGGCGCTGCCTGGCACTGATTGGCCAGGCAGCGCACGGGGTCTGGGGGGGGGGGGGCGGCTGCGGCGCGGCGGATCGGCGGGTAGCGGCGGTGATCGGATGCTACACGCAGCTAGCAAAGTGCTAGCTGCGTGTAGCAAAAAAAAAATTATGCAAATCGGCCCAGCGGGGCCTGAGCGGTGCCTCCCGGCGGCATAGCCCGTGCTCAGCACGGGCTTACCGCCAGGGAGGTTAAAGTGGATCCGAGATAAACTTTTACTCATTGCATAATTGTGTTCCTTTCATATTGTTTATAGGGCATTCGGCAAGCCAAATACTTTTTTTGTTTTGTTTTAATACTCTAATTCCCTATAAACTTAACAAGCCTCGCCCACAGCTCCTTTTGTGCCTTGGCATTTTCAGACAGTAGCAAGGGCTTACAAGAGCTCAGTTTGGGCAGGAGGAGGGGGTGGTGTTACTAGCCAGAGATTTCAGAGGCAGAGGGAGGAGGAGAGGGGACTGAATTTACACAGAGGCAAGCTGATAGCATCTCCTGATAGCTGATAAAAGCCTGTGACAAACAGAACATGGCTGCCCTCATTGTATCACAGGAAGAAATAATCATATTCTGTTGAAGCTGTTTGCAGATAGATGTGCCGTGTAAACTATCTAAACTTTAGGTAACATATATAGACGAGTTACTTGTTACAGTTACTTTTTCATCTCGGATCTGCTTTAAGAAGGCCACACGGGGGGGAGGGGGGGGGGGTGTTCTGGGGGATGACCTTGCCAAAGGCTTACAATCTAAAGGGTGGGACTTACAATCTAAAGGGGCCCCATAAACTTTCATTGCTGAGCGTTACCATGCCCCAGTGTAAGGCCTCAGTCTTTGATATTAAACATTCTATCCTCTGCACTGCTCTTTCCAGAAAATATTTCGCTTGGAAAAGACACAAAGAGGTGACCTAATTAACATTATAAATATTTCTATGGCAATAGAAAAGTATGACAAATGAGCTTTTCATCGATATGACAAATGAGCTTTTCATCGATAGGTCTGTAAAAGACAAGAGGACTTGAATTATGCATAAAAGAAGGGAGATTTCACCACTTGTTTAGAAGGGCTTTTCAATGTAGAAGTGATCAAGATGTGGATGTGGAATATATTAGCACAGGAATTAGTTATGGCAAATTTTATTTGGTACTTACTTATGTATTATCCAGTCTACCAAATGTGACTGCCTTCTGTTTATATTATACTTACTCCCCTCTGGAAGTCTACATATTGTTAGAAAGTCGAGTCTTGGATTACACTTGCACTGTACCCTGGGTCGGTGTGATGCATTCTTCCTACATTAGGGGGTGTTGAACCAGGGATATTCCAAGCTTTACTGGAATCATTGTCCCCTTTCCTGCTCACTTTGCTCGCAGGGCTGTGGGCTCGGTACTCGCTTTCCTCAGACCTCTTTTTATTCTAACTCTATGTCTACTTGGATAGTGGACATTGCACACCACGACTCTCACCCTCCTGCTTTTCTCTCTGAGCTTCAGGCTGGAAACTCAAGTTGCCGGGTTAGTTCTGCTGGCAGCCAGGTGCAGTGAACACACCTGGTTGTACACCTCATAACTCAGAAACGGTGTAATGCACCGATGTAGGGCATAGGGCAAATGAAAGCCAAGATTCTCACCATTCTAACCATATGATTTCCAAAGGGGAATAAATATCTTTTGAACTGGGGCAGTCAAATTTGGTAGATGTTATAACAGCGCTGGGCAATCTACGGCCCGCAGGCGGAATCTGGCCCACATGCGCTATAAATCCAGCCTGCCGATACGCAGACGGATTCCTCCCCTCAACCCTCTCTGCAGAGTCACAAGCGGGCGATAAGAGTGGGTTAAAACTCACCTGATCGCCAATTCCAGCATCACATCTCCATGGCCACAGGACGTCACATGACACGCCGTCAGGACATGCCAGCATATTACACTGGCAAGCAGTGTGTAATACGTTGGCACATCCTGATGGCATGTTACATGATGCCCTGTGGCCATGGAGACATGACGCTGGAATTGACGATCAGGTTTCAACCCACGAAGTCCAGCAATCGTTGACACCAAAATTTGAAATCCCCATGGTGTCATCGGCATCAAAAGATATTTTTTTGTGTCAGCCACTCACCTCAGAACCGTTAACTAGGCATAATAATGCTTAGGAGAACTCATGGAGAAGCATGTGATCAGTATGATCAGCTGATGGATTTGTAAGGTTCTGATTTGCTGTGATGACTTCCTGGTTTAACACATGATCATGACCAGCAAAACAGAGCCTTACTAATCTATCAGCTGATCAAACTGATCACGTTCTTCTGCATGAGTTTTCCTATGCAGGGCCATCTCTACCATTAACCAAGAGTTACGTTGCTGTTTTTAGGCTGCACACTGATGATACAATCTTAATTGTGCAATTTCACCAAATCTATGTCGTAAAAGTGTAACTGAATGAATATACATTGAGTGGAAACTTTAGGAACTATCTATAACAGCACAGAAGGGGCATCCTTGCTAAGGACATCTCAGTATTTCCAAAGGATGGGAGATTGCCTTGTCAGCTTGAATCCTTGGTTTATGTGCAGATTATAATAGCTGGAACCATGTCAGAATTGTTTTCATTGTTTTCATCACCAAAGGTCAAGCCACAAAGTCAAATGAATTGCGTTTTCAGCATGTAATCGGGCAATGATTCCAGAAGCCTGCTCAGGTGATTGGCAGGGAGATTGGCTAACTGGCATATGTTGCACTGCTCTGCTGTTTCTGAAGGTAACCCCAGATTGATCTACATGAAACAAATAATTGATTTCTTTAGTAAGGTGAATAGGAAGAAGGTTACTGAATATCTTGGCATCATTATCAAAATTACATTCCACTTTTGTTGTCCCCCCCCCCCAAAAAAAAAACAAACAAACAGGAAAAAACACCTGTTTAATTCACATCTTTCCATTTCAATACATTTTACAAAGATTATTTCTGATCGCTTGTTTTGTTGTATCCGCAGGGAGCCCAGTGTCGGTGCTATCCTGGGACATGGTTGGGCACTGCCCCCCCCTCCCCCCGGGAATCACTGTGCCCCTCTGAGTGCCCCTCAGTAACATACAGTTAACTGTTTCCAGGCTCCGGCAGCGTACACTGAACAGGATAGGGTCTGTGAAAAACTCTCTCCTGAGTTTATGTAGGTGCTAAGTAGTAAACCAAGGGTCTTATCTATTTGCCATGAAAACCTCACAATCCTTGGAAGATCCATTGTAATTAATTCCTATCATTGTTGAACTAGTTAATCTTAACTTTATAACTATAACCTGAGTTATGCAAAAATGATCTTAAAGAGAACCCAAGGTGGATCTTCAGGGGGGCAGATGGGACACAGAGGCATGTCCTCTGCCTCCTGACATGCCTCAGTGTCCCCACACAGCCGCTCTCTGCCCCCCAGAGATTTGTCGATAACTCGCAAGTAAATACAGGGGAGAGGAATTCCCTGTTCAAAACACCCACCAGGGGCGTTCCTACAGGGTTTCCTGTCTCTCTCCCTGGCCGCGCCTCCTGCGTCTTCTCGCCTCCCTGCACGCTATGAGAGACGCACAGTCTCTCAGTGCAGCGTCGTGACCCAGAGGTTATGAAGGTGAAAGTGGGCCATTGCGGCCCACAGGAGCGGTTGGGAGCTGTGTTTTTTGCGGCTACCTGATCTGCTCAACCCTGCGGATCAGGTAGCCTACCTTTTTTTTATTCTTCATTTTTTAAGCCCACCTTCGGCTCTCTTTAAGCTTGCCATACAATTATTGATTTTGATTACCCAAACGGCCCCACCAGCCAACCATCTTGCTCCCTTTGAAGCTGGAGCTACCACTGTATGGGATTAGTAGCAGCACATTGCTTACATGGTGCGTCATTTCAGCAGCTGATTACTGCAGGGTTGTTTTATGTCCTGCCCTGTACAGCTAGTTAGCATGCCAGAATATGGTAGGACCACAAGATAAGTTTGAGTGCACAGATAGGTCCTGATTACTTATCGTAATTAGTAAAAACTGCAGTTTGAGCTTCTAGGCCCTTTAGATATTCACAGATCGCTGCAAACATACATTTCTGTGCTTTATATATGAAAGTGGAGTATTACGTAAAGCAACGATGCGAGACCATAGGAAGCTTACTTGAGAGGGTCTTAAAAGGGAACCTAAACCGAATCGAAAGAAAAAAAGTTTCACTTATCGGGAGCTTCTACCAGCCCCCTGCAGTCGCCCAGTGCCTGTGCCATCACTCACCGATCCTCCAGTCCCCCGCTGACACTTAATTTTGTTCTTGCTTACTGGCCAGTCGATGGCCACTGCGGTTGCGCAGCCCTGGCCACGCGTGTCCTTGGATCATGCTCCCACTGCTGGGACCGTCCTGTGCATGTGCAAAACAAGGAAATTTCATTCTGCACATGTACAGGACACTCCCGACTGCGAGAGCGTGATCGAGGACATGTGCAGAGCGGCCATCTACATGGCGGGCACAGGGTGGCTGCAGGTGGCTGGTAGAAGCCCCAGGTAAGTGACATTTTTTTTAATTCAATTTAGGTTCACTTTAAATCAAACCTATTATGAGGACGTGGGTTAAAATCTGGATACTTACCTCAGGAAAACTCTGAGCCAGTTCGCCTCCATTCTAGTGTACAGGCCCAAGCCACCTGCACAGTGCAGCTGACCTTGTTGATGGACTTTGGGTGGTCTCAGGTGAAGAGGAGCAAGATTATCCAGAGCCCAGAGGCTTCCCTAGACTTTGGTAAATACACATTTGGGGCACTTTTTCCGCTACAGGTACAATTTAAAAAAAAACCCAAAAAACGACCCCATGGAACTCGAAATCGGGAGGTTGTGCTTTTATTTAGCCTTCACGTTTACTTTAAAAAGGCCACTGTAAACACCATTGCCTTAAAGGGGAAGGTACACGGAGGCTGCCATATTTATTTCCTTTTAATCAATACCAGTTGCCTGGCAGCCCTGCTGGTCTTTTTCTCTGTAGTAGTATCTGAATAACACCAGAAACAAGCATGCAGCTAGTCTTGTCAGATCTGACTTTAAAGTCTGAAACACCAGATCTGCTACTTGCTTGTTCAGGGCCTATGGCTAATAGTATTAGAGGCAGAGGATCAGCAGGGCTGCCAGGCAACTGGTATTGCTTAAAAGGAAATACACATGGCAGCCTCCATATACCTCTCTCTTCAGTTCCCCTTTTAAAGGAAACATTCAAGGATTAAAAAAATTACCTGGGGCTTCCTCCAGCCCCTGGCAGCCGTCCTGTGCTCTCGCCACTGCTCCACTTCCAGCCAGTGGCCTGGGGTCCCCTCCAGTGCAGATGCCGACCTAGCCTTCACGAGTGCCACTGGTGATCATGCTCGTGGTCTGGAGCGCTCTGCGCACGTGTATTACTTCTGCACCTGCAATCTCCAATGGAGGGTATCCTGGGACACCGGAGCTGTGGCGAGGGACATATCAGCTGGCAGAAGCTGGAGGAAGCCCCGGGTAAGTAGATCTTTTTTTTGGTGGGGAACGATGGAGTAGTAAGGAGCTGGGGGATGGTGAGGAGGAGAACAGTGTCCTCAAACTCAGCTTTACAGAGAGAATCTGTCAGGTTGATCACTCGCCCACACATCAAGCGGGATCTGGGACTGCCATGCACACGTTACATTCGAATCTAGGCCAAGGCAACCCCAAAAGGCTGCATCTGCTGAAAACCATTAAGCTTGTGCACAGACCTTTAGAGGGGAAATTCATTTGGAAGTGTCTTCTGCGCTTGTTGGGAGATGTATGCAAAGCGGAGGAAGATCAAATAAAAAAATTCTTTGTAGAATTGTACGGGTAGTTCATCTAAACATGGAGTTTCCAGTTACTAAACTGACAGTTGTGATATGTTCTTCTTCCTCAAGTAATTATCTCTGATCAAACATCTTGATATAAACAGTGCTTCGTGAATTTTCGATTAATTAGCTTGGGGCCTGTTATGTGGTGACCAGGGCCCACCTCCAGTACGGAGGTTGCAATCTGCTGCTCCTCAGCAAACCATGCTGAAACTTCACTCTTTCTGTCACCCTGTTCTGATGTTCTCTGTGTTTGGAGCAGGAGGGATGCCCTAGTTTTTGCAGTTTGTCTTGATAATTCTTGCAAAGCCAGCTGCCAAGAAGCATAAGACTGCTGAGTATGACTGAGGACATATGCAGCTTCCAAATGTTTAGCTTTCTCTTCCATTTGAGTAAGTATAATTTCGTGCCCATTTCCTTGAAAATTTAATAACATATTTTCTCCTTGAAAAAAAAAGTCTTGACAGCCTTCCAAGGAACTGGTGGTGAAGCAGATCTCTCTTCAACCTTTTAACATTAACAGTTAAATGATTAGTAGCGGTGGAGTATTGTCATGGCTGGATTTCAGGCAAGGCTACAAAAGCCATGGCCTAGGGCACCAGGAAGCAAGGGGCGGGCAGCAGGCTGGCACATTCCGGTTGTTAAACTACCAAATATGTGGACCACAGCGCCTGACCACGCTATTCCTAATGTCTGTGCTCTCTGCTTACAAACATGCTTGGGGGAGGGTTAGGCATTAAAAGACACAACTTGCAGCAACGACAGTAAAATTGGACGAAAGGAGACTCGCGATAAAATGGCGGGTGCTGAGTCTTCCCACAATTTGCACAGTGGGAAGATTCAGCTCCTGCTATTTCATCGGGCGCCTCCCTGTATCCAACTTTATTGTCATTACATCAGGTTGCAGTGAGGGAGGGTATAGGCACCACCAGGGAGGGTGGGTTAGGTAACACGGGAAGGGGGTGGGTTAGGGTTAAATGCATCTAGGGGGTTAGGATTAGATGCCACCAGGGGGGAATGCATCTGCAGAGGGAAGGTTCCGTATGAGAGTAGGGTTAAGTTTAGTCACATTAAAATATTGGTGAAGATTACCGATATTTTACTATCGGAATCCAGTAGTGGAATATCACTAATTTTAGCAGTCTTCTAGTGTCAAGCCCAATACGCTGTTTTTTCCAAGCGCCTTTTTTCATGTATGCGAAAAAAAGACGTGCTGAGGAAAAGTGGTTGACTTATGATAGGCTGAGAATTGCCTTTAGGGTACAGATTTCCTGCTGGCGCTCAGAAGGACAGTACTTTCCCCGATCTGGTTTAACCGGACTTTTAAGTAATAGTAGCGCTTTCCTTCTAGCATTTTGTTTTAGCAATACATATGAGAAGCGATCCATCGTGTCAAAATACCCTTCTGCTATTTGTCATGTGCACTGATTTCATTCTGATTTAATCCCCATCCTACCTGGTCATGGTCACAGGTTCGCTTTTCCCTCCCTGGTGTTAAGATTATTTCCAGATTTAGAGTCTAAAAGTTGTGCAATTTTTTCACAAGCTTTTTGACCCTAAAAACAAGAAAAAAAAGCATCTGCAGCAGCTCATGGATATAACTCACTCAGGCATGGGATTACCGCTCTGAGCTGCGGAACTCAGTCCCGAGCCTGACTCGGGTTTACCGCTAAGGAGGTTAAAGGATAACTGAAGGGAGAGAGTTATGGAGGCTGCCATATTTATTTCTGTAACAAAGAAATGTTTTTAGTTTAAAGGTTATTATGCTGTTGCATATCTTTATGAGCAGAAAGGATGTTCTGAGTTCAGGTCTGCTTTAAGTAATACCAGTTGCCTGGCAGTCCTGCTGATCCTCTGCCTCTTATACTTTCAGCCATAGACCCTGAATAAGCATGCAGCAGCTCAGATGTTTTTGACAATGGCTATCATTCAAAAAAATGTGTACGGTAAAACAAATCCAGGCGGGAAAATACCGCATTCGGTATGTTAGACTTCTGTGTGCTCATTCATAAAACTACTTACAGTTGCGATAGCGCTGCTGTATTTTCCCGAACTAGGCTGGCTCTAGGCTGGCGGTAGGCTTGCGGATACACGAGAAGCTGCCTGAGTTGATACATTTTCTCCTCCAGAGACAGCGTTACAATAGAAGAGGCAGCCCCAGCATCCCTTTAGATGTGCATTTTTTTTAAACTGCCTCTGCTTGCCCTGAATCTGTCTATTCTAAACAATCTATTTAATTGCCACAGCTTAGAAGAACTTCAAGAAATGTTACACATGCAGGATTTCTGATGTGAAATATATCTGAAAACGAGTACCCAAGAGGTTAAAAAATACAGCCTGGGTATTCTGGGACGCCTTTTTTTGTTCTGCTCTCTCACTGCTGCTGCCTGGGAGGTCTGTCTCCATTAACTTAGCTGTTACCCGCATGCTTATCGCCACATCCAAGGGAGCGGTATTCTCCGTACTGATTCCGTCTGCTCTAATGTTTATGAATTGACATATGGTGACATGTGTTGATATAATCAACGCACAAGGCGGTAATTTCCCGCACTGCTCAGGAATGTCAGCTTTTCATGCGGAAACCGCTTTTATGAATTGACATTTTGCTAAGTGTTCGGTAAAGTCAGCTGTTTTCAGCATTTCCACATGCGGGAATGCTTTATGAATGATAGCCATTGTCGGATCTGACAAGATTAGCCGCATGCTTGTTTCTGGTGTCACTCTGACACTACTACAGCCAAAGACATCAGCTGGACAGACAGGCAACTGGTATTGTTTAAAAGGGAATAAATATGGCAGCCTCCATACCTTTCTCACTTCAGTTGTCCTTTAAATGGAAGAAATGTATGTATGGAAATACTTTCTCTCCTAGAATAGGAAGATAAAGTTTAATGGTAAGTAAGTGTAACTATCTACCCCTCAGATGTTTTTTTGAAGACTAAGGACAAAAAACATTGACATTTGCAGTTTAGCCACCAAACATTACATTTGATATATAGTAGATGTAATTCTCTATATAGAAAGCCCTGTATAAAATACAGTATGTTTAACTGTACTAGACGACTTCTGGGGAGAGTGAGAAGACAGGTCCCACAACATGCCAGGGGAGAAGAACAAACACAAATATAGACATAACTAAGCAGCAGTAAATATCAAAGCCAGTACAGATAAAAAAAACCCTCCACTCAGAAAAGAACACACATTCCAGCATTTCCTCAGAACAAACTCCCCGCCCTGCATCTTTAATTACCCAAACAGAGGGTTATATAATCCCTACAGATCCATCATCCCACAATCCCTGAGTCACAATTAATAAACAAATTGTCATGGGACCCCGTATCTGATTCACAGTGTTTACCAAACTGCATACATGAATGTCCTTCTGAGCCTTTGTCATAAGGAACTTAGGGGTTGATTACGGTAATTATTGATAGGGCAGTGTAGCAACACGAGGAAGCTACTGTTAAGCATGCAAGTCAATCACTGCGACTTAATGAGTATTCCCTGCATGCTACGCGTAACTATTTGTTGTTGTTGTTTTTTTTTTTTAATTGTAATTTTTTTTTCCATTAAAAATTTTATTTGGGTAATATTTTGGAGTGGGAAATAAAAAGTTAATTTTTAATGTTATTATATGTGTAAATTGTAATGTAAAAAATATGTAGATGTAGTTTTTTTTTCCTCCTTGTGCTTTTCACTTAGTGGAAGCACAAGGGGGACACGGAAAATTTTATTTGCAGAAAGTCTGAAGCCTCTAGTAAGAGCGCTTTGGTTTTTCTGCTGGGGACACGGATCGGTGATCGGGAACCATGTTCCCGTTCACTGATCACAGGGCTACCGTGGGACAGCACGGGGGCGCGGCAGAGCAGCCGCCTGGACATGAGCATCACGTCCGGGCGGCTGAAATGGTTAATTGGCCACGTGGTATCGACGTATCGCTACCACGATTCTTCACTAGCGCGACCGTTACTACGTTATTATCGCAGTAGCGACATGTCACTACCGTGCGGCCAATTAAGGCATCCGCCGCTGCTAGGTAACGCGAGCTACGCTGCCAATAGCGCACCTAGCATGCAGGAAGCATTTATTAAAGGAAAATGATCAAAATTAACTAAAATTCTAAATGTCACATATATTTATAATTTTATGGGCTTGTTTCACTAAGACAAATAGCAAACCTTATCAGAGATAACATGCCTTATCAAAGTTAACATGCCTTATCAGCGTAGCATAGCGAACTTATGCCTACTAATTGGCAATGACGAGGGCTTCACTCGTCCTGTCCTGAGCCCTAGTAGTAACTTTGATAAGGCATGCTATTTGTCTTAGTGAATCAAGCCCTTTGTGAGAAGAAAAAATGACATTTACAGAGAACAGTTTTCTCTGTGGGCATTACTATGGAGGACTGTGTCCAGCACATCCAGCATACAGAAACAGTCCACACTGGCTGTAATGCTGTGACTGGAATCTCTTCAGAATGATAGAAAGCAGAAATATAGCATCAATATAGTGTGTAAATAACTCATCAGCTTCTCCTGTGTCTCGCTCTGCCTCATGCAGTGTAAAGTAAACAAAAATTACAGCCTGGGAAAGCTCATTCTGAATGGGGTTGTAAGCATGGAATAAAGTAAACCTCCTTCTCTTCAGATCCTTTCTCTGTAGAAAAATCTCTCACCTGTTCTCATATGATCTGTGAAAAAGCATTGTGTGTGGGGGCAGTGCAGAAAAAAAAAAACAGTAAATCATTCCTCTGTGAATAGAGAAGTGGAACATATCTACATGGTATAGCCCCTACCCACCCAACGCCGATTTCGTTACAAAAGCTGATAAACAAAGGTTTTGTTTCACACAGGCTGTGATCAGAGACTTCTGCAAAGCTTTCTATTGTTGCTGACTAAAAGCACTATAGGTATGTGGGGTTTTCCAGAATGACAGTTTCTTCCATAGTTCCTTCAAGTCTCGGTGATTAACTAGCGGGTGTAACAGTAGCTTATTCGCGCTGTTACGCTGCGCTATCAATAATGAATCAACCCTTATAGTCAAGCTGAGTGAGTAGTGTGCTCAGTTACTTCTATTCTCCCCCTGAAAATGAAAACAACACAGCATTCCACTACTGCTCAGTGCACACACAGACACACACACAAATGTGAAATTTGTGTGCCGCAGGTGCAGGGGAAGCTTGGGCAATGCCATAAGTGCCACAATCAGAAAGTTTGGGTCAGTTTTCACGTTATAACCATTTTTCACCTATGTCATCATCCAAACTTCCCCAGCGCGAAACAAAATACAAATTGCTGCAAAGGCGGTGCAGATATCATGCATGGGGGGGGGGGAGCTAGGGATAGGCATGGGTTGCGTGGGCAGTTAGGGCCAGGCATCGGTTGTGGGGGGTGGGTTAGAGGTAGGTAATGGTTGGGGGTCAGGTAGGGGTAGGCCTCGGTTGGGAGTCGGTTAGTTAGGGTAATGTGTCAATAGAGGTAGGGTTCAGGTGAGAATAGGGGCAAATTAGGCAATAAGCCGCAGGGAAATTTGGGCGCAAGGCATTGTTGAAAAACGGCTCACCCAGCTCCTGCAATACTTCCGGCGGCGTTATTTACTATTTCCCTTCCAGGCTGCCATGAACTCAGGAGTAAGACGTAAGTGAGCTGCTGGCGCCCAAAATTACGCTGTTTTTATAGTAATTTAGGCTCCGTCTTTTGACGCTTCCAAATGACTGTCTGGAGCTCTGCTATAGCCGTAATTCCCATTAAGACTCATGGTGGAGCACGGTGTGCCCAAATTCCCTGCGCACATTTTGCCTGTCTGGATTACATACAGCATAATAGTAGAATATATTTCCAGGCACTTGCATGTACGGCACACATACACCCACCACACCACAGCAAAGAAATTATTATGTGCTTAAAGAGAATCTGTATTGTTAAAATCGCACAAAAGTAAACATACCAGTGCTTTAGGGGACATCTCCTATTACCCTCTGTCACAATTTCGCCGCTCCCCGCCGCATTAAAAGTGGTTAAAAACAGTTTTAAAAAGTTTGTTTATAAACAAACAAAATGGCCACCCAAACAGGAAGTCGGTTGATGTACAGCATGTCCACACATAGAAAATACATCCATACACAAGCAGGCTGTATACAACATTCCTTTTGAATCTTAAGAGATCATTTGTGTGTTTCTTTCCCCCTGCATCTCTCATGCACTGAAGTTTCATGCTGCTCTTTTCTTCCTGCAAACAGCTTTGCCCTTGTATGAATTTCCTCAGTATGTGAAAGCCCAGCCAGCTCAGAGGACGATTTATCCAACTTGTAAAAGATAAGAGAGTAGTGAAAAGCTGCACTAATCTAAATATCACACAGGCAGTGTGCAGAGAGGGGCCTGAAAGGGGGAGTTCATAGCAGAACCACAACACTGAAGAACTTGGCAGCCTTCCAGACACAGGCCGACAAGTCTGACGGGAAAGATACATTGATTTATTACAGAGACTGTGATAGCAGAAAGTGCTGCAGTAAGCCAGAACAGATTAGAATAGCTTTTGGAACTTGTAGGATGATAAAAAACAGGATGCAATTTTTGTTACGGAGTCTCTTTAAAGGGAATCTGAAGCGAAAATACATTTATAATATAATGATTTGTATGTGCAGTACTGCTAAGAAATAAAATGTTATTAGCACAGATATGGGTCTCATATTGTTTCCAGCACAGGAAGAGTTAAGAAACTTCAGTTGTTACCTATGCAAAGAGCTTCTTTGAGCTCTGCAGCTTTATAAAGTCGTGTCTTTTGGAGCATTTATCTCAACTGTCTCTCATTGTTTCTTCTTTGTTTATCTTTTTTTCTGCAGAGAAACGTTCAAAGGGTCACTAGCCTGCTCTGTGAAATCATTTAAAATGCTGAGTGTATTGTGGAAACTGCAATTATTAGAGATGATGCATTTATAGAAAAAAAGCTACATACCTGAAAATAAAAATTACACTATTTTCCTTGCTACTATTGTTCTATTAATTATCCGTACTACACAACCAATTCATTATATCTTGAGTTTTTTTTAGCTTCAGTGTCACTTTAACCCCTGTAAAAGCACCCATGGGAAAATAGAGAGTAGAAGTATGACCTGCACAAATACTTTATGAAGGCTAGGCACTATTATTAGACCCCATATACAACATAAAATGATCATGTACTGCAGAATAAGCTTAAAGTGGATCCGAGGTTTTACTCATTGCATAATTGTGTCTCTTTCCTATTGTTTATAGGCCATTCCTCAAGCCAAATACTTTTTTGTTTTTGTTTTAATACTCTAATTCCCCATAAACTACACAAGCCACGCCCACGGGTTTTCAGAGAGCCAAGGCACTTTCAGACAGTAACAAGGGCTCATGGGAACACAGTCTGGGCAGGAGGAGGGGGAGGTATTACTAGTCAGAGATTTCCTAGGCAGAGGGGAGGAGGGAGGAGGAGCAGGGGTCGAGTCTTGCGTGGACACGGGTGTACGGCATCCACCCACTTTTTCTTCAGCGTGGACGCCGTTCACCCTGGCTTGTGTGGAGGGGAGCAGAGCAGAGAAGGAGAGCTATGGGGACAGCGGGGATGGGCGGACATCTCCCCCCCCATCCCTCACCTTCGTGCTCCCCTTCCTGCCTCTCCCCTCCAGTGTTTTGAAGTGTCGGGCCCGGCGGTGAAAGTGGGCGGAGACTTTCCGCGTTCCAGTCGCAAGGGACGCTCCGCTCTGTGTGCGGCTAGAAGACCAGACTAGCCGCACACAGAGCGGAGCGTCCCTTGCGACTGGAACGCGGTAAGTCTCCGACCACTTTCGCCGCCGGGCCCGACACTTCAAAACACTGGAGGGGAGAGGCAGGAAGTGGAGCACGAAGGTGAGGGATGGGGGGGGGGGGGGGGGAGATGTCCACCCATCCCTGCTGTCCCCATAGCTCTCCTTCTCTGCGCTGCTCCCCTCCTGCTGGGGGCACACCTTGCTACCTAGGCACATATACCCCTGCCTTTATATACTGGGCACATATACCCCTACCTACATATACTGGGCACATATACCCCTGCCTACATATACTGGGCATATATACCCCTGCCCACATATACTGCGCACATATACCCCTGGCTACATATACTGGGCACATATACCCCTGGCTACATATACTGGGCATATATACCCCTGGCTACATATACTGGGCACATATACCCCTGCCTACATATACTGGGCACATATACCCCTGCCTACATATACTGGGCACATATACCCCTGGCTACATATACTGGGCATATATACCCCTGGCTACATATACTGGGCACATATACCCCTGCCTACATATACTAGGCACATATACCCCTGGCTACATATACTGGGCACATATACCCCTGGCTACATATACTGGGCACATATCCCACTGGCTACATATACTGGGCACATATACCTCTGCCTATATATACTGGGCACATATCCCACTGGCTATATATACTGGGCACATATCCCACTGGCTATATATACTGGGCACATATCCCACTGGCTATATATACTGGGCACATATACCCCTGCCTATATATACTGGGCACATATACCCCTGCCTATATATACTGGGCACATATACCCCTGCCTATATATACTGGGCACATATACCCCTGCCTATATATACTGGGCACATATACCCCTGGCTATATATACTGGGCACATACACCCCTGACTACATATACTGGGGACATATCCCACTGGCTACATATACTGGGCACATATACCCGTGGCTATATATACTAGGCAACTATACCCCTGGCTACTTATACTGGGGACACCTATAGACCTGGCTACCTGGGGGTACCTATTTTGGGGGAACTGCTGTCAGATTATCTGCATTTTTGTGGAACCGGTGTTATGTATTTTGGGGAACAGCTGCCAGATTATGTGTATGTTAGGGGAACGGCTGCTGCCAGATTACGTGTATTTTGGGGAACTGCTGCCAGATTGTGTATCTTGGGGGACCACTACTGCCAGATTATATGTCCTTTGGGTGTTACGTGTATTTTGGGTGATCCGCTGCCAGGTTTCGCATATTTTGGGGAACTGCTTCTAAATTATGTGTATGTTGGTGGAACTGCTGCTGCCACATTGTCTATTTTGGGGGAACCACTTCCATATTATCTGTATTTTGGAGGAACTTCTACCAAATTATGTGTCTTTTTGGTGAAATGCTGTCAGATTACATCTATTTTTGGGGGATACACAACAGCAGAGCTCAAACTTCCTCGGCAGACCTTTTACATCACTGCTAAGGTCATGTATATTTGGCCCCACCCATGACCACGCCTACAGTTTGCTTGACCACACCTATTTTTTGCGCCGCGCGTGTTCTCCAAGTGAGTCCACTCACTTCTTTTCCCAGGACTAGACCCCTGAGGAGGAGGTGGGATTAGGTTTTTTTGCTCAAGATGCAGATAAGCCTGCCTCTGTGTAATGTTTACAAACAACATGGCTGCTGTCACTGTATCACAGGAATAATAAATCATATTATGTTAAAGCTGTTTGCAGCTAGATTTGCTGTGTAAACTATCTAAACTTTAGATAACATATATAGACAAGTTACTTGTTCTAGTTCGTTTTTCACATTACATTATTTAATAGCATCACGGGAAACGTCTGGATTTGTACCTACGGAAAAGTATTTTGTTACCTTGGATCATTCATGTGCGCAGTGCAACTATGGCACAAAAAGTAGCACCCTAAAAGCCCCTCCAAAGGTACATTTGAGAGGTTATTATTTAGGTGTTAAGGTGGCTATCAGTCAAATCCTGGACAAATCAGGTGGTGCCATTGACTTCTATATAAAATTTTGGCAAGCTGGAGCCAAAAAGGAAATTCGGGCGCATGGTGGCGCCCAATATCTACCAATGTTGCAGGATTCTTTTTCCTTTTTTTCAGCATGCACGGGGGACGGTTAATGGTTAGGCATCAGGACCAAGGTTTGTGCAAGGGGGAAGGTTAAGGGTTAGGCAACAGGACCGGGGTGGAGGGTTAAGTGTAAGGCATCAGGACCGGGGTCTGTGGGGGGGATAAGTACTAAGCGTCGAGACCGGGATTTGCATGGAGGGGAGGGGTAAGTGTTATGTGTCGGGTCCAGGGTTTGTGAGGGGGGGGGGGATTAACTATTTGGTGTCAGGACTGGGGTTTGCAAGCGTGTGGGGTGGGGTTTAAAGTTAGGTGTCGGGGGAGGGTTCTGTGTGAGAGTATGGATGGATTTAACTATAGTAAAATATAGGCAAGATTTACTGATGTTTTACTAAGGAAAATTAACACTGTAAATAGTGAAATATTGTTAAATGTACTGATATTCTACTACTGGCAGTTTCCCAGCCCCCGATTTTCCCCGGCGCCCATAATTCACATACGCGTTATGGTGTGATTCTTACTACAAATAAAAATGTGACTGCTCGCTGCTGTAGTAAGGAAGTACATTTATCAAACAAGCAAATCTAAAAAGATATGATCGAAAAACAAGATAAATCTTGAAGAAATGCTCAGACAATGTCTAGTCCACAATATTGAGCAGTGAAGCGACAGCAAACTCACAGAGAGAGTTTTTGAGTGTGGATTTGTTGTATCTAATGTATGTACATTAGGCCTGGTTCACACTTGCGTTAAAGTGGCAAATGGACCCGTGAAAACGGATCTGATTATCAGGCGATCGGATCCATTTTCACTCCGTTTGCTTTCCGCTGCTTCCTTTCCGCTTCCCCATATAACACCCCCCCCCCCAGACCCCCATCCTCAAAGTGAATTTTGATGGATAGAACGGTCCAAAACGTTCCATTTTCTCATTGCTCCCAATGCACTGTTTCAGCTTCCGTTTCAGTTTCGAAGGGCTCAGCGGTCCGGAAAAATTGCTGCAGGAGGAAACTTGTGGTCCGTTTAGTTGATTATGCAGAACAGAGCCGTTTGAATGGACATTTGTGAACCGATCCATAGGATAACATTGGATCCATTTGCATTCACTCTGATCCACTTCCTTTCTGATCCGGGAGCAGACTGTTTTTAGCGCTGATGTGAACCAGGCCTTAAAGGGAACACTTCACTATATTAGGCTCCTGGTGTCCATGTGCTCTTTTTAGGCCTCCTAAATCTGTTTGTGTCCTAAAACAATGAAGTTCTTTAACTTGAAGGCCTTGGAGTTGCACTGGGGTGTTAAGCATGTTAAACGATGTTGCCCTCTGCGTGGTTTGTGCATTGTTAAGCAACGGACACAGCGGATCGGATCTTTAAATCCCCAATGGCTCCGCGCAAAGTACCGCAATCGCTTACGTGCCCGTCATGTAATCGCATGGCGACGGGAGTAGGAAGATGTGTCACTTAATGACCGTCATCAAAGGGGATGTCAGAAAGGGGAACAGATCTATCCTCCGCATCGTTAATCCATTGACCTCTGCTACACTCTAATGGATCTTATCTAGATTTTTCTCTACAACACAGTACATTTTCTGATTCTCGTTGGTACATCTTTTCATCTTTCCCATTAATGTAGCTTGGCAGTTAATAATAATGACCATCAGGGCAGCAGAGTCCAGCAATTCTGTTTTTGTAGAGATGTCATAGAAAAACTATTGATTCCATTGCTGGTATGGCACAAGAACAGGTCTTGGCTGACAAGATGGTTTCTGTTCCTGCAAGGAGCTTGTTCTGTCCACCATCTTACTTCCAGCACCAGATCTCACACCAGAAGGCTTGAGTAGGCTGAAATAAAAAGCTGCTGCTTATGTATTTGTGAATAAATATTTTTTAGTTTTTTTCCCATTTAACTAGCTGAAGACCTGGCGTAGCTCGGGTATGTATTTGGTTGTTGATGGGTAAAGACACTTTTTCTAACCTTGACACACAGTCACTCAGTGATCAAGTTTGTGAGCTTTGGGGTCCATGGCATCCATAATGTGGGAATGGAAGCAGTTTACATTTTCCCATTGAAATCAAGCAAACAAATCTGATTGGCTGTTTGTGGCTCTGCCCCTTTTCTGAATTTGAACTCCAGTCACCCAATGACCGACTGTAGCAGGTTTGAGGCCTCTACCATTAACAGTGTAAGAATGGCAGCAATTTAAATAGTGCCCTTGAAAATCAATTGGTAAATTTTGATTGGCTGTTCTAGGCTCAACCCACTTTCCTGAATATTAATCCCAGTCACCCAATGACCAGCTGTGCCAGGTTTGAGAACCACAACAAGTAAAGGGAAGGGAGAAGAGCCGCAGCAACATAGGTATGGTATGTTATGTGCTGTAGCTCAGCATAAGTAGGGGAGGAAGAGTGGCAGGCCCCCTTACCGTGCTTCCCCTTCCCCTGGTCGGGGGGCCGCAGGACCTATTGTAACACCCATGCTTGTTTTAACCATTGTGCACCTAGACCTACTTTTCACTTATGTGTACAGTGTACCCTATTTAATTAGTAATAACTTTATCACTACTCAGGGCCTGTTCAAGACAGGCACATGATATGAGGAGGCAGGCAGAAAAGTGAAGTGGGCATCATGTGTACACATCATGTTCGAGCACGTTTTTTCCCCTATGTTTATAGTAAAGTTCTGCGCTGCACATTATTGCAGGATTTGTATCGGCTGTAACAAAGATATGTATTTCTTTAAAGGTTAATATGCTGTTGTGTATTTTTTAGAGTAGGCAGCAGGACAGACTTTTCAGGTAAGGATAGACAGGTCCACTTTATATCATTCAGAGGCTGAGCGGTAGCCAGGGGAGGAATTGGAGAACAGAATAGTCTACTGGTCCATTCTGTGCTTGTTACCTTGACACAGAGGGGACCCCACGGGGCCCCGAAACGAATCGTTGGTCTATGGAATGGCATGTGTCACTTTACTTGAATTAAAATATTGAACTTGGTTCATTTAGAGTGTGCGGATCATTTGGATTTTTCTGTATGCTACCCCGATCCAGCACCTCGACAGTGGTGTGCAATTCCATGCGGACTTGTAGTCTACTGGTCTGTCTTCTATCAGGCAAACAGGTAGCAGAGTGGTGGCAAGACTTTTCAGGACCAGCCAGGTAAGGATAGACAGGTCCACTTTAAATCATGCTGAGGCTGAGTGGCAGCCAGGGTAATTGGGGAACAGACTACTGGTCTGGTGGTCTGTCTAATATCTGGCACTGGCAGGTAGACTTGAGGTCAGAGTGACCGTATCGCATGGTGTGACTGTCACTGAAGACAAGGCAGCCAGCACAGTGACAGAAGTGCTGAGTGGCGTGCTCAGTCAGCTCTCAATACGTCTTTGGGATCGGTGGGACAACAAGCGTAGGCAGCTGCAGCTGCACATCATTACACATCGCATAGAGGAGGAGGAAATAGCCGGCTAGCGGTCATGTGACTGAGCAGTCACAGGACCGCTGCTCAGCGGACATGACGCGTCTTCCTCGCCTCTCTCTGCATGTATGCATCTGCATTCATGTCGGGTGATGGGCGGCGCTGCGCAGAAAAGAAGATTTTTCCCCCCGTTAATTTGAGGGGGCAAGGCATTTATTTGAATCAGAATCAGAATCTATTTATTTCGCCAAGTACAACGGTGGATTGTACCCGGAATTGGTTTTGGCGCATACAGGGTCGTTGATGAAAAATAAGAAAATAGCACGTTTAAGCATGGTATATACGTAGACGTGGGACAAGCATACATAGGACAACATTACAGTTTGAGCGTACACTTAAGCAGAGCGTTGTATACAGTTAAGCATGGTACATACGTATAAACAATAAAAGCGAAACAAAAGCAAAAACAGAGCATTACAGCATACACATACAGTTGACGTAATTCACAACAGAGCATTACAGCATACACGTACAAATAACGTAATACAAACATAGCAGGAACAGAAAAGAGTGGGACTGGAGGAGCAGCCTGAGAGCTGATATGAGCGCTGCCATTTTCGGCACTGGACGCTACACAGCGACACGCTCCCAACTAGACAGGTGCTACCGTTGTCCACGAAGAGCAGAGAGGAAGCTGGGGGGGATAGAGAAAGAGAGAAGGGATAGCTAGAGAGAGAATAGGGAAGAAGAACAATGAGAGTGAGAGTAAGGTCCCTTGGGCAGTGCGGTGTGACTGGAAAGCGTCCCGTTTGGCTGGCTGTGCCGCAGTGATGCGAGATGGAGCTGGTGGGTGCACGGGCCCTGCCATGAAGCTGATGATTGCAAAGGGCCATGCAGCCCGGCCGATTTGGTGGAGCAGGGAACTGCGTGGTGGAGCAGGGAATGGCAGCTGAGGGGCCCGGAGATTGCCAGCAAGTTCAGCTTGCCCAGAGGTCAGAGAGAGCAGCCAGCATGGGGCTCACCTGGGCAGTAGCGGCGTTGTGAAAAAACGAGGCTGCCCATCTCTCCTGCGTGTGCTCCATTTGCTCCAAAAGCCCTGGCACAGGCACAGTGGTGGTGGAGTGCAGAACAACAGGTACCCTGTTGACCCTGCAGCAACAGGCGCAGGAGACCTGGCATGATGGTGGAACCCAGGTCTGAGGTGCTGGTGGTTCTGCAGCAGTGGAGTACCTGTGGTTGCTCTCAGAAATCCAGCTCCTGGCTTGCGGCCTAGTCCAGCGAGGTGGGTTGGCGGCTTGCAGCTAGTGTGGTGGTGAGGGCGACTGCGGCCACGTGAAGAGGCTAGTGTCCCAGGAGATGGAGCATTGGAGAGTAGCAGGCGCTAGTGGGAAGTCTGTAGTGGAGGGCGGAGAGCAGGAGTAGCCCTGACTCCGCAGACTCGTGGAGGTCGCTTGTGTTATCTGCACCTCTGTTGCGGCGACGAACGGTCCGAGGCAGCGGCAGCCAGGGAGGCTGCGTCTGGATTCCCCAGATGCAGCTCCACAGATGCAGCTCTCACTCGCGCAGATGGCCAATGGGGTAGAGCGGCCGGCCCCGACGGCAACAGACTTCCCGTCTGTCCCAGCCATCTCCCGCGAGCTATCTCGCGCGGGCGTCCTGGTCTCCCGGCAACGGCCGTGTAGTGCCTCCCCACAGCAGTCCGCTTGGAATGCGGAGGCCCGGGCTGGTGGAGTCAGCGCGCGTCCCTCCTCGCACGCAAAGTCCCAGTGGATGGTCCACGTGCTGGTGAGATGGTGTGCTCCCCCTGTGGTCGGTCTTCGCGGCAGAGAGCAGCCAGAGAGCAGCCCGAACAGCCGATGGCAGCCTGCCGTGCGCGCCTGTGGACCCTGCATCTCACCCAGGGAGATGGTGAGACTAACTGGGAGGAATTAGGGAGAAAAATAGAAAAAAGGCCGGAGCCCTGTGGCTGTGGCGTCCGCACTGCCCCCTCTTGCCCCTGCGTAGAGCCGGCCCCGTCACTACTTATGACACCTTAGTGATATATATATTGTTTTATTTTTTGGGGGGACCAACTATACTTTGGATTCTTTTTTTCTTCCGAGGAATTATTACATTTCCTATACATTTTAAAGGGTAAAAGAAGGAAAAAAATCGGCTCCTCGATTTTTCATTTGAAAATAAAATGAAAAAACACTAATTCAATTTGGCTATTTTTCTAATTTATTATACATTTTGTTGCTGGTATAATATATGGTGAAGATATTTATTTTTCTGAAATAAAGGTACCGTATTTCTTAAATAAAAGGTTTATAGAAAGCATAATTAGTTGATTTATTATGCAGGGGGTGTGGTTTAAAAAGTGGGTGGGTTTATAGGAAGAGGAAAAATATATTAATAGCCCTCTGTTTATTAAAGCTTGCCCTGATGATCTAGTAGTCCATCCATGTTATTTATAGCTTTTCCTGGGGTCTAGTGAGCCTTCTCCGCTTCATATATTTTTGGGGATAGTGGTCCCCCCTTTCCCTTTAAGGTATTCCCTGAATTCCAGATTGGCTGCAGTGAAAGTATTGCCAGGTAATGTTATACAGTAAGCTACAGGCATAGCTGAGTGTTGGTCAGGTTTATGAGAACTCATGGAGAACCATGTAATCAGTTTGGTCAGGTAATAGATGTGTACGCAGGGCTGGATTTACCATAAGGCAGCTCACTCTCCTTACCAAGTGCCTCCTTCCTATGAGTCCCAAGTGCAGTGTAAATGAGAGGTTACGCACCCGGGCATTCCACTGACCAGATCTCTCTTCAGTCAGGCGCACCTCTAGCTACCAAATACTTGGTGGCACCTCTAGCTACCTAATACTTGGTGGCACCTCTAGCTACTTAATATTGAGGGTACTTCTGTCTACCTAATACTAAGAGGCACCTTTAGCTACCTATGATGAGCAAGGGACATAAGGGAGCAGTGACAGCTGGGCCAGCCAGCACACTTGCGGTGTGGTTCAGCGGGTTTTTCTAGGTTCATGGAGGGCGAGGTCTAGGGTGCCAGGACTTCTGTGCCTATAGGCTCCTGTGGCATAAATCTGGGCCTGTGTGTACGTCTCTGATTTGCTAATCATGATCATGTGCTAAAGTAGGATGTGCTCAGAGGAAATCAGAGCTTTGCAAATCTATCAGCTGATCAAACGAATCAAACACTTCTCTCCATGAGTTCTCCTAGACGTGACCATCACTAGTTATCAGCTGTGGTGCTTGGCTACAGTGCAGGGGCATAACTAGTGGTGAGTAGCTCCTGCGCCCGCAGGAAAGTCCAGAAGGGGCCCAATGTTCATTGGGTATTTTTGTGGCTTAACTTGTTATGGGTGTGAAGATTATGACCTCCACACTTATTTTATGGCCCCTGCAAGATGGGCCCCAGGCTGTGATGGCCACCAAGGAAAAGGATGTGGACATCGGGGGCCACATCAAAGTGTTGGGGGGGGGGGGGCATGATTTGCACTTACGGCACTGCTACAGCGGTTAGTGTGAGGGTTAGTGTTAGGGGATAGAATTAAAGGTTAGCATTAGTCGTAGTTATAGGAGGATTAGTGTTAGGAGCATGGGCTTAACAATCACCCCTGTGACCTCTGCCATTGCAGGGGGGCCCAGAGGCTTTGGGGGCCCCTCCTCCTCCCTCTCCCCAACCGCAAGTACAGCCAATTAGTAAAAAACCCTCAATGTTTGCTCACAAAAACCATGTGCAGGAGCGTGTGTAATTTTTCTCCTGCTTCCAGATGCTGCTTCAAAGCAGAACACTCTCTGCTGCTGTTTGCCGTCTCCTAATCACATGACCCGCATGGGGTTCAGGGACCTAGGGGGCCCAATGCTATCATTTTTGCAGGGGGAGGCTATTAAGTCTAGTTATGCCCCTGGTTGGGGGATAGGGTAGAGGGAGGTTACATTTGATAAGTGTTATCGACAGGCCCGGATTTACATTAGTAAGAGCTCTCGGGAGGACCGGCACCCCCTGGTGGCGGGAGGGGGCAGGCGGGCTGAATGACGTCACCCGAACCTTCCCGATGCCGAACACTTAGGTGTTTGATCATCACTAATTTACATCACAGGAGCCTATAGGCACAGACGTCCTGGCACCTTAGACTTCACGCTCCATGAACCTGCACACACACCAAACTGCACCACAAGGCATACATATGAAATCGCCGGCAGCGGCGTTAAATACTATTCCTCCTCCAGGTCCTCGTGGATAGTGAGGATTAATTTAATTTGGCTTCCAGCTATTGCTAGGAAGCCGAATTACAGTGTTTTAAAAGCAACTTCAGCTCTGTCTTCTGACGGTGCCAAAGTTACTGACTGCGCCACTATAGCTGTAATTCCTGTTACGGCCTATGGTGGCACCTGCTGCGCCCAAATCTTCATTTCTGTAATTACAGCGCTCGCACCACAAGTGTGCTAGCTAGCCCAACTGTCACTTCTCTCTTACTTCCCCAGTCTGTCACAGCTACAGGTGTCCCTTAACATTAGGTAACCAGAGGTACCCTTAGTATAAAGTAACTAGTGGCACGAAGGAGATTGAGCCACCTTTCCATCATCAGGCGCCTGTAGGTACGGGCCTACAGTGCCTTATGGTAAACCCGGCCCTGGTTAGCGGCAGGTAAATTACAAATGTTAAGCTAATGTGTTAAGAGTATCATTAACAATATTCAAAATAGCGGCACCTAAATTAAAATGTGCCTTTTTTAAATGTACGCTTTGTGGCATGTACTGGGCATTATAGATGTGTTGTGGTCCTGCACTAGCAAGCTGCTGTCTATAAGATGTTGGAAACTGGCTCTGCAGAGAACAGTGAACACCAGGTTAATGTGCTGAGAATAAAAACTGCTCTGATATTTCATTTTATATTGAGACTGCATAATCTTAGCAACAGCAAACCCCCTGGGCAATGACTTTGTTGCAGACTGGACTTTTTTTTTATAAACAACAGCATTTCATAGCAATATACTTATGAAAAGTATGCATCAAAAAGTATTGACCAGAACTTTTAGTTTTCACAATATGCTGTAAAAAAAAAAAATCTAAATTTGAATCAGAATATCATTTATTCGCCAAGCATGACTGGGAAAAACAAAGTAGGAGAAATACAGGGCACAGAAGCACAATATACAGAAGTGTTCAAGTCCTTTCACAAATACAAAATAGACAAAATACAGGTATCTGCTGTTCCCTGTACCCATGGAAGTACATTAACCACTTAAGGACCGGGGCTGTTCTGTGTGATCTGCGCTGCGTGGGCTCTCCAGCCCGCAGCGCAGATCGTGAGCAAGGCAGGGCGATCAGACTTCCCCCCCCCCTTTTTCCCCACTAGGGGGATGACCTGCTGGGGGGTTCTGATCGCCGCCGCTCCGCAGCATTTTCGGCGCTCCCTCCTTCCCCTTACCTCCCTCTCCCTCGTTATGCTGCGCAGGACGGATATCCGTCCTGCGCAATGTAGGATAGGCTTCAGCCTATCAAATGACGGCGATCCCCGGCCAATCAGAGGCCGGGGATCGTCGATATGCCTTACGGCACTGCTGCGCATCAGCGCTGTATTGATGTAAACAGTGGGGATTTCGTCCCTGCGTGTTTATATTAGGCGTGCGAGCCGCGATCGGCGGCTCGCACACTGTTCGCGGAGACAGTCTCCATGAACTGACATGGAAAGGCCATGTAATAACCACTTAAACACGCCAACGCCTATTGGCGTTAGGCGGTCCTTAATTAAGAAGACAATGGACGCTGCAGCCCGGGGGTGGTGGTGGGGGGCGAGTGGAGAGAGTTCAAGAGGTTGACAGCAGAGGTGAGGAAAGAGTTATGTGTGTCGAGGTCCTAGTCAAGATGGCCCAGAGGCTCCGGCCTGATGGAAGCCGGCTGAAGAAGCGGTGACCTGGGCAAGTGGGGTCACAGCGATCATCCAACCTCTAGAGTGCATCCTAGAGGGCGGGAGTTTCCCTATGATCCTTTCCGCTGATCTGATGACCCTATGTAATTTGTATCTGTTGCTGGCAAAACTTCTCAGTTGACGAAAAAAGAACAGTCTCTGCTGGGCTTTCCTCTGGGCGGAGGCAGGGCCGGCCCTAGACTTTTTGCCGCCTGAGGCAAAATTTAAAAAAAAAGCGTCGCCGCCGTGTGGGTGGGTGGGTGGGCCACTGAGCTGGAGGGGTAGAGGGCAGGAAGGGGGTATTGGGCCTAGCAGTGGGGAGGGGGATCGGACCCCCCCCCTCCCTCGCCTGGGTCCCCCGATCTGCGCTCCCCTCCAGCTGTAAATAGTTACGTACCAGCGTATAGATTAAGAGGCAACGGGCGGGGATCACTCACCTTTTCCGTGTTCCAGCGAGCGCTCCACTGACGTCACTTCCTGCGACGATGCCCACGCTGGTACGTAACTATTTACAGCTGGAGGGGAGCGCAGATCGGGGGACCCAGGCGAGGAAGGGGGGGGGGTCCGACCCCCCCCCCTATCCACCATTAGGCCCAATACCCCCTTTCTGCCCGCTACTCCTCCAGCTCGACGGGCGGCCCCCCCACCCACGGACAGGTGCGGGTACCGCCCCCCCAGATGTGCCGCTTGAGGCAAATGTTTCATCCCGCCTCATGAGCGGGCCGGCCCTGGGTGGAGGTGGTGTTGACCCTCCAGCTCAGGTCATTGGTGATGGTAGTGCTCAGGTGGTGGATGCAAGGAACTCTTTTGATTGCTGTGCCATCAATATAGATTGGAGGTGTTGTGGGAGAGTGCTTCCTGAAGTAAATGATCATCTCAACTGTTTTTTCATTGTTGAGGCGTGGACCAGCTTGTTCTCTCTAAATCACTGCCAAATGTTATCAACCTGCTGACGGTAGGCCTGCTGGTCGGTTTTGTTAACAAGGCCAACGATGGCAGTGCCATCAGCTGTGGATATGCAGTTATTTGTACATAGGGAGAACAGAATCAGTGACAGCATGCAGCCCTGATGCACGGCATCCATGTTTGTGACTCTTGGATGTTAAGAGATGTTGGCCAGCTTAACAACCTGTTTGTGAGGAAGTCTGTGATCCTTAGGCTTAGGGTGCGGTGGATCCTAAGTGCTTCCAGATTGTCCTGAAGTATACGGTGGCAGATTGTGTTAAACGCTGAGCTAAAGTACAGGAGGTGGATCTCGGCCTATGAGTCCAACTTGTCCAGATGGCCGCTGATAAGCTCCAGACAGATGTTGATGGCATCATCGGTGGACCTGTTTGTCCTGTACCTGAACTGGAATGGGTCCAGTATGGGAAATGTGGTGTGTTAAAGGGGGGACAGGACCACTATTTCAAAGGCCTTCATGATGACAGGTGTGAGGGCCATCGGTGTGAAATTATTGAGGTCTGAGATACCCTGTTTTTTTCTTCGAACAGGGATGATGGTAGACCTCTTGAAGCATGCAGGGACTTCCTCCTGTAAGGACTTGGTGCAAATTGAGGTGAGGATGGGAGCGAGCTGCCTTGAGCAGGTTTCAGGCAGGCTAGTGACACGCCATCAGGGCCAGAGGCTTTTCTGGCATTGAGCATTGATAGGTGGTGCAGCACCTCGGGCTCGGACTCAACCCGGAGGGTGGAGCCTCAGACTTACCATTGGGGCAGAAGGCGGCTGGCATCGGATGCTGCCCAGATGCCTCCAGGTCCTCAAACCTGCAGTAGAAGTTGCTGAGTTCCCCAGCTAGCTCAGTGCTAGGTGTTGCATGCTGGGGGTGGTGGGTGGGAGGGCTAGGCTTGTAGTTGGTCGCAGCCTTGAGCCCATTCCAACCAGCTCGTGGGTCATTTGAGCAAATGTTTGTCTCAGCCTTTCAGCATGTCCCTTTTTTGCAGCTCTCAGTTCCCGATTAAGGTTGTTCCTTGCTAACTTGTAGTCCACCTGGTTGCCGGACTTGTGTGCTGCTTCCTTGGAATGCTGCAGTTGCTGCAGGAAGACTTTGAAGGCCTTGGTTGGGACGCAATAGTCCTCGCAGAAACGTAGGCGGTAAGCTTTCACTTGTCTGCAATTTAAACAGCTTCCCCCTCCACTCCAGCCACCCTCTGCCCCAATGGTAAGATCACTAAAATGCTAGTAGATTTCCTTATCACATTCTTCTGACTAGACTTATGTAATACCTTTTTCAGTTAACCAGCTGGCGCCTCTCCTGTCCATCTTGTGCTCAGCTCCTCTCAAATAGCTCTCATGTCACTCCTCAGAGGCTGCACTACTTTGTCATTTCCTCCACTGGTTGCCCATCAAATGTCTCTCTCTGAATATCAGGTGTTTTTGTGGCATACAAACTGCAAGGGCTTTAAACATTCATACCAAAGTACTGTGCTGCTTTGCAATATGTTTTTTTTGCATGCAGAGCAGTGTTTCCCCCTTCAATGCTACTGAATGGGATCAGCACTGCAATGGATATCAACATGGTGGCTGCATGTTGCTGTATAAAGCATGACTACTTACATTTTATGTTGTTAAACCATTACCTACTAAGCGTTCTTCATTCTTATACTAGATAGCACTCTTTCAGAGGCGTATCTAGAGGGGTGCAGGCATGGCTCGTGGGCGCCACAGCAACAGGGGCGCCATGTCTCCTCCTGTACTGCACCGTCATGCATGCCCCTATGTCTCCCCACCACTCAGATCAGATTAATGCTGGTATCTGGGGAACATGGCTGCTTAATTTATGTATGTAGAGCTCACTTGGCTTTAGAAAAGAGGACAGAAAGGGAATAGAGAGATATTTCCAAAAAATTTACTTCAGCAACATCCCGAGACAAAAACACAGGCAACCATAACACATACAGGAAAGCAATTTCAGTGTTTGCTATAGGCTCTGTATTGCCCAGATACACCCCTGCACTCTTTTCTTGCAGCACTGAGTCCCTGGTTCAAATCTTAGCCATTAGCCAATACACTACCTGCATGGAGTTTGTATGTGCTCCTTGTATTAGTGTCAGTGTCTCCTGGGCATTCTGGCTTCTTCCCATGTCTCAAAAACATTCTGATATAAAGAAGTTTGCAAAATGTGTCCTTGACTCCTATAGGAACATTAGACTATGACTATTGTAGGGATTGGATTGTGAGGGACAGTCTGTGATATAGCTATATACTCAGTAAAACAATGTCTTCAGTTATTTCTTTTATGTTTCCTGGCATTTATGTATACAGTATTTCTTAATTATTGTTTTATTGCCCTGATCTTTTAATGGTTAAAGATAATATTACATAAATGAAAGTGCATGCTATGCTATATGTTATTTTATGGATTTCAAGCACTTTATTTGCTGACTTGATGAGCTTTTAGGGTTGCCAGGTGTCCGGTTTTAGACCGGACAGTCCGGTTTTTGGCCGCTGTGTCCTGTCCAAAAAGGCATGTTAAACCGGACAATTAAGATGTCCGGTTTTATGCCTTTTGCCACTTGCCGCCACCCGTCCGCCAGCGCTGCGCGACCGCTGATTCGCTGCCTGGCTGTCAGTCAAAGGCACAGCCAGCCAGCTTACGCGGCGTAAGTTACGCCAGCTTAAGTACCGCCCCCGAGCCCGCGCTTCCCGACGTTGCTACGGCAACGCCAATGCTGCGTTACCAACGCACGCATGATGTGCGTCACTCACGTCATTTGCAATGCGATTCTGCATCTGCGAAGGAAGCAAGGTAAGGTCAGGAGTCTGGAGATATGGTGAGTGAGTGACCCATAATTCTCTGGTTGTATTTCCGCTCTTTGTGTGCATTGGCTCCGCTCTATCTCCCCTCCGTATAGTCCAGGCGTGACTTTCAATCTCATTCAATCTCGCCTGAGCCCGCTGCTTACTATACTTTACACTTGAATTCATACTATTGTACAACGCAATTTATACTGTTATACTGTTATATTTGTTATATTTGCTCAAAATGTGTACATACATGTATGCGCAGATTTATATTTTAACTTTATGCCTATGTATGTCCACTTTATTGTTCTCAATAAAATATTTTGGTGGGAAAAAAAAAATAAATTTTAAAACTTCCCGCAAGAAATCGACCACTTCACTGTGCAAAAACGCCATAAATGCGTTGCATTATTTGCATAGTTTTCCAGTTTTGTAATAGTTTTCTGCTCTGTCTCTTATTATGTGCATTTACTGGTGAAAAGCGGTCTCTTATTATGTGCATTTACTGGTGAAAAGTGGTCTCTTATGTGCATGTACTGGTGAGGACAGTTAGTGACATGGCTATGTACTCTGTAATGTGCTGCAGAAGATGTCAGTGCGATATAAATACTGTAAAAAACATTTTTTTAAAAGCCCATTGCTTAGCCCCACTCTACATAAAAGTGCGCTTCTGACTCCGCCCCTAACTCCACCCCCTGTCCGGTTTTCTCCATCAGCCGACCTGGCAACCCTATGAGCTTTATCCAGCTCAGCATTGCTTTCAATGTCACATGCTTCATTATCTCAGAAATGATGGGGAAAATGAGCTGCTGTACTAAACAGGGGACATGATCCCATAAGCTCCAGGTCTGGTCAACACTGGAGAACCAGAAGATTTTTATCAAAGCTGTTTTGAGCCAATTGCAAAGTGTTAAGTTGACCATACATCAGGAGACTTGGCGGCCGATCGACCATCCGATTTGATTATTACTGCAGAGGAGAGGAGCTGCCTCCCCATACAGCAAACACTGAGGCATAACCCTGGAATGACTATCATTTAGAGGATGTTCTGAGTTAAGTTCCACATTAACCACTTCCCGACCGCCCCCAGCCGATGGGCGGCGGCAAAGTCCGGGCCCAAACGACCGCAATACGCCCATCGGCGGGGGCGGCTGCGGGAGTGGCTATGCGGCGATCGCGTCATTCGTGACGTGATCAGCCGCCGGTGACTGGCTCCGCCCACCGTTCGCTGTAACTCGCCGGCCGTTCAGAAGCGCCGGCGGGTTACTAGCACCCGGATCGCCGCTGAAACAATGTATAATAGGCTTTGTAATGTATACAAAGCCTATTATACTGGCTGCCTCCTGCCCTGGTGGTCCCAGTGTCCGAGGGACCACCAGGGCAGGCTGCAGCCACCCTAGTCTGCACCCAAGCACACTGATTCCCACCCCCCCCTGCCCCCTGATCGCCCACAGCACCCCTCAGACCCCCCCCTGCCCACCCCCCAGACCACTGTTTGCACCCAGTCACCCCCTAATCACCCATCAATCACTCCCTGTCACTATCTGTCAACGCTATTTTTTTTTTTAGTCCCTAATCTGCCCCCTACTCCCTCCTGATCACCCCCCCCCCCCTGTGTACTGTATGCATCTATCCCCCCTGATCACCTGTCAATCACCTGTCAATCATCTGTCAATCACCCCCTGTCACTGCCACCCATCAATCAGCCCCTAACCTGCCCCTTGCGGGCAATCTGATCACCCACCCACACCAATAGATCGCCCGCAGATCCGACATCAGATCACCTCCCAAGTGCAGTGTTTACATCTCTTCTCTCCTCTAAACACCCACTAATTACCTATCAATCACCCATTAATCACCCCTATCACCACCTGTCACTGTTACCCATCAGATTAGACCCTAATCTGCCCCTTGCGGGCACCCAATCACCCGCCCACACGCTCAGATTGCCCTCAGACCCCCCCTTATCAATTCGCCAGTGCAATATTTACATCTGTTATTCCCTGTAATAACCCACTGATCACCTGTCAATCACCCATCAATCACCCCCTGTCACTGCCACCCATCAATAACCCCCTGTCACTGCCACCCATCAATCAGCCCCTAACCTGCCCCTTGCGGGCAATCTGATCACCCACCCACACCAATAGATCGCCCGCAGGTCCGACATCAGATCACCTCTCAAGTGCAGTGTTTACATCTCTTCTCTCCTCTAAACACCCACTAATTACCCATCAATCACCCCCTATCACCACCTGTCACTGTTACCCATCAGATTAGACCCTAATCTGCCCCTAGGGCACCCAATCACCCGCCCACACCTCAGAACGCCCTCAGACCCCAGCCCTGATCACCTCGCCAGTGCATTGCTTGCATCTATTTCCCCCCTCTAATCACACCTTGAGACACCCATCAATCACCTCCTGTCACCCCCTAGCACACCTACCCATCAGATCAGGCCCTAATTTGCCCCGTGTGGGCTCCTGATCACTCGGCCAAACCCTCAGATCCCCCTCAGACCCCCTTCCGATCACCTCCCCAGTGCATTGATTGCATCTATTTTCCCCTCTAACCGCCCCCTGAGACACCCATCAATCACCTCCTGTCACCCCCCTAGCACTCCTATCCATCAGATCAGGCCCAATACATCCTGTCATCTAAGAGGCCACCCTGCTTACGACCGGTTCCACAAAATTTGCCTCCTCATAGACCACCTGTCATCAAAATTTGCAGATGCTTATACCCCTGAACAGTCATTTTGAGAAATTTGGTTTCCAGACTACTCACAGTTTTGGGCCCCTAAAATGCCAGGGCAGTATAGGAACCCCACAAGTGACCCCATTTTAGAAAGAAGACACCCCAAGGTATTCTGTTAGGTGTATGATGAGTTCATAGAAGATTTTATTTTTTGTCACAAGTTAGCGGAAAATGACACTTTGTGAAAAAAAAACAATTAAAATCAATTTCCGCTAACTTGTGACAAAAAAAAAAAATCTTCTATGAACTCACCATACTCCTAACGGAATACCTTGGGGTGTCTTCTTTCTAAAATGGGGTAATTTGTGGGGTTCCTATACTGTCCTGGCATTTTAGGGGCCCTAAACCGTGAGGAGTAGTCTTGAAACCAAATTTCTCAAAATGACCTGTGAAATCCTAAAGGTACTCATTGGACTTTGGGCCCCTTAGCGCAGTTAGGGTGCAAAAAAGTGCCACACATGTGGTATCGCCGTACTCAGGAGAAGTAGTATAATGTGTTTTGGGGTGTATTTTTCCACATACCCATGCTGAGTGGGAGAAATATCTCTATAAATAGACAATTGTGTGTAAAAAAAATTAAAAAATTGTCATTTACGGAGATATTTCTCCCACCCAGCATGGGTATGTGTAAAAATACACCCCAAAACACATTATACTACTTCTCCTGAGTACGGCAATACCACATGTGTGGCACGTTTTTGCAGCCTAACTGCGCTAAGGGGCCCAAAGTCCAATGAGCATCTTTAGGCTTTACAGGGGTGCTTACAATTAGGCACCCCCCAAAATGCCAGGACAGTGAACACACCCCACAAATTACCCCATTTTGGAAAGTAGACACTTCAAGGTATTCAGAGAGGAGCATAGTGAGTCCGTGGCAGATTTCATTTTTTTTTGTCGCAAGTTAGAAGAAATGGAAACTTTTTTTTTTGTCACAAAGTGTCATTTTCCGCTAACTTGTGACAAAAAATGAATCTTCTATGAACTCACCATGCCTCTCACTAAATACTTTGGGATGTCTTCTTTCCAAAATGGGGTCATTTGGGGGGTATTTGTACTATCCTGGAATTTTAGCCCCTCATGAAACCTGACAGGTGCGCAGAAAAGTCAGAGATGCTTGAAAATGGGAAAATTCACTTTTGGCACCATAGTTTGTAAACGCTATAACTTTGAACAAATCCAATAAATATACACTGAATGTTTTTTTTTTATCAAAGACATGTAGCAGAATAACTTTCGCGCTCAAATGTATAGGAAATTTTACTTTATTTGAAAAATGTCAGCACAGAAAGTTAAAAAAGTCATTTTTTTGACAAAATTCATGTCTTTTTTGATGAGTATAATAAAAAGTAAAACTCGCAGCAGCAATCAAATTGCACCAAAAGAAAGCTGTATTAGTGACAAGAAAAGGAGGTAAAATTCATTTAGGTGGTAGGTTGTATGAGCGAGCAATAAACCGTGAAAGCTGCAGTGGTCTGAATGGAGAAAAAGGCTCTGGTCCTTAAAGAGGAACTCCAGTGAAAATAATTTAATAAAAAAAAGTGCTTCATTTTTACAATAATTATGTATAAATGATTTAGTCAGTGTTTGCTCATTGTAAAATCTTTCCTCTCCCAGATTCACATTCTGACATGTATTACATGGTGACATTGTTACTGTGGGCAAGTTATGTAGCTGTTTCTAGCTGCTCTGGCTGTTACAGACAGCTTTAAACAGCCATTTCCTGTCTGTGAACATTGTTACATTGTGGCAGTTTGCCCAGAGTACCGCGGTATTCAGAGCCTCTTGTGGGAGGGGTTTCAGCACAAAATTAGTCACACAGCGCCCCCTGATGGTCTGTTTGTGAAAATCATTCAATTTCTCATGTAAAAGGGGGTATCAGCTACTGATTGGGATAAAGTTCAATTCTTGGTTGGAGTTTCTCTTTAAGGGGCGAAAAGACTGTGGTCCTCAAGTGGTTAAAGGGAACCAGAGGCCCCAGAAAAAAGATTCTATACATACCTGGGGCTTCCTCCAGTCCCATACGCACGGATCGCTCCTACGCCGCCGTCCTCCGCTTCCTAGATCCGCCGGTACTGGATCCCGTCCCTTCCGGCGGACGCGGCCAATTGTCCGCATGAGCAGGGGCTCCCTCCATACTCTTACGCGTGCGGCTGCGCAGTAGGCAGCCGCACGCGGAAGGGTATGCTGGGAGCCCCTGTGATGCGGACAATTGGCCGCGTGCTGCCGCTGGCTGGCCGAAACTACGGGACCCGGTACCGCCGGATACAGGAAGCGGAGGACGGCGGCGTGGGAGCGATCCGTGCGTATGGGGCTGGAGGAAGCCCCAGGTATGTGTAGAATCTTTTTTCTGGGACCTCTGGTTCCCTTTAAGGAGCAGCAGAAGGAATATTGGGATTGTGGCACAAATGGAGAGTAAATTTTCCATTTGCAGTCAGCGCAAAGTTTATGTACTAACACCATGGAAGCAGTACACGCTACACCGGGGTAATGCACATCTTGCTATGGTAACTTGTGGAAATAGTATGATGCGTGCGCTCCATTGGCTTTAGAACTGGTTAAAACGTCTGTACTCTGCATGCTCAAAGGCTTGATGGAAGGATGTGGATACAACCATAACCCAAAAGAAGGCCCAGCGGAGGCTGTTCTTCCTGAGGCAGCTGAGGAAGTTAGGAATGCCGGGGGAGCTACTGACCAGTATCTACACTTCCACTATTGAATCTGTCCTTTGCTCCTCCACCATTGTCTGGTACTCAGGGGCCAATGCAAGGGGCAGGCACAATCTCCAGAGAGTAATCAGCACTGCTGAAAAGATCATTAGGTCACCCCTGCTCCCTGTGGACCTCCTCAATACATCTAGAATGAGGTCCAGGGCCAACAGGATTACACAGGACCCCTCTCACCATTGGAAGTCGCTTCTTCAACTTCCTTCACTCAGGCTGCCACTGTAGGTTCATCCCCACCAAAACCACCAGGTATAGAAACACCTTCTTCCCCCAAACAGTCCTCCTCCTCAACTCAAGCCCTCTCCCCAATAATATCGTCAGTCTCCTCCACCTCCTCTGGGTCACAGCGTATGAACACATGGCCGCAGTTTGACTCTCACCTGTCACACTGTACCATGTTATTATATCATGTTTATTTTGCACAATGTGGTTGCCATGTGTCCACAAATAAGTCTCACTTGGCGAATAATGTTGATTCTGATTCATAGCAAATTTACTGGCCGTACATGCATCAGACCCATACAGTACAGTCGCTAAACTCCCCCTGAGCAATTCAGAATGTGCAAGAACGCATGTTCATTCAAAAATTGCTCTAAATATCGCATTGCAAATACACAATATCTTAGTGATCGTGTTTGCATTTTGCGGTGTAAACCAAGCCTACAGAAAACTGTATTTTCTACAAGCAATTTTCCTTTAAAGAAAAAACTCCAACCAAGAATTGAACTTTATCCCAATCAGTAGCTGATACCCCCTTTTATATGAGACATCTATTCATTTTCAGAAACAGACCATCAGGGGGCGCTGTATGACTGATATTGTGGTGAAACCCCTCCCACAAGAAGCTCTGAGTTACTGAGGTACTTCTGGCAGTTTCCTGTCTGTGAACCCTGTTGCATTGTGGGAAATAGCTGTTTACAGCTGTTTCCAACTGCCAAAACAGCAAGCAGCAGCTACATCACTTGCCAGCAGTAAAAATGTCACCATGTAATAAATGTCAGAATATAAATCAGGGATTTAAAATATTTTACAATGGGCAAACACTGACTAAATCATTTATACATAATTATTGTGAAAATGAAGCACTTTTTTTATTACATTATTTTCACTGGAGTTCCTCTTTAAAATGTTTTAATGCAGTATCAGAAATGGAAAGGGCAGCTGTAAGAGTACTACTTTCAGATATTTTTAGCCACTTGTAACATAAGCTTGTACAGTCACTGCAAGATTTTACTCATACTCACCAGTGTCTCTGGGTTACTGTAGGTTTGCAGCTTTTCATGCTACATATTTATTTATTTTATTTATTTACTTAGTGTATTTATAATTCGCCAACATATTACGCAGCGCTGATATGTTTTTTTTAACGTAGGAGTGTAATGTTGTTTGAAGCAGCAAATTTTGGCGCATGCAACAAGTGGACTAATTGAGCACCGCCGTAGGCACCAATGAGAAATATGGGTCATTTTGAGCCAGATTGGAAATTTGGGCACCCGGTAAATAGCGGGCACCGCAAGCACCGCGGACCAAATGCTCATATTTTTAGGCACCTATGACGGCACATGAGAATTTGCTTTTTTTGCCACAGATGCGATGCGTTCGCATCACCGCACGGCTAGTGGAAGCAGGCCATTAGGTAGCTAGTGTGCGGGGGAAGGTGTTAGACAGGCATTAGGCAGGTAGTGTGTGTGTGTGTGGGGGGGGGGGGGGGGGGGGTTTAAAGGACAACCAAGGTGACATGTGACATAATGAGATAGACTTGAATGTACAGTGCCAAGCACACAAATGTTTTAGGAGGAGGAGGATAGATACAATTGTTTATCTCATCAGCTTATTTTCACCTCGAATGTCCTTTAAGGGCTAGGCGTTAGGTAGGTAATTTGTACAGGGGGGTTAAGGGATAGGCGTTAGGTAATAGTAGTTTGTGCGTGTGTGTGTGTGTGTGGTAGGGGGGAGTTAAGGATTAGGTAGGTTGTTTCTGTGGTGGGGGGTTAAGGGATAGCAGTTAGGTATGTCGTTTGTGTGTGTGTGTGTGTGTGGTGGGGGGGGTAAGGGTTAGGTTGGTAGTTTGTGTGTGTTTGTGTGTGTGTGTGTGGGGGGGGGGGGGCTGTTAAGGGTTAGGCGTTAGGTAGGTAGTTTGTGTGTGTGTGTGTGTGTGTGTGTGTGTGTTAAGGGTTAGGCGTTGGGGGAGGTTTCTGTGTGAGAGTAGGGTCAGGTTTGGCCATAGTAAAATATCAGTATTTAATACCGATATTTTACCACGGGCATTATTGGTTGCCCAATTTTCCAAGTGCCTTTATTTGATGTACGCAGTGTTGTTAATGTGGAAATCTTATTTTGGTAGGAATTTGTTAGCGCTGCACAGCAGTCAGGAATTAACGAGTAACTTTGTTAGGATTCTTGTGCTAGTAAAAGACGGTATGAAACAGCCTGAGACATAATTGCTCTAACAAGGGTAGAAAATAACCAGGAGCCAAAGAATGAGGCATAGCGCTGAATTATTGTCAAATTGTATCATATGGAAGGATCAGTAAGAAAAGCAGCGCGTCTCATTTAGTAAATTAGTCCTGTAGGCTCAAATAAAAACTTGTCTCAATGAAAATAGATTTTACTTCGTTATATAACTTGCTAGATACTTTGTGACTTGCTTAGAGAGCTGCTAAATATAGCCCAATGAGGCATGAAAATGCAATATGAAGCATACATATGAAAATATGCAAAATACAGATGTCTGCAGCTTTGCATAAACCTTCATCCAGTGCAAGATTTTTTTTTCCCCACAGCCAATCCATTTCTTATACAATTTTGCATATAATAGGGATTCTAATTTACTGTGTCATGACGTCACTCACCAGTCTCCATCTTTCCCAACTTTATATTAAAGCAGATCTGAACACAGAACTTCCTCTCTGCTCTAAAAGATAAGCAACAGCATACTAACCTTCAGGCCAGTTTCAGACTACTTATTGGCGTGAGCAATGGCAAAAACAGGCCTTCCGGGATTACTGTGTTCGTATGTGGTAATCCCCATCTGGCAGCCAGCCAAGCAGGAAGCGACATTCACTTCTTGTGGCCAAAGCGATCATGTGCCTGGAAGCATATTGATAAAAAATATGCTTCCGCGCATGCGCGACGTGTGAAAGTTGCGGCGGTTTTCACACAGACAGGCACTGCCATAGACTTACATGACGTCCGGTCCAGCGCACCTTGCTGCAGGTCGCCGCAGAACCGCGCGTTAATAAAGATTTGTCTGAGCATCGGGGATGCGGCGAAAACATCAGTTCCGTTGCTGCACAACATACTGCATTTCATTCGCACGCACCGCACTAGCCCACTGTGAAAGGCCCCTTAAAGAAAAACATTTCTTTATTACAACTGATACAATACAGCTATAAATCTGCAGTGTGTTTCCTTCCTGCTTTCATGTACACAGACATAATGTTAACAGTCTGTGCTTACGAATTAGCTGCTCTGCCGAAGCAGCCAGTTGACGCAGTTAAGAGATCAATTTACAGTTGTGATTAGTCACAGATCGTGGCAATTACACAGGCTAAACATTCTAAATACAGTACATACAAGGTGCACTTCTGTATGTTTCCCTTCTGTCCTGTGGAAGAGTTTAGATCCACTTAAAAGAGGACCCTTACTAAATATAACTTAATCAATATAATTGCTTATTTTTATTTTTTTTTACACTATTTACTTAATTCTTTCTCACCCTTATTCTCATTCTTAAATTTATCACAGGTGGTAAAGTCTTTACTGCTGGGAGGGTGCATCACTGCAGAATGTTTGTTGTGTACTCTGAAGTGAGCAGAAACAACATCTAGTCTCCCAGATGCACTGGGAGGAGAAGGCTGCACAACTAAATAGCCTAGGCCAGGGCTGTCCAGCTCCAGTCCTCTAGGGCCATAGCCATGCCACTGTTTAGTATGGACTAAGAAATGGAGAGATGTCTTCTACTTGATGAACCACAAGTTTCCTGATTCAGTCCCATCAATTAATTTGAGCTTTTCCAAAAATATGAGGATCTCGGCCCTTGAAGAGTTGGACAGCCCTGGCTTTGGCTAAATTTTAATATACAGCAATATATACATTTAGGAAGTGTTTGCGATCCTGAAACCAGAGGAATTATCATACAATGGGGTATCCTGAATAATGTAGTACAATTTTCTACATGCCATTAGAGTGCCTCTTTAAGTTAAAATCTTGGTGGTTGATCCACAAAGCAGCATGCTGTAAAGCATGGATTTATGCACGTTATGTTATGCAAGTAAAAGTTAATGTGCATGATGTCAATCTCCAGCTGATCAGACTCATTGTTGGTAGTGTTGCCCACTAGTCCAGTACTTTGGGCTAGATTGTTTTGCATTGGCCTCTGAAGTATTGGAAGTGATGATCCAGCCTGACCCTTGGATGGCCCTATTTCACAAATCAATCCCTTCACTTTGTAAACATCAGAACAAGCTGAGGGTCAATTTTGTAACACTGCTAAGGCTCTCCTAGCCAAAGCTTGGAGATCAACCCCACCCGCCAGACTGGACCAAACCCGTAAAATCTACTCTTTCTACATTCCCGGAAAAAATTACTGCCTACCTCAGGGAATCTGGCCCAAGGTTTGATCTTACCTGGAACGCCTAATCGGTTTCTTCGTCACTCCATATTCCCTAGTTGCGTTTTGGGCAAGAAATGTGATAGTGTTTTGGCTCTTTTAGAGCACACTAGTTTCATTCTTTTTTTGTATGCACTGGGTATAACATTCCATGTGCTTTTTGTATGGTGTTTCGATGATACCTACTTTGTAATATAATACGGTTGTTCTTACAGTACATAACCTGCTTTATATTCTGTTTTGCACACTTTTTTGTTATGAATAAGGAAACAAAATGAAAAACCAAATAAAGAGAAAGTTAAAAAAAAGTGCACAAATCTTAAAGTTAACTATGTAAAGCATAAAATAATGAGCAAGCAGATAACGCACAAGCAGGAAAAAATGTTGCGCCGATTATCTGCTCGCTTGACTCTAATTTTATGCATAATAATGGATTTTATCAGTATACTTATATTAAATACATTACATTTATATTATTATTATTATTATTATTATTATTATTATTATTATAATATTATAAGACCTTACGTGTGAAAGTAATTACTCAGTAACTATACAGTGTTGACCGTATATGTGTGTGTGTGTGTGTGTGTGTGTGTGTGTGTGTGTGTGTGTGTGTGTGTGTGTGTGTGTGTGTGTGTGTGTGTGTGTGTGTGTGTGTGTGTGTGTGTGTGTGTGTGTGTGTGTGCGTGCGTGCGTGCGTGCGTGCGTGCGTGCGTGCGTGCGTGCGATCACGCAAAAACGCCTTGACCGATTTGAACAAAACTTGGTATACAGATCCCTTACTACCTGGGATGATATGTTCTGGGGGTCTCACGGCCTCCCTGCACATGTGGGTGGAGCTACGTACAGCCAATCAGATTTCACCCATTCAAGTCAATGGAAAAAATGTAAAAGGCTGCCATTCTCACAGTAATCAAGCCAGAGTCCCCACACATGGCACTGTTGGTCACTTGGTGACCGAGGTTACAAATCCAGGAAAAGTGGGCGGAGCATAAAACAGCCAATCAAATTTCAGCCATTCATTTTAAATAGGAAAATGTAAACTGCAACCATTCTTAGACTGTTAATCGCAGGGTTCTCAAATTTGCCACAGTTGGTCACTGGGTGAATGCGATTAAGATTCAAGAAAGTGGGTGGAGCCTACAGCAGCCAATCAAAATTTACCTATTAATTTTCAAGGGGAATATTTAAACTGCTGCCATTCTTCCACTGTTAACCTCCTTAGCGGTAACCCCGTGCTGGACACGGGGTAAGCCGCCACGGAAGATTCCTCAGGCCCTGATGGGCCGATTTGCATAATTTTTTTTTTCAAACACGCCGCTACTCGCCGCGATACAGGCCCCCCCCCCCCATATCCCTTGTGCAGGCTGGCCAATCGGCGCCAGGCTGCTCTATGGGGTGGATTGGGACTCCCTGTGACGTCGGCGACGTCGATGACGTCACTCCGTTCATCGCCATGGCGACGGGGGAAGCCCTCAAGGAAATCCCGTTCAGAACGGGATTTCCTTATGGGCAAGCGGCGCCGGCGGTGAAAAAGGTGAAAAAAAACCTCCCGCCGCACAAATCATACCGCCAGTGAGGTTAATGGCAGAGGCTTCAAACTTGCTACAGTCGGCCTTTGGGTGACTGGGGTCCAAATGCACAAAAGGGGCGGGGCCACAAACAGCCAATCAGATTTCCTTGGTGGATAAATTGCTTCCATTCACACATTTTTGATGCCAGGAACCTGAAAGCTCACAAACTTGGTCATTGAGTGACTTTGTGTCCAGGTTGCAAAAAGTGGGCGGAGCCAAAACCAAATTTTACTAGGAAAATATAAACTGTAGCCATTCTTACACCGTTAATGGCAGTGTTCTCAAACTTTGCACAGTTGGTCACTGGATGAATGAGATTAAGAATTTGGAAGGTAGGTGGAGCCTACAACAGCCAATAAAAATTCACCTTTCGATTTTCAAAGGGAATATTTAAGCTGCTACCATTGTTATACTGTTAATAGCAGATGCCTCAAACCTGGTACAGTTGGTCACTGGGTGATTAGGGTTCAAATTCATAAAGGGGGCGGAGCCACAAACTGCCAACAGATTTGTTTATTTTTCAATGGGAATATACAAAGTATTGATACCAAGGACCCCAAAGCTGGCTCCAAGCGCTGCTCTCTTGCCGCCGGTCTTTTCCTCTCTGCCTACACGCTGATACACACGCTGCGTGTGTATCAGCATGTATACAGAGAGGAGACCGGCGGCGAGAGAGCAGCGCTTGGAGCCAGGGAGGTGAGTTGTAAACAGCGCTTCCTGCTTGCTCACTATACATCTGAGGGGGGAGCACGAAGGGCGGCCCGGGAGAGGGAGAGGTCGGGCTGCCCTCCCAGCGGCTCCGGCTCCCCCCTCCATAACAGCGCCCCCTCCCAACAGCGCCCAGGGCGGCGGCACACCCCGCACGGCCCTAGAAACGGGCATGGGCAGAGGCCTCAGATCTGGTACAGTCAGTCACATGGAGACTGGGGTTTAAATTATGAAAAGGGAGTGGGCCAAAACAGCCAATCAGATTTGTTTAATTTCAATGGTAAAATGCAACTTATTGATGCCAAAGACCCCACAGCTCATACACTTGGTCATTGAGTGACTGTATGTCAAGGTTAGAAATAGTGGGCAGAGCCAAAAACAACTAACTTTTTACATGAGAAAATATAAATTGCAGCTATTCTTACACTGTTAATGGCAGGCTTCTCAAACTTGACACAGTTTGTCACTGGGGGACTAGGATTAATATTCGGAAAAGTAGGTGGAGCCTACAAGAGCCAATCAAAATTCACCTATTGATTTTCAAGGGGAATATTGAAACTGCTGTCATTCTTACACTGTTAATGGCAGAGGCCTCAAACCTGCTACAGTCGGTCATCAAGTGACTGGGGTTCAAATTCACTAAAGGGTAGAGCCACAAACAGCCAATCAGATTTGCTTTTTTTGGATAAACTGCTTCCATTCACACAATTTTGATGCCAGGAACCCAAAAGCTCACAAAATTGGTCATTGAATAGGGACTGTGTGTCAAGGTTACAAAAAGTGGGTGGCGTCAAAAACAGATTTTTCTGGGAAATTGTAAACTGCAGCCCTTCTTCACTGTTAATGGCAGGGTTCTCAAACTTTGCACAGTTGGTTACTGGGTGACTGGGATTAATATTCAGAAAAGTAGGTGGAGCCTACAAGAGCCAATCAAAATTCACATTGATTTTCAAGGGGAATATTGAAACTGCTGTCATTCTTACACTGTTAATGGCAGAGGCCTCAAACCTGCTACAGTCGGTCATCAAGTGACTGGGGTTCAAATTCACTAAAAGGGTAGAGCCACAAACAGCCAATCAGATTTGCTTTTTTTGGATAAACTGCTTCCATTCACACAATTTTGATGCCAGGAACCCAAAAGCTCACAAAATTGGTCATTGAATAGGGACTGTGTGTCAAGGTTACAAAAAGTGGGTGGCGTCAAAAACAGATTTTTCTGGGAAATTGTAAACTGCAGCCCTTCTTCACTGTTAATGGCAGGGTTCTCAAACTTTGCACAGTTGGTTACTGGGTGACTGGGATTAACCACTTCGCCATATCTGGACGCATATATCCGTCCAGATAGGCAGTGGTGCGCGCGATCGGGCGCGCGCCCCCGCTGCCTCCCGCTGCCCCCCTGATCAGTGAATGGGAATATAATTCCCATTCACCGATCCAAGTCCCCGGCAGAAATACCGACGCTTTCTCATCAGAGAGCGTGGTATTTCTGCCCCCAGGAAACAACTTCTCTTCATTTTAGTTCCTAGATGCGACATCGTTCGCATCTAGGAATTTTTTGAATGTGGCCATCTTGTGGCCAAATAGTAAACTGCACCCACATACCTGTATTGAATAAAAAATACATTATATTACATCTAAAATTGGCTATTTACCTCCCAAACTAAAATTACCCAAATACATTTTTGTATTAAAAAAATAATAAAAAAAATTACAATTAAAAAAAAAAACTACGTAAATAGTTACCTAAGGGTCTGAACTTTTTAAATATACATGTCAAGAGAGTATCTTATTACATTTTTTAAAATTATAAGCTTGTAAATAGTGATGGACGCAAATTGAAAAAATGCACCTTTATTTCTAAATAAAATATCGGCGCCATAAATTGTGATAGGGACGTAATTTAAATAGTGTAATAAGCGGGACAAATGGGCACATAACATGCATGGGTTTTAATTACTGTAGCATGTATTAATTTTAAACTATAATGGCCAAAAACTGAGAAATAATGATTTTTTTCCATTTCTATCTTAATCTTCCTGTTAAAATGTACTTACAGTAAAGTGGCTCTTAGCAAAATGTACTACCTAAAGAAAGCCTAATTAGTGGCGGAAAAAACGAGATATAGATCAATTAATTTTGATAAGTAGCGATAAAGTTATTAGCGAATGAATGGGAGGTGAACATTGCTCGGATGCATAAGATTTTCGAAGCTGTAGGCTGAAGTGGTTAATATTCAGAAAAGTAGGTGGAGCCTACAAGAGCCAATCAAAATTCACATTGATTTTCAAGGGGAATATTGAAACTGCTGTCATTCTTACACTGTTAATGGCAGAGGCCTCAAACCTGCTACAGTCGGTCATCAAGTGACTGGGGTTCAAATTCACTAAAGGGTAGAGCCACAAACAGCCAATCAGATTTGCTTTTTTTGGATAAACTGCTTCCAGTCACACAATTTTGATGCCAGGAACCCAAAAGCTCACAAAATTGGTCATTGAATAGGGACTGTGTGTCAAGGTTACAAAAAGTGGGTGGCGTCAAAAACAGATTTTTCTGGGAAATTGTAAACTGCAGCCCTTCTTCACTGTTAATGGCAGGGTTCTCAAACTTTGCACAGTTGGTTACTGGGTGACTGGGATTAATATTCAGAAAAGTGGGTGGAGCCTAAAAAAGCCAGTCAAAATCACCTGTTGATTTTCAAGGGGAATATTAAAATTGCTACCATTCTTCCACTGTTAATGGCACAAGCCTCAAACCTGGTACAGTTAGTCATTGGGGTTCAAATTCAGAAAAGGGGAGAGAGCCACAAACAGTTTCATTTCTTGAGAAAATTCAAATTATTGATGCCAAGGACCCCAAAACTCACAAACTTGGTCATTGAGTGACTGTATGTCCAGGTTACAAAAAGTAGGCGGAGCGAAAACCAAATTTCACTGGGAAAATGTAGACTGCAGGCCGTCTTACACTGTTAATGGCAATCCCAAACTTTGCCAAGATGGTCACTGGGTGACTGAGATTAATATTCAGGGAAGTGGGTGGAGCCTATACTAGCCAATCAAAATTCACCTGTTGATTTTCAAGGGGAATATTTAAATTGCTGCCATTTTTATACTGGTAATAGCAGATGCATCAAACCTGCTTAAGTCATTGGGTGACTGGGGTTCAAATGCTGGAGAGGGGCAGAGCCACAAACAGCCAATGTGATTTGTTTAATTTCTATGGGAATATACAAATTATTGATGCTAAAGACACCAAAACTCACAAATTTGGTCATTGAGTGTTTATGCGTTAGGGTTAGAAGAAATGGGCGTAACCAACACAAGTCATATACATACCCAGGCAACGCCAGGTCATCAGTGGCTGGAGACAAATACAAATTTCACTGGGAAAATGTAAACTGCAGCCATTCTTACACTGTTAATGGGAAGGTTCTTAAACTTTGCACAGTTGGTCACTCAGTGAATGGGATTAATATTCAGAAAAGTGGGTGGAGCCTACAAAAGTGTATAAAGCTTCACCTATTGCTTTTCAAGGGAATATTTAATTGCTACCATTCTTGCACTGTTAATGGCACAGGCCTCAAACCTGGTACAGTTGGTCATTGGGTGACTGGGGTTCAAATTCAAAAAAGGGGGTGGAGCCACAAACAACCCATTAGATTTTTTCATTTCAATGCAAATTATTTATGCCAAAGACTACAAAGCTCACAAACTTGGTCATTGAGTAATTGTGTGTTAGGGTTAGAAAAAGTGGGTGGAGCCAACACCAGCCAAATACATACCCGGGCAATGCTGGGCAATCAGCTAGTATATATGTATATATATATATATATATATATATATATATATATATATATATATATATATATATATATATATATATACATATATATATATATACATATATATATATATATATATATATATATATATATATATATATATATATATATATATACACATATATATATATATATATATATATATATATATATATATATATACACATATATATATATATATATATATATATATATATATATATATATATATAATTATAATATAATTAGATTCTTTGTATTGCAACGTAATGCTGCTCTCAACCCTTAAGAATGATGTTTTTTTTTGTAATGAATAATCCAAGCAGAAGATCTATGCTTATTTCCAGTCAAAGTTACATATATTAAGAATCAATCACTAGAAAATGTATATTCACGCACTTGTCATGAAGTGCCATACAAATGCAAATACTCTTAATAATATAAAGGTGAGAAAGAAAAAGGGTGATGAGCTCAGCCTAATGCAGTTCTACTCTGTGTAGCACATGGCTGGGCTGGACTAATAAACCAAGGTATCTGAATTCTGTGCTTTAAACATACTTACTGGTGGTTTTCTGTTTTGATTTGGGACAAATTGTAAGTTTGCTCCCAATAGAGAGGATTCTTACATTAAGTTGTAGCTTATCCACTGGCAAGGTTTTTGCTTATGCTTTCCTTCCTAGCTTTTCCTGTAAATAGTCTATTAGTAGCCTGTTCAGCACAAATAAACATTTGTGTTGGGGAAGCTCAAAGACTGTCTCCAGACTTACGGTACTTTGCAGTGTGCTGGGACAGAAAAAAGCACTTGCTACCTACCTCCTTGTGCTAACATAAACATAACATAATAAACATAACACACACACACAAAAATACATAAACATAGCATACACTTACACATACATACATCTTTACAGTAACAGGAAGTGGCCCACCCATCTTGAAGGAATAAAAATGTGGCCAGTTTCTTATCTGGGGCTTCTTCTAGCCCCATGAAGTCCTCCTGGTCCCTCACTGTCATTCCGTACTGTTTCTCTACTGTCCACATCAGAATGCTGCATGTGCGTGTCAGGTCATGCCGTGTCATGCGCCTCTTTCATCAAGCTCCCACGTTCAGAAGCAGTCTGTGCTTGCGCAGTAAAATTAGAAATTGCTACTGCGTATGCGCACTTGTGCAGCATGATTAAGGAGTTGCAAGGCCGGTGACTCGCTGAGTTGTACAGCTTATGGAGAGGGACACCGGGGGAATGAAGCAGTGAACGGTAAGGGATCAGGAGGACTTTAGGCGGCTCGAAGAAGCCCCAGGTAAGTAACTGGCAATATTCTTCTCTTGCACGGCTAGATGAAGAATAAAGGAAACACAGGTGAGCTACAGTGCCGTAGTTTTGAATGCAGGATTTCCAGTGACATGAGCAACATAGATCTAGCAGATGTAATGCAGGCAACTCAGCTAAAACAGCTAGAACATACCTGCCATCCCGGGTGCAAAAACTTCAAAAGATAACACGCCTTATCAGAGTTAACACGTCGTATCAGAGTAGCATCGCGAGCGCTACGAACTTATGCCTGCTAATTGGCAATGACGAGAGCTCCACTCATCCTGCACTGAACCCCTGCGGGTCTCATCACTTTAAAGGACATTATCCCCACACTTTGATTGGCCCAATAGGCTGCCTATCACTTGACAGGATACTTGACAGACAGCCTATTGGGCCAATCAAAGTGTGGGGATAATGTCCTTTAACTACCTGGGGACCGCCTAATGCCGATGGGCGTTGCCATGGCGGCAGCCCCAAGAATGCCTAACTGGCTTCAAGTCCTGGGGCTGCAGTTTCCCAGGGAACAGACGCGCGCATGCGCGAACAGTCCTCGGCAGCGCTGTATGAGATCGGCGATCCCCGGCCTCTGATTGGCCAGGGAGCACCGTCCTCTCATAGGCTGATGCCTATGAGAGGCGGAACAGAATGGATCGCCGTCGTGTTCCAATTCTGAGCACCGAGGGGAGGAGGGAAGGGGAGAGAGAAACATCCTCAGAAGCTGGAAAAAAAAAAAACACTGCCACAGCGATTGGACACCTCCGGCGGCATGTCCCCTTAGGGACAAAATAAAGGAGGCGAGTCCGATCGCTGGGCTCCATAGCTGGGCTGTGCACAAGGCTGAGAAGCCTGCACAGCCCAGCTTAGCAATAAAGAGCCTGGTTGTTAGGGGGGGTTAACACTGCGGTCCTCAAATGGTTAAAGTGATTGGACCCGCAGGAGCTCAGGGCAGGACGAGTGGAGCACTCGTCATTGCCAAGTAGCAGGCATAAGTTCGTAGCGCTCGTTATGCTACTCTGATAAAGCGTGTTAACGCTGATAAGGTGTGTTAACTATGCTAGGGCATGCAGTTTGCTTAGTGAATCAAGCCCATGGTCTCAAAAATGCACGGATAGTGCATCCATCTAAAGAAAGTACATACGTCCAACTTGTGCACAACATTCACACGACCGCACGACCTGACTTACCACACGACCTGTATGTCCTCACGGACAGATAAACTACCAACTGATTTACATACTGCGCACGATAGCGGAACGACGGACTACACATTGAAAACAAGTACAAGTCGTTTAACAGTCATTCAAATGTTTTGTACACACGGAACATCTGCACAATATCAGACGACCGTAGGCCAACGTAGATCCAACAGTTGGATCAGGCGCAACGCTTCTTACCAGCCCCTCGTCAAGTCGTTTTTACACGTCCACACGTCTGATTGTTGTCCAACATTCTAAAACGGACTAAAGTCGGATGTCAATCAGGCATTTTTGTTGAGCGTGTGTATGAGCCTTAGGGCCCTTTTCCACTAGCAATCGCTAGCGTTCACGCTGAACGCTAGCGATTGCTGAATCGCAATTACCGGCGATTCCCCGACGTTCGCGGCCGCGATTTTGCTATGCTATGCACTGCATAGCAAAATCGCTGCAATTATCGCTCCGCCGCGCGTTCGCGTTCCCCGCAAAAACGAATCGCGGTAGTGGAAATGACCTACCGCGATTCCCATGTTAAAAAGCAAACTGTAGCGATTGTAAAATCGCTAGCGGTTTGCGTTTTTGCGATTCAGCCAGCGCAAACGCGCTGGTGGAAAAGGGCCCTAAATAGCAAATAAATGAGTTAAGTGAGTTAACTGTAGACTGTGTGTGTAAACTCTATTTGTCATGTGTACACCAGTCAGCAGTGACTGTAATCTGATCACGAGCTCACATGTACATTTTCCTCATTTCAGAGAAAGTAATTAAAATTAATTGGAAATCCCAGTGGGATGGTGCAGCAGGGATTATAAAATGACAAAGAAGAAGTAGTGTCTTGAAACAGGAAAAAAGGAATACACCCACTCACTGTCCTATCTGCATGGTCATGTGAAAATACAGAGATGTGCGTAGCAAAGAGAATTGTCGCCAGATATTAGCACATGGAACTCTCTACATTGCTTACCATAAAGAAAAGGGAAAGAAACGCTCCAATGGTGCATTAATCTTTTAATAAATACATTTGCACATTAAGATTCACTTACATCAGACCTGATGAAGGTGTGATTAATGCCAAAATGTGTAGTGACGTCAGACAGCCCGCACCTGACCAGGCTCTACCCACCGCTCGTCCCTCCGGACGAACACTGCTCCTGGCACTCTGGCCAAGCTCAGTAGCAGAGGGAGGACCCGCTGGTGGCTTGGCACGCGATTTTAAACTACAATTGATGCAAGTGCATCTTAATGTGCACATTTATTTATTAAAAGGTTAACACACCATTGGAGAGCTCCTTTCCTTTTTTTTATTTTACACAGCATACAGGCTCCACCCAGTTCCTGGAGCAGCGCAAAGGAGCAAAAAAAAACTTGCACACAGCCAATGCAGTGGAGTAGAGCGCAGGATACAAGTGTTTGTTCATTGCTTCTCACACTCATACTGCCAGTAGCTTAAAGAGGTCGCGAAAATCTTAAAATTGAAGACACATACAAATAAGAAGTACATTTCTCCCAGAGTAAAGTGAGCCATAAATTACTTCTCTCCTATGTTGCTGTCACTTACAGTACGTAGTAGAAATCTGACATTACTGACAGGTTTGTGGCTAGTCCACCTCTACATGGGGGATTTTCAACATGGCCTTTATTCTTTATAAAGACATTTCCTGTAAAGGATTCATACAAAGATGCTGGCCAGCCTCCCTGCTCGCTGCACGCTATTTTGGCATTTGGAGGGAGCATTAAGTGCTTTTAAAATAAATAAAACCCTGAGAACCTCCCTATGAGAAGATGGGTTAGTCCAAAATCTGTCTGTAATGTAAGATTTCTACTTCTTATTGTAAGTGACAAGAGCATAGGAGAAAAGTAATTTATGGCTCATTTTACTCTGGGAGAAATGTACAGTACGTCTTATTTGTATGTGTTTTAAATTTTAAGATTTTCGCGACAGTTCCTCTTTAGCTTAACTACAAATTCATGGGGGCCCCCGGCAAAGCTTTTATGGGGCCGCCCCAATGCTTACACCCCTTCCTTTGCCTCCCCTTCATGGCTTTGGGGCCCATCGCACAAGGGTCATAAAACAAGTATGGCCATCGTGGTCTTCACACCCATAACAAGTGTAGCCACTAAACACCTGATCTGAAATATAGTCCCCTGTATCAGAGGAAGGGAATTTAAGTAGTTGGGGCCCCCACAGCTCTGGCCCTCCCTGCAATCCCCTCTAGTTACGCACCTGCATACTGCATATTGTCACTCAGATTGTCCACGGCCAATGTGCCGAGTTCTGATGTGTCTATGGTTCTGCAGTTTTCTCATGTAGAAGTCCTGGCAATGTTGGAACACTTGGTAGGGAGGACTGGATGACGAATGAAAACGTATCAGTGTCTGTAAAGGCAAAAAGGACATCATCTGTAGACATTGCAAAGGAAGATTTCAGCGATGAAATCCATGAAATTGAAATGAATTGAGCTAAATCTATATGCAGGTACTAGTTCCATGAAAAGGCTTGCGCCCTCGTTTGAGATACCAAATATAGGGCTAATAAGCATTTCCTATCATCCATCTCAATTCTTGAGAGATATCATGATTTTAATGAAGCTAAAAAAAACCCAAAAAGATTCAGACCTCTTTCACACTAGAGCGTGTTCATTGCGTTGTTACCCATTTTTACTGCAGAGTAACGCTAAAGCAAAAAGTCTATGGGACATTTCACACCTGATGCAGTTTAATTAGCTGGAAGTATCACATCTGACACGAACACATCAGTGCATTATGGGTCAACATTGCATTGACTTGAAGTCATGTGAGTCAATGGTGCTGCAGATATTTTACACTGTTTCGCATTTGCATTGTGGTGTGCATGGGTGGATTTTTTCACTTCATTTTCTTGCAATTCGGTCACAGGAAGTGAGCGTTAGAGAGCCTTACTTATAGTTTCACCGAATCGCTTGGCTTTGATCTAGACCTGCTTTTGTTATATGCTCCGTCTAATTGCCTGATGAAGCGGGTTCATTCTTGAGAAAAGAGTTGCACTGCGCTTTGGAGTATGTACATAAATTTGCTTTGTTGAATAACATCAACAAAATCTTGTGTCTACTTCGATGAGGTAATTTTAACAGTTTTAGCTACTTTTGGCGCCTCTGTTTTTTTTATCAGCATTGTCTGAACTCACCCTTGGTGGCAGGGTCTTACCCCTTTTTCTGATTTGTTGCCAAAAATGACGTTATCGTGCATCAACGTAGGTGTATGCAAAGTATGTTTTTAGCATTGCGGTGCGATGTGATCAAACTAAAATGCAGGCTGCTAATGTGAAACCGGCCTAAGGGTAGTATGTTTGGCAAGGGACTATAGAAGTAAACACAAAGGAAGCATAGTAACTAAACAAAATTGCCATCCAGACAACCAGTATGAAGGCAGATGGTTGTTTTTCGAGAAAGGAGAAGTTATGTAAAACATACAAATCTGACCTCCCTACAGAAGTGGAATGATAGCATGTGCTGACTAAGGATGACCCCCCAACTGTGTTAAAACTATTTAAGTCACTTTAAAGAGGAGCTATCAGCCATACTATCTCAGAAAAAAAACACGTATATAAAGACAAAGACTAACACTTATATAGCGCTTTTCTCCTGGCGGACTCAAAGCGCCAGAGCTGCAGCCACTAGGACGCGCTCTATAGGCAGTAGCAGTGTTAGGGAGACTTGCCTAATATAAGTATATAAATACTTGCTTTACTTACATAACATATGTATTGCGCTGTCCACGTTTTGATTTTAGTGCTTTTCTACAGTCAAAAAGAGGAAATCCTTCTTAGGATTCTCCATCTTAACTTTCTTGAAGCCAGTCCTGATGTAATTTCCTCCCTTACTCTTCTCTGCCTGATTGTGTATACATTGCCCGCCCTCATACCAGTCTTCAGGCACTCCTACCCAGCTCTGCAATAGAAAGTGCATTGTCTTAGCATGAGAGATATTGAAGAATCAGGGAGGAACAGAGGTATGACAGGGGAAAAAGGGAAAAGAGGCTTCAGCCAATCATTAGTTAAGTCTGAGAGCAAAGTAAAGAAGCAAAAAGACAACCCAGTATGCCCTGCAACTTCTTTTGTGCGGCAATGTACCAAATAAGAGTCAGGAAAACTGGGAAATAATCATTTATTAACAAGAAAAGTAATAGTGATTTTTAACTTTTGGATTGCCTGGTTAGCATTCTTACTACTTGTTTACCAGATAAAAATAACTGACTTTATGCACAACAGTTGCACTTTAAAATATATTCATTCATGTATGTATTTAAAAGAGTATTCAGCTGTGTGGTGTGGTGGCTGGATGGTGTAATGGTTAAGGGCTCTGCCTCTGACACGGGAGACCAGGGTTTGAATCTCGGCTCTGCCTGTTCAGTAAGCCAGCACCTATTCAGTAGGAGACCTTAGGCAAGTCTCCCTAACACTGCTACTGCCTATAGAGCGCGCCCTAGTGGCTGCAGCTCTGGCGCTTTGAGTCCGCCAGGAGAAAAGCGCGATATAAATGTTATTTGTCTTGTCTTGTCTAAATTGAGCAGCATATTTCGTGAGACCAACCCCCTCTTGATGAGGTCAATCTAGTGCCTAAAAACTATTCTATAAGATGCAAATCACTAAACACGTGTGTGTGTGTGTGTATGTGTGTGTGTGTAAATAATTTCTATAAATAAAGCAATGTATTTGAATTAATAAATAATCAGGATTGCATAATTGATAAATGGTTATAATATTTACCATAACAATAATACAGCACATATAAAATATAAACAAATAATTTATCCATTATTTAGGAAGATGTATACAGTCTGCATTTCATAAAAAGTTAATGGGATTGGCCTTTGTATTTAATCTGGCTGTCACCAATAATCTACAAGAAATATGTCATCCTTTATTCCCATAGGGGAAATTATACCTACAATGCAAAAGATAAATCCATAATAACATATACTAAGCTAACTTAACCACTTCACCACTGAGGGGTTTTACCCCTTGAACACCAGAGCAATTTTCACCTTTCAGCGCTCCTTCCATTCATTCGTCTATAACTTTATTATTACTTATCGAAATGAACTATATCTTGTTTTTTTCGCCACCAATTAGGCTTTCTTTAGGTGGGACATTATGCCAAGAATTATTTTATTCTAAATGTGTTTTAATGGGAAAATAGGAAAAAATGTGGAAAAAAAATATTATTTTTCAGTTTTCGGCCATTATAGTTTTCAAATAATGCATGCTACTGTAATTAAAACCCATTAAATGTATTTGCCCATTTATCCCGGTTATAAAACCGTTTAAATTATGTCCCTATCACAATGTTTGGCGCCAATATTTTATTTGGAAATAAAGGTGCATTTTTCTCAGTTTTGCATCCATCCCTAATTACAAGCCCGTAGTTTATAAAGTAACAGTGTTATACCCTCTTGACATAAATATTTAAAAAGTTCAGTCCCTGAGGTAACTATTTATGTTTTTTTTATTGTATTTTTTTTTTTATTACAAAAAATAAAATAAAATTGGGGAGTGTAGGAGGTAATGAGTTAATTTATTGTGTAAAAGTAATGTATTTGTATATGTAAAATGCTTTAGGGTGTAGTTTTACTATTTGGCCACAAGATGGCCACAGTGAGTTTGTTTACATGCAACCTGTAAGCGTCCGGAAGGACGCTTACAGGAAGCACTACGAGGCTGGGAAAATCACAATGATCGCACTGTTTCTCAAAGAAGCAGCAGATCATTGCGGGGGCTTAGATCAACGAACGGGAAGGGATTTTCCCGTTCATTGATCTCCGGGCGAGCGGGCGGCTGCGTGCACGAGCGGCGGGAGCGCGGACAGCGGCGGTAGCGCGGAAGGTACGGATTTCTCCGTCCCTTGTTTTTTTAGGGGGGAAGAAAGGGATGGAGAAATTCGTACTGCGGGGGGGTAAAGTGGTTAATAATTGCTCTCTGCATCTGTGACAATATTAAACAATAATCTTGATACTTATAATGGATGCATGTGAACATCCCCAGGATATATGAACTAAATGTCTCATATCGCTTAAACCTTATTAAATAATTTAACACTATGGTGGCCACCTCACCTCCAAGCCTTTTACTCACTTTCATGCCTGACGTTCCATTGATGACGTCATGCTAAAACTTTCAACTAGGGTACTTCATCTTCCAGAGGCTGGTCACCATGTCACTTCAGCAGCTCAGCTTCCTGCAGTGACATCTGGGAAAGATTGTGGCCCTCACACCACTCACTCCCGCCTCCTCCAATGATTAGATGGGAGGCATGACTGTTACATATGACTGTAGGGTGGGTAGGAGTCAAGTCAGTGCACCAATTGGAGATGAGCATTTAGAGGTGCTTTGGCTCCTTGGATGGTGGGGCCTAGTGGTGAACAAACGTGTTCACCAGCGAACAGTTCCCAGCGAGCATTCGCTCTTCCCTATTAGCATTTACCACAGATTGTGAATTGCCCTATACTTTAACAACAGCACTTCACCATTAAGTCAGGTGGGACAGGATACTAATTAAGCATTTTTACCACACACAGGCCACACCTCCCCTATAAAAGAAACAAACCTGGCAGTCATGTTACAGTCTGCCTGGAGTCAGTGCAGGGAGAGCTGTGCTGCTGATTGAGGGACAGACAGATTGCAGTTCTGTGTGGTCCAGTGCTGTGTAGCTGCTTCCATAGCTGTTCTGCTCCTTGCAGTTCACCAGCTAGGGACCCTAATAGTTTTTTGAGGACTAATCCTGCTGTTATTCTATTGTTGGTGTTGTGGTGTGTAGCTAGCTTATAGTACGTCAGCCGGGTAGTATAGTGTAGTGTGTGGCTGCGTCACCATTACAGCCCCTCAGGCTGTCACTGACACATTGATTGAGTGACCATACTGTAGTTTAAAAAATGTGTGTCACCTCACATTGTCGCCTGTTTAATATCACTGTCTTTGTAGTGCAGTGTTAAGGTGGCCATACACTTATAGATGGCCGTAAGATCAACCTTAGTGCTGGATACACACGGTGCGTTCCCGCACTTGATTTTCCACTCGATTCCCGGCCGCTTGATTATTTCTGAGCATTTCTGATCACGTTTTGATGATTGTTAGGTTGATTCTCATGCAAAGTATGCCGAATCGACCTAACAATCCATCGAAACGCGAATCGACATGTCGGAAATAATCGAGCGGCCCGGGAATCGAGCAGGAAGTCGAGTGTGGGAACGCACCGTGTGTATCCAGCACCAGATAGATCCGTTTGATTGAATATGGTCAGAGGGGGATCCATTGGCTGCCCACACACTGCGCACAGATTTTGAATCAATTTCAGCTTGAAATAGATTCAAAATCTGTGGAGCCAACCTCCAGGCCTACCCCCATTTGTGCTCCCCTGACCAGCAGCAGTACTCTCACCTGTCCGGCTGGCACATGTCCTCCTGGGTCCGGTACTTTAGCTTCTTCATGCAGGTTTTTTCCTCTCTATGTCCACGTCATGTGACAAGCTAATTTAAACACTAGAGGGCCAGCATGTATGGCTCCCTCCATGCTGCTTCACTGCTGAAACCTCTGACGCGCAGGAGGAAGTATCTCAAGGATGGAGTGCAGCTTGCTGCTTAACACCCCTGCTCCGGCCTTCTCACGAAACTGTGCTCGCTCATCCATACTGGTTTGAGCTGAGTGATATATATATCTGCAGGGCCGCCATCAGAAATTTTGGGGCCCCTCACAAATCATCAGTCCGGGCCCCCCCAAACTGAGAAATGTGCGTAGCCACTACATGTTGGCAGAGCTAGTTGGAGGCTTGCTGTCCACAAATTAATCACGAATAACCACAGTGGATACTCGTGATTCAAGTTAGCTCTAATTGCCACAGCTGAGCGGCTAGATGCGGCGGGGTTAATTACCCAGACCGCCGTTCTCCGCCCAGCGTTTCAACGAGGTGCAAGTTTCTGAATGGACGCGTTGCAAGCCTCGATATCGAGCACTTCCTCCTTCAAGCCGGAAGGAGGAAGTTCTCCATCATTTTTTTAGAACCTCCCAGTTTTATTTTCTGTTTAAAAAAGCTAAAAAAGTAGGTTTAATGCTATTGTCTCATATGGTAATGATTCAGCTTTTCCCATAGTCTCGCAGTTAGCAATCATGTGACCCCCAACAAGACAAATTCAGCAATCATGAGGCCCCCAACAAGACAAATTCAGCAATCATGAGGCCCCCAACAAGACAAATTCAGCAATCATGAGGCCCCCAACAAGACAAATTCAGCAATCGTGAGGCCCCCAACAAGACAAATTCAGCAATCGTGAGACCCCCAACAAGACAAATTCAGCAATCATGAGGCCCCAACAAATCATGAGGTCCCCAACAAATCATGAGGCCCCCAACAAGACAAATTCAGCAATCTTGAGGCAATGAGGCTCCCAACAAATCATGAGGCCCCCAACAAGTAAAAATTCAATCATTAGGCCCCCAACAAGACAAATTCAGCAGTCATGAGGCACATAAATAGACAGCATTTCACACAAATAGGCAGAATGCCCCCTTATTATGGTAGACACCTCTCACCTGGATTCTGACAGGGACCCCCAGGTTAGGTAGTGAGTGACATGGAGCCCTTTTAGGTAGTGAGTGAGTGACAGGGAGCCCCTTTAGCTAGTGAGTGAGTGACCGGGAGCCCCTTTAGCTAGTGAGTGAGTGACAGGGAGGCCCTTTAGCTAGTGAGTGAGTGACAGGGAGCCCCTTTAGCTAGTGAGTGAGTGACAGGGAGCCCCTTTAGCTAGTGAGTGAGTGACAGGGAGCCCCTTTAGCTAGTGAGTGAGTGACAGGGAGCCCCTTTAGCTAGTGAGTGAGTGACAGGGAGGCCCTTTAGCTAGTGAGTGAGTGACAGGGAGCCCCTTTAGCTAGTGAGTGAGTGACAGGGAGCCCCTTTAGCTAGTGAGTGAGTGACAGGGAGCCCCTTTAGCTAGTGAGTGAGTGACAGGGAGCACCTTTAGCTAGTGAGTGAGTGACAGGGAGCCCCTTTAGCTAGTGAGTGAGTGACAGGGAGGCCCTTTAGCTAGTGAGTGAGTGACAGGGAGCCCCTTTAGCTAGTGAGTGAGTGACAGGGAGCCCCTTTAGCTAGTGAGTGAGTGACAGGGAGCCCCTTTAGCTAGTGAGTGAGTGACAGGGAGGCCCTTTAGCTAGTGAGTGAGTGACAGGGAGGCCCTTTAGCTAGTGAGTGAGTGACAGGGAGCCCCATTAGGCAGTGAGTGAGTGACAGGGAGGCCCTTTAGCTAGGGAGTGAGTGACACGGAGGCCCTTTAGCTAGTGAGTGAGTGACAGGGAGGCCCCCCCCAGCCGCCGCCGCTGCTTCCCCTACCTTGCCAGGCTGCCAGCAGCGTCAGACCTCAAGATCAGCGGCGACCCGACCAGTAAGAGCGGGCGCTGGACGCACCCGCTCTATATGCGGAAGTGACGTCACTTCCGCATATCAGTGCGGGCGCTGGGTCCTAGCGCCCGCACTATTGTCGCCGCCTGATCGGGGTCTGACGCGGCGGAGGCGGCGGCTAGAGGGATGGAGGGAGGGAGCAGCGGCCAGGGGAGGTTGAGCGGCGGTCGGGCGGCACCCGCTAGGGCCGCGGCGGGGATGGGGCCCCCCTGCAGGCCCGGGCCCGTGACGGGAGTCACGGATGTCCCCCCCTGATGGCGGGCCTGTATATCAGTGAGATATATATGCAATCTGCACTCATTTTGGGCATTACAGAGCGAACACTGCCATTCCAGCGCAGGAGACTTGGGTGCAGCAGTGAGCAACTTCAGTGCCGTCAGAAGACGGAGCTGAAGTTACTTATGAAACTCGATAATTTGGCCTCCAGCAATTGCTGGAAGCCGAATTATTTCATTCCGCACCATCCATGGCGGCCTGGAGGGGGAATAGTATTTAAAATCAATGGGAATTTGTGCAGGAGCAGGATAAGCCATACAGGCTGTATCCTGCGCCCAACTCTCCTGCGCTGATTCCTCTCTTACGCTTACAGAGAGCTAAACTCACTAATAGAGATGGCCCGAACAGTTTGCCGGCGAGCAGTATTTTGCGAACATTGGCTGTTTGCATTTGCCGTGAACAGCAAACATGTGGCATGTTCGATTGGCCCCCTATTCATCATAATTGAGCTAAACTTTGACCCCTTACCCTCACAGTCAGCAGACACATGGCAGACAATTAGCTAGCACCCCTTCCTGGACCCAACGCCCCCTTATCAAAAAGCAGTTGCAGTGGTCATATTGGATCAATTCTCTGCTGGCTGCTGACTGTTAGTGAGAGTGGGGTCAGACTTGCTGCAGATAGGTAGAGAAAACATTAGCTAGGCCTGTGTTCTTGTTCCTCACTTGCTGTGGAAGCACCCAAAACATCGATCTCCTGTGTTTTTTGTGTGTGACACTCCACAGACCACTGACACCCAGAGCTGTGTGCACACTACTGCTGTTGCCTCATTAGGTTGCAGGCATAGAACCACTCCAATCAGGGGCATAGCAATAGGGGTAGCAGAGGTTGCGATTGCATCGGGGCCAGAGGGGCCCCAAAGGGCCCTCCCTCAACTGGAGATTTAGCTCTCTATTGGCCCTGTGTTTATAATAATCCCTTCGAAAGATACATTGAATAGTAGTAATCATTAACAAACTGTTCCCCATCCCCTTCTTGCCCCTCTGACACTGTAGTTGCCATTGGCAGATTTTGGTGCGCTGTATCAATTGTTATGTAGAGAGTGCTTAGGGGTCCCCATTATAAAACTTGCATCGGAGTCTACAGCTCCTTAGCTACGCCACTGATTCCAATGCATTATTATTTCACTGTATCCTGATAGCACTATTGTATTTCTCTGTGTGAGACACTCCACAGCCCACTGACACCCAGAGCTGTGCTTAATGTGATTTCTGCCCTTTAGGGTTTAAAACTCGACTTTGCATCATTTTTGGTGGGACTTTTGGCATGAATCCCCTCTGGCATGCCCCTGTCTAAGTTTTAGACCCCTACAAACAACCTTTAATCACTTTTGTGGCCAGAAACAGTGTTTGTAGGTTTTAAAATTTGCCTGCCCATTGAAGTCTATGGCGGTTCGCCAGATTCGCCTGTTTGCGAACATTTTGCAGAAGTTCGCGATCACCGTTCGCGAACAGAAAATTCTATGTTCGCGACATCTCTACTCACTAACAGTATAAGGGGAAAGGAATATCAGGATGATGATAAAAAGGTTTCTTTCTCATAAACAAGTTTTTCCATACATCACATTGAGGTCATTCATACCTATTACATTTCTCTTGTTTGTATCAGACACATATATATTCACATTAATTCAGTGGCGTAACTAAAATTCATGGGGCCATTAAACAAGTGCAGCCATCATGATCTTCACACCCATAACAAGTGTAGCCACAAAAACACCTGATCTGAAGTACAGTCTCCTGTATCGGAGGAAGTTAAAGTTATGACTTGGGTCCCCACAAAGCTCTGGGTCCCCCTGTGATTACAGGAGCTGCTCAGCTCTAGTTACGCCCCTTCATTCATCAGACTATTGGAAGAATCAGGCACCTGAAGAAGGTCAAGTAAAGCTTTTGATTAGTCCTCACGGTTCCTGGTGCAAAATTGTGATCCTGGCTGTGGGTATATCTAAACATGCAGTACATGCATGGGAAAAAAGGCCCCAGGTATCTTAGTACTATAGCCGATCTGTAAGGAAGAGTGGGCAAAAATCTCTGAAACGAGAATTGAAAGATTCTTAGCCGGATCCAGAAGAGATTACAAGCTGTGATTGACTATAGTGTCCAAGCTGTCTTGCCACATGCCACAGTCATTGTCTGATAGCTACTTGAATTTCTAAACTCACGAAATAAAATGAGCCGTGCAGTGACATTTTGAAATCTGCTATTTTTTTTGTTATACAGTTTCCTTCAGTAGTTGTTTATCACCAGTGGCGTAGGTAAGGAACTGTGGGCCCCGATGCAAGTTTTACAATGGGGCCCCCCTAGTGCTCTATACATAACAATTGATACGACGCACCAAAACCTGCCAATGGCAACTACAGTGTCAGAGGGGCAAGAAGGGGATGGGGAACAGTTTGTTAATTATTACCACTATTCAAAGTATCTATAGAAGTGATTATTATGAGCACAGGACCAATAGAGAGGCAATACTGCAGTTGAGGGAGGGCCTTTTGGGGCCCCTCTGGCCCAAGGGCCCCGATGCGGTCGCTACCTCTGCACCCCCTATTGCTACGCCCCTGTTTATCACTTTTCACATGCAAAACTAACTATATGTTTAATGTAAAATGCCCAGGTCTACTTAAACATTTGCTTGCAACTGTATTTTTTTAGACAACGGGAGAAATGGCAGGATGTCCTAAGATCGGGCCACATCTGAATGGCTAGCAACAGAGTTGTGCAGAGCCCCGTAGACAAGTACTGTATATGCCGGCATATAAGACGACTGGGCGTATAAGACGACCCCCCAACTTTTCCAGCTGAAATCTAGAGTTTGAGATATACTCGCCATATAAGACTACCCCTCTTTAATAATTGGTGAAAGACATACCAAATGCAGGTTCAATTGGTCATAGGCTGACCGGATGTCCTCTTTTCCCCTGACAGGTCCTCCAAGGTTTTTGAAATGTCTCCTGTAAAGAGAGCCGAACACAGAGCGAACCAGAAGAGCCGATTGAAGAGAGAGAGCCGAACAGGAGCCAAGCAGCCAAGACTCAGTCCAGTGTTTTCCCCAGAGCCTATCAGCTAGGCAGTAATGTTGTTCGGATCATGAACGATTCGGATCTTTGATCCGGATCTTTTTTGTGAGTCGAATCATCCGGATCATTCGTTAATGGTAATGATCCGGATGATTCGACTCTCAAAAAAGATCCGGATCAAAAATCCGAAACGTTCATGATTCGGCTCGTGTTCGTCTCTCTCTCTTCAATCTGCTCATCTGGCTCACTCTGTGTTTGAAACACACTTTCATTATATTCATGCGACCAGGCGGTCGCATGAGTAGCAGCCAAGCGAAACTCCGGGTTCCTGGTCACCGCTCCACAGTAATCCGGCAATCCACCTCCAGCCCGGGACGGCTCCTCCAGCAAACGTCACCACGCTCCCCGCGCGTCTTCAGTCAGCTGACCGCCGAACCAGGAAGCTCCCTGTGTGGCATGCGAGCGGTGGCTCGCACTATCCGCTGCCGTGCAGGAACACCCGAATCACGGACTACCGGACTTGGAACCTTCCCCCAATGCCGCAGCATTCATTTTCTCCACTGGAGGTAATACTGGCATTAGTCAGTGACACCTGGCGTATAAGACGACCCCCGACTTTTCAGAACATTTTAAGGGGTTAAAAGGTCGTATTGTACGCCGGAATATACGGTACATACCTTGTACTCAGAATAGATGCTACAACTATGCACTACAGCACTAACTTCTGAAAAAAACGATATGACAACCGGGGCATAACTAGAAATCACTGGGACCCCCCCAGTGAAAATTTGAAAATTTGGAGTGCAGACCACCCCTCCCCTGGGCCCGCTCTGAGCCGTTTTGGGGAGCAGGAGGGGTGGCAGCGTTAGGAGAGAGCATTGGCCCCCACATCGGCGGGGAGGGGTGCAATTCCCCCCCCCCTCACCTCGAGCTCTCCCCTCAGCACGCTTACCTCCTGCATTAATAGGTGGAATTCAGGTATGGAATTGAATATCTTAATTGGTTGCATATTGAAGTGGAAATTCTTAAAGTGGAAATAATAATATATATATATATATATATATATATATATATATATATATATATATATATATATATATAATTTTTTTTTTTTCAACTCACACAGTAGGATTACTGATTACTGAAAAAAGCCTCATCGCGACACTGCAGCTCGCCTCTCTGTTACTTAGCACAAAGCAGAGGTGGGGAGAGGTGCAAAGGGGCGGGATAGAGGTGGGGAGAGATACAGAGGTAGCGGGATAGAAGCATGGAAAAGTGCAGAATAGAGGCAGGGAAGGGGCATTTTGCAGGAGTACCTCTCTTCCTAATAGTGACAGGGCCAGCAGAGTGAAGGGGGGGATGGAAAAAGGGACGGAAAGGACACAGAGGCATGTAATTAGGCAAAGAACATGCCTTTGTGTCCCATTTTTATTCAAAGCTCAGCCTCGGGTACTCTTTAAAGCTAATGAGAACCCCTGTAAAAAAAAAAAAAAAGTCAGATACTCACCTAAGGAGAGGGAAGGCTCGGTCCTAATGAGCCTTCCCTCTCCTCTCCCGTTACCCGGTCCTGCGCAGGAACCCCCGTAGCAGTATTCGACCGTTTCGGAGGGAGGCTCATTAGGACTCAGAGCCTTCCCTCTCCTTAGGTGACTGACTTTTTTTTATTTTAATGGGGTTACATTAGCTTTAACAAATACTACTTGGGACCACTTAGACCAAACACTTGTGATTTTGTTTGTTTATAAAAGAACAGCTTGAAGAGGAACTGTAATGACATATAGTAGAAAGCAGTAAATATCCCGGTTTCAGCACCAGAAACTCTTCCTATAGCTGTATATTGGTACGTAGCTCCGCCCTTCCACTGAGGCTTATTCTGGCTGTTTATCATGCGGAATCCTCCCCCTCCCCCCAGAGCATTCTGGGAGTCAAGCTATGTTTTTGGCCTGGCTTTGGAACCCTCAGTAACAAATATTCTGCAGAGATCATTTGCCAGTGCTAAACATGTTGTCGCCATGTGATAAAAAGTAAAAAGAAAGTAAATCAGGGAGAGGAAGGATATTACAATGGGCAACCGCTGACTAAACTATCTATAAATGCATGTTGTTAAACAATAAACGATAGTATTTGTTATGTTATTTTGGTTACAGTTCCTTTTTTTATTAGGGAGTATAGAAAGAGCCTGGACTAAAGCAATTAAGAAAATCAAAAAGCAGAGAAGCATAAATGAATCTGACAGAGCTAAACAAGTGATGTGGTCCACATGTGTGTCCAGGAAAAAGGGCATAGAATTTTGAAACCGTAGAAGTATATAAATAATCCTGGAAGAACAGAGATGAGGCTCATATGATTTGGATCCCAAGCAGCTCTGACAAGTCTGTGATCAGCAAAAACATGTAGCTGGGCAAAATGATCCTTCCGTAAAGAGGCTAACAAATGATGCCTGGGAGGATGAGATAGATGAGTTAAAGCGGGATGGTCAGCCATAAAATCAAATTTACAGATTTACCATTTACTCACTGCTCCGTGTTTATTATGTAGTCTACATCCTGACCCTGCATTGCAAGCATTCCAATATAATCATAAATGTAACAACAAGAAGAGAAAAGAAGGTATCCAGGAGCCACTCGCCGTATATCAATTCAATAAAACGTCATGCTTTAATACAGGATCTTCTCAAAAAATTAGCATATTGTGATAAAGTTCATTATTTTTTGTAATGTACTGATAAACATTAGACTTTTATATATTTTAGATTCAAATACACACAACTGAAGTAGTTCAAGCCTTTTATTGTTTTAATATTAATGATTTTGGCATACAGCTCATGAAAACCCAAATTTCCTATCTCAAAAAATTAGCATTTTTCATCCGACCAATAAAAGAAAAGTGTTTTTAAAACAAAAAAAGTCAACCTTTAAATAATGATGTTCAGTTATGCACTCAATACTTGGTCGGGAATCCTTTTGCAGAAATGACTGCTTCAATGCGGCGTGGCATGGAGGCAATCAGCCTGTGGCACTGCTCAGGTGTTATGGAGGCCCAGGATGCTTCGATAAAGGCCTTAAAGGGAACCTAAACTGAGAAGGATATGGATTTTTCCTTTTAAAATAATACCAGTTGCCTGGCTCTCCTGCTGATCCTGTGTCTCTAATACTTTTAGCCACAGCCCCTGAACAAGCATGCAGATCAGGTGCTCTGACTGAAGTCAGACTGGATTAGCTGCATGCTTGTTTCAGGGTGTGATTCAGCCACTATTGCAGCCACAGAGATCAGCTGGACTGCCAGGCAACTGGTATTGTTTATTAGGAAACATCCATATCACTCTCAGTTAAGGTTCCCTTTAAGCTCATCCAGAGTGTTGGGTCTTGCGTCTCTCAACTTTCTCTTCACAATATCCCACAGATTCTCTATGGGGTCCAGGTCAGGAGAGTTGGCAGGCCAATTGAGCACAGTAATACCATGGTCAGTAAACCATTTACCAGTGGTTTTGGCACTGTGAGCAGGTGCAAGGTCGTGCTGAAAAATGAAATCTTGATCTCCATAAAGCTTTTCAGCAGATGGAAGCATGAAGTGCTCCAAAATCTCCTGATAGCTAGCTGCATTGACCCTGCCCTTGATAAAACACAGTGGACCAACACCAGCAGCTGACATGGCACCCCAGACCATCACTGACTGTGGGTACTTGACACTGGACTTCAGGCATTTTGGCATTTCCCTCTCCCCAGTCTTCCTCCACACTCTGGCACCTTGATTTCCGAATGACATGTAAAAGTTGCTTTCATCCGATAAAAGTACTTTGGACCACTGAGTAAACAGTCCAGTGCTGCTTCTCTGTAGCCCAGGTCAGGTGCTTCCATGGAATCCACTTCAGGATTCAGGGGCGTACTTAAGCGTACACAGAATCCTGAGGTGGTTAAAACAATAAAAGGCTTGAACTACTTCAGTTGTGTGTATTTGAATCTAAAATATATGAAAGTCTAATGTTTATCAGTACATTACAGAAAATAATGAACGTTATCACAATATGCTAATTTTTTTAGAAGATCCTGTATATTCCATCCAGTAAAAACATGAAGGATAAAAGACATTCATGTACATTCATGTAGTAATACTTATCAGTCAAGAGGTAGTACAGTAGGTGCGGAGGTAGGTCGACGAGCGTTTCGACCCTCTATGAGGGCTTTCTCAAGACCATCTAACCCCCTGAAACTGTCCCCGCTCTTATATATTGAAGGCCACACCCCCTCGAAATTCAAACAGACCAATGGCAGCAACTCACCTTGTTAAGCACACGTGTTATATGTTCCGTAATACACTACTCCTTCCAATGAAGTAGTTTCCGCCATGTCACCACGCCTCCGAGTCCCGTCACACTTCCTCCTTGTGGAGCAGCCAAGTGGCTGTACGTAGAGGGCGAAGTTTCCGCCCTTCATTAGCAACATCATTGATTCCGCGTCGCTCATACCAGTGACGCAGCTGGCCACACTTTGGCTTACGGCGTCTCTTACTAACGAATGCCGCCGTCGTCATCACGTACGCATCAGCTGGTTCCATATATGCTTCAGGCTGAGCTGCTGCCATCTTGTGGTGGAGAGGCTAACTTCACCTTTTCCTCCAATCCTTTATAATAATACTCATATCTCTAATACATACAACTGCCATCTAGTGGCAGAATCTAAATTAGCCCATTTAAGGTAAATCACAAAATATTAGGCATTGGTGTGCTACCCTTTTTTGATGTATTGAATAATCATAAATGTGTCTGCTGTAATGAAGCTTATATCAGGCAGCCTGGCTCATTCTGGTACATTGCCAGGGAGAGGAAAGCTTGTCATCTCCCCTCCCACATTCCTGATCCTCACTGATTGGCTGAGGGCAGTTCAGTGTGACACAAGGCTGAGAAGGGAAATACACCTCACCCCTCTGCAGAAGCTACTGAAATACGATCTATGCTGTGCTCACATGGGGTTACAAAGCAAGCTAGACATGATAGTGTAGTTTCTACAGAGCTCAGGGGGAGGAGGGCTGGCAATGAATACACCATTTCAGGCAGGAGAAAAAAAAGACTAAGGGGGGAAATTACCTCAAGATTGGCTTCAGTCAAAGGCAATAAAGATGGAAAAATGCCTGGGACAGTTTTGTCTTTATTTACTATATCAGATTCACTGAAATCAAAACCTGGACAGTACTATACATAGGTGATGTAAGTAGAACAAGTAGTTATCTGTATGTATGTATGCATGTGTGTATATATATATATATATATATATATATATATATATATATATATATATATATATATATATATATAATGTGTGTGTGTGTGTGTGTGTGTGTGTGTTTTCCTGAGATAGTATGACTGTCCCTGCTGCTTTGAAGAATATGGCTTTTGACAGGAGTTATTAGGAAACGCTCATATAGGGTTAGTAGTAGTTAGTAGTCACTGCAGGTATGTAATCTCATATAGGTTGGGTAATAAATCACTTCTGGCTAATATGTATTCTTTTGAGGTTAAAGTGTTTTGCATGGTTTAGTGACATGCTGCAGATTCTTCTGTTCAGAACTGGGTTATCTTTACTCTTACTCTTCCAGACATCTTGGATGGAAGTCATAGTTTCTGTAGTAGGGATGGAATGCCCCTATAATTTTTTTTTTTTTGGGGGGGGGATCAATTTGCTAAGATTTGGGTTTAATATATAATGGAGGTCTCCTATAAGAACATGAGGATACCTAGTCATAGCATTCAACATTGTGTTATTTTTAAAGATTCATGGTGGAGGGATATTTTAGTGTGATAATCAGAAGTGGCACCCAGAACATATATCTAGAACATATATCTCCCTAATTTGTCCTATTGTAATTCTAAAAAAAACAAAAAACAAATTGCACCATTTTAGAGATCAGAACTGAGATTCCATGTGAATGAGATGCAAAAGAAATACGGTATACCAAGCCTACCCATCAGGACTGGACCGACGCAGATGCGAGAGAGGCTCCAGCCTCAGGGCGCTGATCAGGAGGGGGCACACAACTCACTCAGCTAACATCCCCCCCCTTTTATGTTTGACACAGAGAGAAGTAAAAGGAGATACATGGCAGTGACTGCAAGCCAGATAACTAGAGATTAAGGTTCTGGGGACACTGGGGAGCCTCTTAGTCTAACAGCAATCAGTTTGTGACGGCTGGGGTGGGAGGGATGGAGGCGCGCACTTTGGTGCCTCAGCCTTGGATGCTGGAGGAACTTGTCCCAGCTCAGCTACCCATGGTGTCCTAAAGAAACCACCTCTAGATCCTCCTCTCTTAGAGCAATCATAAACCTGGCATTTATAAAAGTAGTTTAAAAGGGAGAGAAACATTGCCCTAGCATGACGACATAAAGTGTAGGCACTGGCACATAATGTCATCACTTTAATCCAGGGTCGCGGGCACCTTGTGCATTGATTCTGGGTTTAAAAAAAAAAATCTTAAATCATGGGACTGGCGGGGAGCAGGGAAACGAGGTCTAATCAGAAGCCGGCAACATGAGGATTGCAATAATAAATGTTTTATTAAACTTTTTACAACAATACAGTTCTGCTTTATAGTGAACCTGAACTCTTGCACACAGGACAGAAGAAAACAGAGAGAAATAAAAAAGAGAGAAGACCGAGAGCCCAATATAGTGTAGTATGTATTAAAAAGGGATGAAAAGTAGTATGAAATGTAAGTAATATACTCACAAACCAGGGTTGCCTCCAAGGCAACCACTGTTCAGGCAGGTGGGGAGAACAAGCCTGTCCCCACTCAGGAGTAAAACGTCGCTCTCTGTAGATAGAGGGAAGTAGTAGGGTAGGTCACCCTTCCACCAAGGGTGGACTTCTGATTGCGCAAAGGTGTACAGAGGCGCCGGAAGGATAAAAGTAACTAAAAAGTTTAAAATTGTTTTGGTTGTGGTGGTGGACCAGCCAACCATAAACAGACAAGGCTGTCGGTTTTTGAAAACATATATACAGTTTATTCGATTACTCCCAATACAAGGTCGCAACGCGTTTCACGGGAAATAACCCGCTTCTTCAGGCAATAAAAGACAGGAGCAATACACAGCGTATCGTCTAGATGATGCTTGGCACCCTGACAGAGGTGCCAAGCATCATCTAGACGATACGCTGTGTATTGCTCCTGTCTTTTATTGCCTGAAGAAGCGGGTTATTTCCCGTGAAACGCGTTGCGACCTTGTATTGGGAGTAATCGAATAAACTGTATATATGTTTTCAAAAACCGACAGCCTTGTCTGTTTATGGTTGGCTGGTCCACCACCACAACCAAAACAATTTTAAACTTTTTAGTTACTTTTATCCTTCCGGCGCCTCTGTACACCTTTGCGCAGAGAGAAATAAAAGCAGGGAGTAGACACATTGCAGATGTATCGCAGGATTTGTACCAGCAGCTGTAACAAAGAAATGCTTTTCTTTAAAGATTATTATGCTGTTGCTCATCTTTTAGAACAGAGGGGAAGTTCTGAGTTCAGGTTCACGTTAAGGTAGAATTTAATAAAATATGTCGGCGGTATATAAATAATAATAATAATAATGGCTCAGAATACTATAGGCAAGGTAATTGCCAGTGTAAGGTTTGTACAAGACATCCAGCTACATCCATGGGCGGTCCCTCCCCTTCCCCCCCCCCCTTCCCCCCCCCCCAGATCATTTTGAAAACACTAAAAAACACAAAGGCTTGAGCAGCAACAATTTATGGTCATATCAATTTCATAATGAAAGTGAAATTACCTTTTAATGTACTCTTACACTAGGGCATTATGTATGTGTCTGCACATTGATTTTTGCAATGACATATGTATGAAGAATTAGCCGTCTACCTCTCTGCAAACCTGTTCTGTATACCGAAATTACCTTTCAACAGTATCTTTATTCCCACTTCCTGAAACATAACATGAGTACAACAGAACTAATTATTTTCCTACCACCTCAATACAGCACTGTGCCTGAAATAACAATACATGTGGATTACATCTCAATAGCTCTTCAGGCACACTACTTAGAGGTAATATTCTATTCTATACTTTCAGTTATGTGACACATTCCCTTGTTAACCACTTCCTGTCAGCTCCTTAAAAAATACTGCATTTAAATAAGAAAGAAAGGCATCTAGGTTTGATTAAAACAATTAAATGGAAGGTTCTTGTCTCCAATACAGACCATTGCTGTGAACGTATGTAGAAAACAAAACCGCTTTATTGGAATCACTGTATTTGTTTTGCCACATCTCCAATTTTCTCAGGTGTATAATACATACTGGTAAATGTACAATTTATATGCATGTATAAAAATTCCATAAATCATTTACCTCATAACAAGAATACTAAACAAACTGATCTGAAAGTATTTTGAAATATTATGATAGCTAGCCGGATGCTTAGCACATTGCAGACACTAGATGGCGTGGGAACGTCTAAAGCAAGGCTTTTCAACCTGTGGTACGCGTACCACCGGTGGTACTTTGCTGTTGGCCAGGTGGTACACACCAGGTTTGCCTGCCACTTTATTGCCCGCATGCCACTTGTGCTGGTCCTGTCCTGTCTCCACAAAGTTTGGCTCCCCCTCCCTCGCTCCTCGCTGTGCAGCTCTGCAGCATACTTCAGATCAGTGGGGAAGAGAGCCAGACGAACGGTGCACAGTGATGGCGCACATACAGAAAGTGACATCACTGCTTACTTCCTGTATTTGAAGTATATGCGCCTTCACCATGCACTGTTTGCCTGGCTGTCTCTTCACTGCGACTGGCTTACCGATGATCTGAGGTGTGAACTATTCCGCAGGGCAGCACAGCAAGGAGTGAGCAGGGGGGCCGAACTTTGTGGTGAGCCACTGCCTAGCTCTCAGCTCTCTGTTGGTGGGGCCAGGCTACGTATAATTAAGCAGGGGTGGGGATGGGGCGAGTGCTGAAATAACAGCGCAGGAGATTTGGGCGCCATCATAGGCTGTAATAGGATTACGGCTATAGGGGCGCACAGTCAGTAACTTCGGGCCGTCAGAAGACGGAGCTGAAGTTTCTTTTAAAACACTGTAATTTGGCTTCCAGCAATAGCTATATACCAGCTGTATCCTGCGCCCAAGTCTCCCGGCAGCCAGTTCATATGTATACGGTGGGGGGAGAGGGGGAGGAACTTGCAAGGCTACCTATATTGGCAATCTACCTACAGATTGCCAATACTGACAATCTGTCGGCTAGCAATCTAATTGTAATATTTTTCCCCACCAATGCCTCCTATTTTTCCCCTTCCATATGCCCTCTTTTCTTAAAGTGTACCTGTAACAAAAAAGTGTGGAGGGGGGGTACTTGCCTCAGGGAAGGGGAGACATTTGTATCCTAAAGAGGTATCCCCCTTCCTCCTCAGTAGAGGGGATCCAGTGCTGGGAGCCCAAAGTTCTCCTCATCGGTGTGTGCGCTTGTGTAGTAGCTGCTCTCCGTTCAGGCTCTAGCAGAAACAGCCAAGCCCGATCCCATCCAAACTACTGTGCAGGCACACTGGTGGTACTTTTTAGGTGATAAAAGTTGTAGAATTAGTGAGAAGGTTAAAAACCCTTCTCTAGTCACACACCACCCACACACACACCCACACATACGCACACCACACACACACATGCTCAGCAACTATATATGTTATCCTTGACTGCAGTGTTTGAGTTTAGGTCTTCTTTAAAGAGGTTCTGTGGGATTCTAAAAATCAAACAAGCCTGACACTTACCTGGGGCTTTTATCGGCCCTCTGCAGCTGTAATGTCCCGCGCCGTCCTCCTACTATGCTCCATTCCCCGCCGCCCGTCCCTGTTTAATATTCATCTAAACAGACGAATAATGCTCACTCCCGCTCTTGTCATTGAGAGCTTACTGTGCAGGTGCAGTAAGAAGTTTTCTTGTACTGCGCCTGCGCAGTAAGCTCCCGATTATGTGCGTGGGAGCGAGCACGTGCACAGCCATGGCCTCGCAGCCGCAGTATAATCACTCGCGTGATTACACCAGGACCGGCGGCGGGGAACAGAGCATCTGAAGAGGACAGCTTTTTTCACTGTAGTGGTCCTTTAAACAGTTCAAATTTGACATTTGGAAAATGACAGTTTAAAAAAGACAGTTAGAAAATGGCAGTTGAAAAATGACAGTTGAACTGCCATTTTCCAACTGCCGTTTTCCAACTGCCATTTTCCAACTGCCATTTTCCAACTGTCATTTTCCAACTGCCATTTTCCAACTGTCATTTTCCAACTGTCATTTTCCAACTGTCATTTTCCAACTGTCAAATTTTAACTGCCGTTTTCCAACTGTCGTCGTTTTCCAACGGTCAAATTTTAACTGTCGTTTTCCAACTGTCATTTTCCAACTGTCATTTTCCAACTGCCATTTTCCAACTGCCATTTTCCAACTGTCAAATTTTAACTGCCGTTTTCCAACTGTCGTCGTTTTCCAACTGTCGTCGTTTTCCAACTGTCCATCCAACTCCATTGTGAGGAGGTGGACTAGTCCAAAACCTGTTGGTTCTGTCAGCTTTTAAAGCGGACCTAAACTCAGAGCTTCCTCTCTGCTCTAAGGAGATAAGCAACAGCATAATAAATTTAAAGAAAAAAATTCTTTGTTACAACTTACAGAAATATTACAAAAACCCTGAAGTGTTTAGGTGTCTGGTGTCCTAGAAGCACAAAAGGGTTAACCTCCTGTGGTTACATATTAGCCCACACTATGGCACAGAGTGGCACACCTGACAACCCTAATTTACACTTGCGATTTACTTTCTGATAAGGCCTAATTAGATGGGCTAATCTCTCTAGACCAGAATTTTGCACCTGTGGTACGCGTACCACCGGTGGTACTTTGCTGTTGGCCAGGTGGTACACTCCAGGTTTGCCTGCCACTTTATTGCCCGCATGCCACTTGTGCTGGTCCTGTCCTGTCTCCACAAAGTTTGGCCCCCCTCCCTCGCTCCTCGCTGTGCAGCTCTGCAGCATACTTCAGACCTCAGATCAGTGAGGAAGAGACTGGCCAACGGTGCACAGTGATGGCGCAGATATAGAAAGTGACCTCACTGCTCACTTACTGTATTTGAAGTATATGCGCCATCATCGCGCACTGTTTGCCTGGTTGTCTCTTCAATGCAGCTGGCTTACCTTTGATCTGAGGTGTGAACTATATTGCAGGGCAGCACAGCAAGGAGTGAGCAAGGGGGAGCCGAACTTTGTGGTGAGTCACTGCCTAGCTCTCAGCTCTCTGGTGGTGGGGCCAGGCTATGTATAATTAAGCGGGTGGGGGAGAGGAACTTGTTTACACTTCACACTCATTTACACTTAATCAGTTGGTATGCGTTAGTGTGTGTTGGTATGCGTTAGTATGCGTTTTTCCCATAGCAGTGCATTGGGAAAAAGCTTTCAGTTAAAACGCGTTAAGTGTGACAGGTGCCATAGGAAAACATGGGCATTACTTTGAAAATCAGTTTTCTTTCAGTTATAACTGAGAGCAACTGATTAAGTGTTAAAGGTGCCTAAGGCTATTTATATTGGCAATTTACCTCTAGATTGCCAATACTGACAGTATGTAGGCTAGCAATCTAATTGTAGTCTTTTTCCCCACCAATGCCTCCTACTTTTCACATCCAAAATGCCTCTTTTCCTTTAAGTGTACCTGTTAGAAAAAAGTGCCCTGGGAGGTACTTACCTCAGGGAAGGGGAGGCCTTTGTATCCTAAAGAGGTTTCCCCCTTCCTCCACAGCAGATGGGATCCAGCGCTGGGAGCCCCATAGTTCTCCTCATCGGTGTGTGCGCTTGTGTAGTAGCTGCCCTCCGTTCAGGTTCCAGCAGAAACAGCCAAGCCTGATTGCATCCAATCTACTGTGCAGGCACACTGGTGGTACTTGAACATTTTCAGGCAATAAAAGTGGTACAATTAGTGAAAAGTTTGAAACGCCCTGGTCTAAAGGACCTAAAAGGGGAAAAACAGTTCTGTAGAAAGAGTCCTGAGCGGGTGGGTTGCCAATGTGCAACCACTTGCTGAGGCATGACACACTGGTATGGTATAGCTTTCTAAGACTTATTTTAACCACTTTATCTACCACTGCAGTATAGCTACATCTTCTGCCTGACAGGTAGTTAGTGCGAATTTCCGCTCATCGCGTCCAATAGCAAACTTTTATGCGCATTCGCCCATCCTCCTATACTTGTCATTGGGCTAAACTTTGACCCTCTACATTACAGTCAGCAGACACATGGCAGCCAATCAGGCTGCACTCCCTCCTGGACCACCACCCCCCCCCCCTTATAAAAGGCAGCAGCGTCGGCCATGTTCTCACTCTGTCTGCTGCCTGATTAGTGAGAGGAGGGAGAGACGTTGCTGGAGAGATAGGGAAAGCGTTAATTAGGCTCTTGTTAGCTTGCTCGTAGCTGAAATTTGTTGCTGAAAGCACCCCAAAACAGCTCTTTTGAGGACTAATGTTCTTCATTTGTTTTTCTTTGTGTGTGTGTGTGACACTGACACTGCATAGATACAGTCCTGTCGCAGCTGTGCCCTTGCTTGCTGACACACTGTGTATTAGATCAATGCATTTCTTCCCACTCTATTTGTGTGATTTAACTTAAACTTACTAAAGCATAGCTCTCTTTGTGGGTGACACTGCATAGATACAGCCCACAGACAGTTGCTGCCTGCTTGGTATTTGTAGTCCTACTGTCTGACAGCACACTGTATTAGACAACTGGTACAGTACATATATTTCCACTGCATCTGTGTGACTGCACACTGTATTAGAGCAGTGCATATCTTGCCACTGCATCTGTGTGACTGCACACTGTATTAGATCAGTGCATATCTTTCCACTGTATTTGTGTGATAGCACACTGTATTAGACCAGTGGATATCTGTGTGTGTGTTAAAGTGCACAGCCCAGTGACACACACACACACACACACACACACACACACACACACACACACACACACACACACACACACACACACACACACACACACACACAGAGCTGCTGTTTATTTGACACTGATTACGTGCCTCTTTGTGATTACACACACTGTCTACCACTATTGAATATTGCTAGTAGTACTGCATACCCCCAATATGGGAAAAATAACAGGCAGAGGCAGGCCACCCCGCAGGTATTTTTGAGGTTGTGCTGGTGTGATTTTGTGCGGCCCTCAACCAAATTACAGTGTTCAGAAGGCACGTACCCTCAACCCCCAATATTCTGAGGACGTAGTTGACGCACCACATCTTCTACAGCTTCCACACAGAACCTCCTTGACGCACTGTCCTCCTGCTCAGCTTCTTGTTTCACACAAAAACTTAACACTACTACCAGTAGCAACCCAGCTGCACCACTTGATGTTCAGAGGAGTTATTCACTTTTATGATACACTTGGGATCATGCAGCCAACACACTCTTCAAGGAATGCTGTTGCCACCACCCGAATGCCGACATTCCAAAGCTCACCAGTGTGGCATTTTTTTGTTTTGTTTGTGTGCCTCTGATACCAGCAATACCTCTGCCAAGAGAAACTGAGTTGTGGGAAGCCCAACACCCAACTAGGGACAACTGCTTTGCGATGGCACCTGATCGCAAAACACAAACGCCAATGGTATGCACACATTAATAAAAGCAGGTTCGCTGACTTTTGCAGAAGTTCACGTTCGTGGTCCGCAAACCCAAAATCTGAGGTTCGAGCCATCTCTAGTCTTCTGTTACTTCATCTAAGCCACGAAGACATAGATATAAGTCATGTAGCTGAAGCACGGCTGTGCATGATTGAGCATTGCACCTGTGCACACCTCTGGCACTATCTGCTGCAGCACTAATTGGTGAAAGGGAATATATGTTCTCTGAGCCAATAAAATTTATTTTTACCATTAAAAATGCTTTTATTTTCTCAGTTCATAGTGAAAAATACACACTGTAGCATTATTTCAGAATCAAATATCCTCACCATAAATTGTGACAGAAACATATAAGTTTTGTGATGAACGGTAGAAATCGCTAAACAAAATTTGTGTGTTTTTGATCTACAGTAGCACTTTTTATTTTTAAATTGGGATTGGTAAAACTGAGAAATAATGTGTTTTTTAATTTTTTTCCTCTTTATTTCCCATTAAAAGGCATAGAAAACAAAACTGTTCAAAGGAAAAATGCAATACAATGAAAGCCTAGTTTGTTTGTTTAAAGAAAAACGATATATATTTTATTTAGGTGTCATAAATAATTCTATACTGATTATATAGGGACATAGCTAAAATGTCAAAACTGCTCTGGTCCAAAAACTAGGTCTGGATGTAAAGTGGTTAAATGTGGCCACAATGTGGCCACAAATGTGGTCATTTCAGCGATCAAAAATTCTGATCTGATTGGTTGTAAATAATCTCCGTAGAAGTGCACAATCGATTACGTAAGATTATAAAAAAGGTCATCCAATTAGGTTTTCGTCTAACCAAAATTTGGATTTTCTTGGCGGTTGTGATAGATAGAAAGCAAAGATTGCTTTGTTGATGGTGTAGTAAATGATTTCACATCTGATCACTCTAACGATTTTTCGCTACAAATTGGATCCGCTAGTGGCCTTCTTAAGAGACACTTGAATAGTCTTATGGTTGCCACTAATGATCCAATCGTTTTCATCCAATCTTCCCATTTCTATGTAATATAAAGGACTGCCGAAATTATCCATTCAATAGATTTGATTTGGTAAAATTGGATGAAAAAGATTAGATTATTATTGGCCACCTATGGAGTTAATTATTATATATCCAGTACTATACAAGTTATATATTAAAAAAGAAGAGGAGAGCAGTTACACTTCTTTGCATAGGTGGTATTGTAGAATACTTATTGGATCAGGCATTGGATTATTGGATTGGCAGAAGGTATACAATGTGTTCTCATATGGATGGCGCCATTGGGCTCATAGGCATTTTTCCTCTGGACAGAGGATGGAATCATCTTTTGCAGACGTTATAGATCTTGTTCTAGAATATGATAAAGTGGAATTCCCTCTGCCCCAATAGATTATCTGCAACAATATACATTTTAAAGGACAAGCATTTTTTTAAGTGCCTGGAATGGTTTATTCTTATAAATATTCAAATAAAAGAAAAGAAAGCCACTGCGGCTACATCAAACCATAGATGAAAGGTTATTCGATTTTTACTAAGAGCGCCCAGTTCCCATAAAGCACTTAAGGATCCAAGACAACAAAGCTGTATGGATGATTGAAATCCATCAATATATAACTCAGATCCTAATAGATGCTGCATCCAGGAGGCGAGTTTGCTAAATAATACTCCAGCTGCATAATGTTCACCAGCAGAAAAATGTTCACTAAAAAAAAAGACAATACACATCTGTACAATCGAGTTACTCAACACAGGAATATCGGAACACATTTTATTCTCATATATAAGTGCATACACTGTAATGTAGTGCTAACTCTATTAAAAATAGCAGTGGTATCGATGGGGAAAAAAATATTTCATCTATGGTTTGGTACAGCTGTGGAAGCTTTCCTTCTTTTAAATAACTATTTTTAAAGGCTTAGTTGCACATACAGCTTAAATATTTAGATAGTGCTGAACCCCCTTTGAGTTGTTGTGGTACTTTTTTCTTAGTCACTTACTAGGCTGTGCCACAATGCCTCACAATGGGCTGCCAACTGTTGTTTGATCTTTGTAGGAGATACAGTTTAATTTATAAGAGGGAGCTTCAGTGTGCAAGCTACACTAATTGAAAGTAGTACATAGCTACCTTCCTGACTGCATTGATCATGATCGAACTGGATAATCCACTGTTAAGCAAGATGGTTGTACAGCTAACATTAATTGACTCGGGGAAGATGTGGAAGGGAGGCTTGTACTAGACTGTAATTCAGCTTTAGGCCAGCTTCACACTGAGGATTGGCGGTAGCGATGCAGTGCAGTCCGGGGACCACACCACCAAAAACAGGCCTTTGGGGGGTTACCATGATGGTACACAGTAATCTCTGTCTGGCAGCCAGCCAAGCAGAAAGTGACACTCACTTTCTGTGGCCGAAGCGACCACATGCGCGGAAGCGTATTGCTATATGTGCCGCGTAAAACTTGCGGCAGCCATTTTAAAAAACACGCATCACTATAGACTTGCATGACTTCCGGACCACCACACTTTGTCGCAGGTCATCGCAGGCGCTGCATGATAATGTAGGTATGCGCCTGGGTTAGGGTACTTCCGGCACAGCGCACAGAGGGCAATGTGAACTTACATTGCCCAAGCGAAACCCTGTGGTAAAATACCGCACTGCGCCAGTGTGAAAGGGCCCTCGAGACATATTACACAACACCCCAAGTTGACTAAAGTATTGATTTTTTTTTTTGTGATTTGCTATCTTCAATAAATAGTCTTTGGGATTTAAAGGCCTTGTGAGTGATTGTGTTGATGGTGTTAACACCTAGTGGAATTATGTGATAAATAGTAATAGTAATAGTAATCGTTGTTGAATGGAAACGGTGGATCGGATCTTTAAGATCCCTGATGACTCAGCACAAAGTACCATGATTGCTTACTTCCCGTTTGCGCCGATTGTGCAAAGCTGCGAGACGTTGCAGGCAGGCAGAAGCATCGCTTGACGACCGCCGTCAAAAGGACGTTGCTAGACCCGTCTGGCGGTGAGTATGTAGTTTTATGTCCTTATGTATAAAAACAATCTGCTGCGCGCTTCCTGCAGCTTCACATAGTGTAATACTGCTACACTCAAATGTCTCTCATGTTTAACCAAAACTTCCGTGCCCGTGAATAACAGTGCAACACTGTGTTCCCACCACCTCATAAACTGGGAGGCTCACCAGATGCAGACCACCTCTTTCTTAGGTGGGGCTCTCACTCAAACTGTATGGCCTCAATTCACTTAGATCATGCTGCAGATAATAAGGCAAGAGAAAACTTACCACCACACAGTGAGAGAGTTATCTTAGCTCTTCATTCCTTATGTTACCTCCTCTGTAGTTAAGTTACCGCCTCTGTAGTTATTTTCACACGCAGTTAATTAACAGCCTGTCTTTCACTTTAAAATTCTGGAGTTATTTTAAGGAGTGAAGAGTTAACTTATAGACAGAAGAGTTAACTTTAGGTTTGCCTGAGGTAAAATGTTTCCTGAATACTACATGCCTCATCACCATGGTGATCACTCCAGAAACGTTATTAAAGACAGGAGATAAGCTTAGTGAATTGAGGCCTATGTTTCACTCCGCACATCAGTTATCCATACCCATCATCAGATTGTAAAATGGCCTTTTTAATAAACATAATAAAATTTCATTGCACAGTATATCAACTCAACAATAAAAACACCACTGCGCTTCTCGCGCACTCCAACCACTTACAAGACCCAGATGGATAGATAGCGTGTCACGGCGGAAAGTCTCCTAGGCCTGGCGTGTTCCTTTCTGTGTACCGTTTGCAACCGTCCTGCGCTCTCGGCTGTCCACACCACACACGACTGGTCCTTCTGCGTTCTACCACCCTCAAAGTGACTTGCGTCAGGCGTACTGGCTCCGCTAGCTTTATGTATGGAACTGCCTTCACAATAAGAGGTAAATTTAGGTTCCTATGAATTGTATGTGCACTTGGTTTCAGGCAGTGTTTTGTGTTGTTGAAAATGTATTTTAGGTTGTTATCCAACTTATGAAGCTTGGAAATGCATCAATCTCCAAAAGTTGAGGGATTTTAGCTATTTTTTAATTAGTTCATAATTTATACGCTTTATAAGGGATATTTAAGTTTACCGTATTTCAGAAAATAAAAATGACAACCACAGTCTCACTAGCTTGTTTTTGTAGACACTTCCCTGGGATATATGGTAATTGCTGTAAGTTTGGAAGACTCTTGCAATTTATATTTAACTTTTCAACACTTTCAGTTTGTCTCTTTTCCATATCATATTTCTGAACCAATAGACTCCAGATTTATAATCAACTATATATAGCTATTTCCTACACATTAGCACTTCATTCTGTTTCATGAGGTACTGATTAGGTACTCACCTGAAAAAAAAAATCTTATTTTATTAGAAAATCAGAAAAAACACTGCTGTAATCAACACTCTCCTCCTTACAGTGCAGATAGCCAAAAACTGCTAGAAGTACACTTAAAGAGAATCTGTACTCTAATATTCTTACAATAAAAAGCATACCATTCTATTCATTATTTTCTCCTGTGCCCCTCTGTGCTGTTTCTGCCACTCTCTGCTGCAATCCTGGCTTGTAATTAACAGTTTTAGGCAGTGTTTACAAACAAACTAACCAGCTTCTAAGGGCCCGTTTCCACTAGAGCGAATCCGCATGCGTTGTCTGCATGCGGATTCGCATAACCAATACAAGTGGATGAGACTGTTTCCACTTGTCAGTTTTTTGGTGCGTTTTTCTGTGCAGGATTTTTCTGCACGGTAGGGCCTGCAGAATTCGCCTGCGTGAGGAATGCAGGCGATTCGCAGGCTATGTATTTAATAGGGAAAACGCACATGCGTTTTTTGCCGCGATTTCGCGTGCGAATTCGCACGAAATTTAATGCAAATTGAACCAGGCAGTGACATGGTTAAATTCGCATATACCCTGCCTATGCGAAATTGCATGCGAAATCGCAGCAAAAAACGCACGCGGAATCGCATCCGCATGCGATTTCGTCAGCGGTGGAATCCCGGTGATTCGCACCGCACTAGTGGAAACGGGCCCTAATAGGCTCAGCTAAGCATAGTGTGTGAGTCATTCATAGTGTGCAGGGGGCCTGCAGAGGGTGTGTATCGCTTCTACCAATCACAAGCAGCCCTGCACATTCCACACAATCAAGCCTTAGCCCGACAAACAGGACAGAGGAAAGATACATTGATTTATTACAGAGACAGTGCAGTTAGGAAAGACTGCAGTAAGCCAGAGCAGATTAGAAAAGGCATAGGAACTTATAGGATAGAAGAACTAAGGCTGAAAAATCTTTAAAGAGAACCCAAGGTCGACCTTCGGGGGGCAGATGGGACACATGTTCTCTGCCTAATGACATGGCTCTGTGTCCCCCAACCGGCGATCTCTGCCCCCCTTCCCCCCCAGACACACACACACCGCTGCACTATATCCCCTAGTTTAGCAACAAGATTTGTCGCTAACTTGGAGTCAAACAGAGGGGAGAGGAATTCCCTGTTTAAAACGCCCACCAGGGGTGTTCTTACAGGGTTTCCTGAGCTGCCATTGGGCAGCTTTCTCCTCTGGTTGCGCCTTTTGCCGCTCCCCCGCCTCCCTGCACACTATGAGAGACAACACAGTCTCTCAGCGCAGCGTCGTAACCCAGGGGTCATGCAAGTGAAAGTGGGCCATTGCGGCCCACGGGAGCGGCAGTTTTTGCTGCTAGCTGATCCACTCAGCCCTGCGGATCAGGTAGCCTACTTTTTATTTTTTGAGCTCACCTCTGGCTCTCTTAAGGTAATTGTGATTTAATCTCCTTGGCGGTAATGACGAGCTCAGCTCGTCCATTACCGCCGGAGGGCGCTGCTCAGGAGATTTTCATATTTATTTTTTTTAATACACGCAGCTAGCACTTTTCTAGCTGCGTGTCTACCTTGATCGCCGCTACCCGCCACGTTAGAGGCCCCCCCCCCCGAGACCCCATGCGCAGCCTAGCCAATCAATGCCAGGCAGTGCTGAGGGGTGGATTGGGACTCCCGATTACATCACGATGTCGATTACGTCATCACAAACGTCGCCATGGTGACGGGGGAAGCCCTAAAGGAAATCCCGTTCAAAACGGGATTTACTTATGGGAAGACGGCACGCCGGTGATCGGAGGGGCTGGGCGGACGCCGCAGGGAGGGGGGAATCATGTAGCTAGCGCTAGGCTAGCTACATGATAAATAAAAAATAGTGCTGCGCATCCACCCTGGTGCATTTAATAGAACGCCAGGGTGGTTTAAGTTAAAACTATGTCCATGTCAAAACAGGTCAAAAGTAAGGTTCTGAGTGAGGAAAAAGGCACAATCCTGGCATTACTGACATAAGGGTACAGTTATCAGGATGCTTCAATCCTTAACATGTCAAAGATACCATTTCACAAGAACTTGGTCATGCAACAGGCACTGGGGACAACACAATTACAATCTGGCAGAGGATGAAAAGGAATCCGCAATGAGTGGGGTGACCATGAACTCAGAATGTTACTCAAGAACAGTAGGCTGACAAGTGACATTTATACACAATGGCAAATTGAGACTGGATTGAAGTGCCTGAGAAAAACAGATCCTGCAGACAGGGCTGAAGAAATGCAAAGCCATGAGTGCCCTTCATCTGTGAGAAGCAAAACGTGTCAGGCTGAGGATTCCTGAAGACCACAAGAATGGGGCTGTAGAGGATTGGAGTAATGTCATCTTCTATGATGAGTTCAATTTCCTGCTTTGTCCAACAAAGGTCATCTTATGGTTAGACAAAGACCTGGAGAAGTCAATAACCCACAGTGTTTTCCACCAACAATAAAATATGGAAGTGGATCAGTGATGATCTGTGGGTGCAAGGTTATTCTAAAAATATTTTGCTTCCTTCTGCTAAAACTAGGTTCCCAACTTAGAGGATCAGTATTTCTGGTTGAAGGATCATCAAATCATGAGTCTATCTTGGCCAGTCCAATCTCCAAATTTGAACCTCTGTAAAGACATCAAGAGGAAGTTGGATTTTTTGCAGAAAGAGTGGTATGATTTTGGCCAACAACAATGTGAAAAACTGTATATGAAAATGCATTAAAGTTGACCTTAAATCTGGGTTATTTCATCAAATACTGGATTCCAGATGTTCTTTAGTCAAAACATTATTGCCAATGCCTTTTTGTGTAAAAGTGCACAGGAGATTTGTTTTCTTTCAGGGTCCTTTTACACTTGGTATGTTGCGTTTTGCGCATGGCAAAAAGGGAACCACACCACATCATTGTACACGCTTTAGTACAGCGGTGCCCACACTTTTTTGGCTTGTGAGCTACATCAAAAATTAGCAAGTCAAAATGATCTACCTATGTACAATTTTAGGAGCACAATTGTATATACAGAATGGAAAATTGCGATCGGGATCTACCAAGAAGTCCTTTCGATCGTGATCTACCCAATAGGCACCCCTGCTTTGGTATATGCAGCAGACTGCCTTGACAGGGAAATTGAAGGCAACTTGCCTTCAAAAAGTCACACCCTTTAGTCATGTTTATACTGCTGAAAAGGAAGTACGCACTGCAAACACACCCCAAAAATGTGTATGTTATTATTGATATCCATTGCTTCTGGTGCGGCAGGTGGTGCGCGATAACGCACTGCAGCTTCTGCGTCAGCTAGAGCACGTCCAACGCATCGCATCACAGGAAGTGTAACATGTTCCATTGACTTTAATAGCCATTGTTATGAGGTGCATTAGGTGGAAGTGATGCAAAGCAACAAGTGTAAAACGGGCCTTAATTATTCGGGTTCTGCAAATACTGAATCATCTCTCTTATTTTGCTGTTTTATAATTTCCTATAAAATTATGCTCTAAAGGACAATAGCACAAGCCTTGTAAGGTTTTTCGCCTTCTCCTGGATCACAACAGAATGGGAAGTGGTAACAAAAGAACCGACTAGTGTGATATTACATGATAATCACTATGACTTGAATCAAATCCCTTTGAAAAATATAAAAATGTATTTAACCACTTCACAACGGAGGGGTTTTACCCCTGAAGCACCAGCGCAATTTGTACATTGCAGCGCTGCTTCCATTCATTTTTTACTGTGATATGATTGGTTATTGGGGACTGGGGTCCCCATAACCATTCATTGCACTGCAGAGCGGGGGGGTGTGTGCGCGCGCGGGGGCGCGCGATCGCGCGCTACACGTTTGTTTACATTCATTTGTTATCAATGGAGACTGCTTCTGTTTGAAGCAGTCTCCATTGTGTCCGCAATCGGCGCGTCTAATTGGATTTAGGAACGCTTGTTCCTAACATCCAATTAGTCACCTGCTGTGCTGGCTGGCTGGAGTGTGCGCGCGAGGTCCCCGCCCACTCCCAGCCAGTAAACAAATAAGTGCGCCTTTCTCCGTCCCTGGGGGTGAAGCAGTGCGCAGAGGGACGGAGAAATTTAGCACTGGGGGGTAAAGTGGTTAATACATCAGTATACTAGAACATCACCATAAAAAATTATTAAAAGCGCATGGGATGGCCCCGCCATACACCCATCCATACAACACACTGAAGTGCACCACCACATAAGTCACTAGGGATTCAGTGACAAATCTGAAAAGTTTGTAACCAATACTTAATGATTGTAGGATCTCTGGTTGACAGTTGCTTTTTCCCGTAATCGATCCATAGCCAATATTGTTTGAAAGTACCTAGTTGGCAACCCGCCAAAATCAATGTTGTGCAGGCCACAAAGGCTTGAAGGCAAACAGCAGACAAAATTACTTTAATGCAAGCAGTGTAGGCAGCTAAGTAGCAAACTTAAGCGGACAATCAGTATGGTTATAGCAGCTATATTAAACTTGCAGAAGCAACCATCAGCACAGTCTCACCAACTCCAGATCCAATGTAAGAAGTATCCTATAGTCCTCCGTGATAAGGCTGCCAAGTTTAAAAGGCCATCATGGTTGTATTGCCTGTGGAATGCAGCTCATAGGTCCATATTGCGGTAGTGCTTTGAGTGCGCTGGAGGAGAGGGCATGGGAAAGTAGATTGGCGGCCTGGGAGCTTACCGGGGCCGCATATCAGGCAGGTAAAAAAGCCTCCAAGCATCCCCGTGTCACCCGGGACAGGGCGGCGTAGCGTCCCATGAAGGCTGAACTTCATGGACATACAGTATGTCTTTTTTCAACCAAACTGTCTAAGTTACTATGTAATATTTTGTTCTGGAAATTGCCAGCAGCTCTTAAAAAGTAAGGCAAAGCTGTTTGGTTCAATACTTGCACCTATAAAATCTAAAACCTGTCCTCACCTATTTTTTAGTGCTATTGTCAGATTTTGGCCTGTATGTTGGTGAAAACAGAGAAAAGAAAAGGAGAGTAGCGCTCTCTGGTGCATTAACTTTTTAAATTTTGCTTCTTGCACAAGGATAATAAATAAAACTCACAATGTTCAACTTGAATTAAAAAATCATCACAATGTGTTGTATCACCGTGTCCAAGATGTTACAACAGATCGTCTGACGAAGGCGTGGAACGCCGAAACGCGTCATGACGTCCTAGGCGCAGGGCAGCTGCCGCATATTCCTGTGTACCAAATCCCGCTGGCGTGTTCGGATCCATTAGATCCATTAGACCACCATTACTACTGGCCATAGTGTGTAAGCGACCAGATCGGTGATGTAACATCTTGGACACAGTGATACAACACATTGTGATGAGTTTTTAATTCAAGTTGAACATTGTGAGTTTTATTTATTATCCTTGTGCAAGAAGCAAAATTAAAAAAGTTAATGCACCAGAGAGCGCTCCTCTCCTTTTCTTTTCTCTGTTTTCACCAGCATCGTTTACCACAATCCCAAAGTAAACAAGGAGCAGCACTCATTGGTGGCTTAACAAGTACTTTTGGTGACACTACCTCGCTGAGCGCAGTGGAATAACTTTGAATTGTTGTTTCATATCTGGCCTGTATGTTGGCCTATTTTCTTTCCATATTTTTTTGTGGGTTTCCTCCCTCATCTCAAAAACTATGTGAAAATAACCTTCTCCTTAGGAGATTAATCTAGTTTCCAGGAAGGAGAAAAGGATAGGTTCACATGGCAAGCGGATGGTAAAATCCTCAGATTTTATTTTGAGTGAGCTAGGGGCAGTCAGGCTTTCTGAATTATCCCTGATTGCCAGACCCACTTTGCCAGTATCCAATGAACAATAATCTTAGTTCTATATTGTAACGCTCGGTGAAGCACAGAGAGGTCTGATTACCGGTGAACTGCAGTATCACAGGGAATACAGACGTATATCAGATTATATGTGATCTGCAGTATCACCGATAATCCAATATACTAGCTAACCTCTGGTCACCTGAGTAGAGTGTAGTGATTGGTGCAACAGTAATACAGAGGACTAGCCTCAGTGCAGCAAGGAGAACTTCACAGATTCCTTCCACAGGTCTGAGCTCTCCAAGACGGGAGGAGTCAGACTAACAGTGGGGAGGAAAGTCCGAAAGTGACACTCAGGCGTAAGTGTCACTGACGGGACAGGGAACCGCCTCCAATCGTGAGGTCGGTTCTCGGGGTCGGGCAAGCCGAGTCGTAACCACACAGACAGATAAGGTACAAGATCAGCAGACAAAAGGCGGAGTCAGAGTACAGGCAGGGTTCGGCAACGGGGTATCAGATATATCGGGGTACAAAATCAGGAGGCAGAAACAGAGTCTAGGAGCGAGCTGGGGTTCGGTAACGGAGAATCAGAAATAACGAGGTACAAGATCAGAGTACAGAAGAGTAGTCAAGGCAGGCAAGAAGTCATAACAAATATCACAATCAAACTAGTACTTTAAGCTATCAACGGAATCTAGCTTAGTGTAGGATTACAGCTCCAGCTGGTCCCGGCACACTAACGGATCTGACTAACGGATCTGGGTGCTCCCACGTATGTGAACGCAACGCCAGACAAGGAACAAATGAACAGCTGGCATATATATACATGGAGGCCTCTTCAGCCCCTCCCTAAGTGCTGGACCAATCAGGAGGGAAGCCAGGGTCAGCTGACCAACCTGGTCAGCTGACTATCTCTGGCTGGCATTTATGTTCTGCCTGAGTGCGCGCGTGCGCCCGCGTCACTCTAACTCCAGAGGGACTACATGTCCCAGCCACAGCAGCCCTGCTCTGTGCCTCCACAGCGGAGGCATGCGGGCCAACCGCCGCGTCTAACGCGGCGGTTTCTCCGCGCTCCGCATGCCTCTGCACGGGAACAGCCGCCCCATGCTGGGAGGAGGCGGCTGCCTCCCCGTGTGTGAGGCTGCTGTATGCGGGAGGAGCCGCCCGCCGCTGGCTCATGGCGGCGGCTCCTCCGTGCTTTCTCACATATATATTTTTGACAATATGATACGGGTATGTGAGTTTTCAGCCAGCTCAAACACGAGTCACCAGTACTTATCAATACTGGCTACTCAACTCTACAAGTTCTGACACCCACCAATTTGGAATTGTTTTTAACATTCTTCCTCTGCTGAACCCAATGTTCAGCAGGGGTGTTCCTGTGGCTCTCATATGTTCCACATTATCAAGTTCATATTCTTAATGGCCTAAGCCCAGAATCTCCTGTGTCAGCTTTAGTTCTGACGTGCCCAAGGTTTATTGCCAATCAGAAATTAGAATCACAAAAATTGTATTCACCATTCACCAAGCATAACTGGGTCATGCCCGGAATTGGATTTGGCACTTGCATGGCTCAGAGTAGAGGTAGGAATGCTACAACAAGGCACAGTGGACAATAGCAGACATACAGATGTGTCAGCTTCTGTCTTGTCTGTACCTTGTCGGGAATATAGTACACATCACTGATAAGCAAATTACAGCCATAAATGTTTTCCTGGCAGAATACAACTTCTGAGAGCAGAGGGAGATAAAATACATGAACTATTGACCTTTTTCTAACTCTGGGTCACTTAATAGGCTGCTACTGATTAGAGACAATAAAACATTCAACCTACTTTGTAAATCTTTAAATATAAAAGAAAACCATGGGATACTTTAAAAAGTCATTTTAGGAGTAGGAGGATAAATATAATTATTTATCTCATCAGTTTATTTTCACCTCGGGATTACTTTAAAATATGGTTGTAAATTAGAGTATGAATATAGCAAGGATTAGACTTTGAGCCTTACTACGGACAATAAGTGAAGAACATTGCGAAAATCAAGCACCTCATCCCCCCAGAAGATCTACCAACCTTAGTCCATGCCTTCATTACATCCCAACTGGACTACTGTAATACATTCTACATCAGCCTTCCCAAAAAGGACTTGTTCCGCCTACAGCTGATACAGAATACTGCTGCCAGACTGTTGACCAACCAACCCCGTCACTGCCACATATCGCCAGTCCTGCACTACCTTCACTGGCTACCTATAGAATGGAGGGTCCAATTCAAGATAGATCGGCCTACTGACATTTAAATCACTTCATAATTTAGGCCCTGGATACATGAATTACATGTTACAGCTGCGTAGCAATCCCCACAATCTCAGATCCACAGGTCCTAATAATCTAGTCCTACCCAGAGTCCACCTGGAAAATTTTGATCCCAGAGCCTTGTCATGTTTTTCCTACGTTATGGAACTCCCTACCACAGCAGATCAGGACAGCTCCGTCTCTGGACGTGTTTAAATCCAAACTGAAAACCCACCTGTTCAGTTTGGCATCTGCAGAAATATAATTTTTGTTGTGTTAATACTTCATCCTACTACCAATTACTGAATCTGAGAGAGCCTAAGCGCTTCAGTCCTATGGGAGAAAAGCGCTATAGAAATGTTACTGTATTGTATTGATGGCATAGTACTTCAGTGGTTCCAATCCTTCTTGAGTGGCAGAACCCACAAAGTGTCTATGGGGCCCTTCCTGTCCACCCCTGTAACACTTAAGTATGGGGTGCCCCAGGGCTCAATCCTCTCTCCCCTGCTTTTCACGATTTACATGCTACCGTTGGGAAAACTAATCCAAAAACATGGCCTGACATACCACTGCTATGCAGACGACACCCAACTATATCTTTCCTTCAAGCCTGGTGTGACAGACCCAACTCTAACTATAAACGCCTGCTTACGTGAACTACAGAAATGGATGAATGACAACTGGCTGAAACTAAATGCAGACAAAACTGAAGTCCTTCTGATTGGAGGGCAGAGCATGATAACAAAACAACTTAACTTGCAGTCTTCACCACTGGGAATAGGAGGCACGGATCTACGCAGCTCTGATCATGTGCGTAGCCTGGGAGTTCTAATTGATGGGGATTTAAACTTCAGAACTCAAATCTCTGCTGTGGTGAAATCATCCTATTTTCACCTGAAGAACATTGCAAAAATCAAGCATCTCATACCCCCAGAAGATCTGCCAACCTTAGTCCACGCCTTCATCACATCCCGACTGGACTACTGCAATGCTTTCTACACTGGCCTTCCAAAAAAGGTCTTGTACCGCCTACAGCTGATACAGAATACTGCTGCCAGACTGCTAACCAACCAACCCCGTCACTGCCACATAACGCCAGTCCTGCATTCCCTTCACTGGCTACCTATAGAATGGATGGTCCTATTCAAGATCGGCCTACTGACATTTAAATCCCTGAATAATCTAGGCCCTGGATACATGAAAGATATGTTACAGCTGCGTAGCAATCCCCGCATTCTCAGATCCACAGGTTCTAATAATCTAGTCATACCAAGAGTCCACTTGGAAACTTTTGGTCCCAGAGCCTTCTGTCATGCTGCCCCTACGTTTTGGAACTCCTTACCTCAACAGATCAGGACAGCCCCATCCCTGGACGTGTTTAAATCCAGACTGAAAACCCACCTGTTCAGTCTGGCATTTGCAGAAATATAACTTTTGTTGTGTGAATACTTCATCCTACTAATTACTGAATCTGAGAGAGCCTAAGCGCTTTGAGTCCTATGGGAGAAAAGCGCTATAGAAATGTTATTGTTTTGTATTATATATATTGTGTTATCGTATAAGTGGCATGTTCTGTTCAGTGAAGTACTGCAGAAAATGTTAGCACTGTATTGCTGTGCATAAAACACACCACACTTTTCACTCCACATCTCTACTATATAGTCAAAGTCACCAAGGGCAGATAAATTCCATTCCTTTAAATGATTCTTGGCTCGTACAGCAATAATGATCTTGCTACTGATGCTTCCTTTAAAATATTCCTTAATCCTATGCACCTTATAGGGCGGTATGTATTATTGTATTCATATAGAAAGCCAGGTTGAACTCTGTTCCCCACTCTGTCCTAGTTTCTTCCTGACCATTAGCAGACAACTATTTGTATCTATGTATTGTTCTGACTTCAATCAGAGTTCCATTAGTGTCTCTTTCATGGCATTTTTCTACAAGTCTGGCTTTGATATGACAGCCTTCCTTTTCAAAACTGAACTATTTTACAGCAATTCCTTCTTGACCATTATGATGTGAAAAAAAAAATTCTGACTGCTCTTTCCCATCTGATGATTGTACTGAAAAAAGTGTCCTTGCTATTTACCAGATACAGCATTTACCTGCAAGACTTAGAGACACTGAAGCGAAAAAAAAAAATATGATATTATGATTTGTATGTGTAGTACAGCTAAGAAATAAAACATTAAGATCAGATACATCAGTCTAATTGTTTCCAGTACAGGAAGAGTTAACCACTTCCCGACCGCCATATTGACAATTGGCGGCCGGGAAGTGGACCCCGCAAGGACCGCCGTATTGACAAATGGCGGCGGTCCTTGTAGGGGCATGGGCGGAGCGATCGCGTCATCCGTGACGCGATCCTCCGCCGCCGCCTGGCTCCGCTCACCCGCCACAACATCCCGCCGGCCATACGGAAGCGCCGGCGGGATGTTAACCCGACGATCGCCGCATACAAAGTGTATAATACACTTTGTAATGTTTACAAAGTGTATTATACAGGCTACCTCCTGCCCTGGTGGTCCCAGTGTCCGAGGGACCACCAGGGCAGGCTGCAGCCACTCTAGTCTGCACCAAGCACACTGATTGATGATCGCCACAGCACCCCTCAGACCCCCCCCCCCCCCCTGCCCACCCCCCAGACCCATGTTTATACCCAATCACCCCCCTAATCACCCATCAATCACTCCCTGTCACTATCTGTCAACGCTATTTTTTTTTTATCCCCCCCCCCCCCCTGCTTCCTCCTGATCGCCCCCCCACCCCTCAGATTCTCCCCAGACCCCCTTCCAGACCCCCCCCCCATGTACTGTATGCATCTATCCCCCCTGATCACCTGTCAATCACCCATCAATCACCCCCTGTCACTGCCACCCATCAATCAGCCCCTAACCTGCCCCTTCAATCTGATCACCCACCCACACCAATAGATCGCCGCAGATCCGACATCAGATCACCAGCCAAGCGCAGTGTTTACATCTATTCTCTCCTGTAAACACCCACTAATTACCCATCAATCACCCCCTGTCACTGCTACCCATCAGATTAGACCCCTATCTGCCCCTAGGGCACTCAATCACCTGCCCATACCCTCAGAACGCCCTCAGACCCCAGCCCCACTAATTACCCATCAATCACCCCCTATCTCCACCTGTCACTGTTACCCATCAGATCAGACCCTAATCTGCCCCTTGCGGGCACCCAATCACCCGCCTACACGCTCAGATTGCTCTCAGACCCCCCCCCCCCCCTTATCAATTCGCCAGGGCATTATTTACATCTGTCCTTCCCTGTAATAACCCACTGATCACCTGTCAATCACTTGTCAATCACCCATCAATCACCTCCTGTCACTGCCACCCATCAATCACCCCCTGTCACTGCCACCCATCAATCAGCCCCTAACCTGCCCCTTGCGGGCAATCTGATCACCCACCCACACCAATAGATCGCCCGCAGATCCGACATCAGATCACCACCCAAGCGCAGGGTTTACATCTATTCTCTCCTCTAAACATCCACTAATTACGCATCAGTCACCCATCAATCACCCCCTATCACCACCTGTCACTGTTACCCATCAGATCAGACCCTAATCTGCCCCTTTGCGGGCACCCAATCACCTGCCTACACGCTCAGGTTGCCCTCAGACCCCCCCCTTATCAATTCGCCAGGGCATTATTTACATCTGTCCTTCCCTGTAATAACCCACTGATCACCTGTCAATAACCCCCTGTCACTGCCACCCATCAATCACCCCCTGTCACTGCCACCCATCAATCACCCCCTGTCACTGCCACCCATCAATCAGCCCCTAACCTGCCCCTTGCGGGCAATCTGATCACCCACCCACACCAATAGATCGCCCGCAGATCCGACATCAGATCACCACCCAAGCGCAGTGTTTACATCTATTGTCTCCTCTAAACACCCACTAATTACCCATCAATCACCCATCAATCACCCCCTATCACCACCTGTCACTGTTACCCATCAGATCAGACCCTAATCTGTCCCTTGCGGGCACCCAATCACCCGCCTACACGCTCAGATTGCCCTCAGACCCCCCCTTATTAATTCGCCAGGGCATTATTTACATCTGTCCTTCCCTGTAATAACCCACTGATCACCTGTCAATCACCCCCTGTCACTGCCACCCATCAATCACCCCCTGTCACTGCCACCCATCAATCAGCCCCTAACCTGCCCCTTGCGGGCAATCTGATCACCCACCCACACCAATAGATTGGCCGCAGATCCGACATCAGATCACCACCCAAGCCCAGTGTTTACATCTATTGTCTCCTCTAAACACCCACTAATTACCCATCAATCACCCCCTATTACCACCTGTCACTGTTACCCATCAGATCAGACCCTAATCTGCCCCTTGCGGGCACCCAATCACCCGCCTACACGCTCAGATTGCCCTCAGACCCCCCCTTATCAATTCGCCAGGGCATTATTTACATCTGTCCTTCCCTGTAATAACCCACTGATCACCCATCAATCACCCCCTGTCACTGCCACCCATCAATCACCCCCTGTCACTGCCACCCATCAATCAGCCCCTAACTTGCCCCTTGCGGGCAATCTGATCACCCACCCACACCAATAGATCGCCCGCAGATCCGACATCAGATCACCTCCCAAGTGCAGTGTTTACATCTGTTCTCTCCTCCAAACACCCACTAATTACCCATCAATCACCCCCTGTCACTGCTACCCATCAGATTAGATCCCTATCTGCCCCTAGGGCACTCAATCACCCGCCCATACCCTCAGAACGCCCTCAGACCCCAGCCCTGATCACCTTGCCAGTGCATTGCTTGCATCTATTCCCCCCTCTAATCACACCTTGAGACACCCATCAATCACCTCCTGTCACCCCCTAGCACACCTACCCATCAGATCAGGCCCTAATTTGCCCCGTGTGGGCTCCTGATCACTCGGCCAAACCCTCAGATCCCCCTCAGACCCCCTTCCGATCACCTCCCCAGTGCATTGATTGCATCTATTTTCCCCTCTAACCACCCCCTGAGACATCCATCAATCACCTCCTGTCACCCCCTAGCACTCCTATCCATCAGATCAGGCCCAATACAAGCTGTCATCTAAAAGGCCACTATGCTTATGACCGGTTCCACAAAATTCGCCCTCTCATAGACCACCTGTCATCAAAATTTTCAGATGCTTATACCCCTGAACAGTCATTTTAAGACATTTGGTTTCCAGACTACTCACGGTTTTGGGCCCGTAAAATGCCAGGGCGGTATAGGAACCCCACAAGTGACCCCATTTTAGAAAAAAAGACACCCCAAGGTATTCTGTTAGGTGTATGACGAGTTCATAGAAGATTTTATTTTTTGTCAAAAGTTAGCGGAAATTGATTTTTATTGTTTTTTTTCACAAAGTGTCATTTTTCACTAACTTGTGACAAAAAATAAAATCTTCTATGAACTCACCATACTCCTAACGGAATACCTTGGGGTGTCTTCTTTCTAAAATGGAGTCACTTGTGGGGTTCCTATACTGCCCTGGCATTTTAGGGGCCCTAAACCGTGATGAGTAGTCTAGAAAACAAATGCCTCAAAATGACCTGTGAATAGGACGTTGGGCCCCTTAGCGCACCTAGGCTGCAAAAAAGTGTCACACATGTGATATCGCCGTACTCAGGAGAAGTAGTATAATGTGTTTTGGGGTGTATTTTTACACATACCCATGCTTAGTGGGAGAAATCTCTCTGTAAATGGACAATTGTGTGTAAAAAAAATCAAAAGATTGTCATTTACAGAGATATTTCTCCCACCCAGCATGGGTATGTGTAAAAATACACCACAAAACACATTATACTACTTCTCCTGAGTACGGTGGTACCACATGTGTGCCACTTTTTTACACCCTAAGGGCTTGATTCACAAAGCGGTGCTAACCTACTTAGCACGTCTAAAGTCTTTAGACGTGCTAACCAGGGTGCTACGTAGGTTAGCACCGGATTTCTCAATCAGATCGCGCGCTAACTTTACGCATGCAAAGTTTTACGCACGCAAAGTTTTATGCACGCTAAGTCCCATAGGCTTTAATGGGCACTTCGCGCGGTGCGCCCTGCACTCTGTGCAGTGTGCGCGTAAAGTTTTACGCGCATAAAGTTTTATGTGCGAAAAGCTCGTTTAGACGTGCTAAGGGGGTTTTCACAGGTGTGCTAACAGTTAGCACCGCTTTGTGAATCAAGCCCCAAGTGCGCTAAGGGGCCCAAAGTCCAATGAGTACCTTTAGGATTTCACAGGTCATTTTGCGACATTGTTGGTTTCAAGACTACTCCTCACGGTTTAGGGCCCCTAAAATGCCAGGGCAGTATAGGAACCCCACAAATGACCCCATTCTAGAAAGAAGACAACCAAAGGTATTCCGTTAGGAGTATGGTGAGTTCATAGAAGATTTTATTTTTTGTCACAAGTTAGCGGAAAATGACACTTTGTGAAAAAAAAACAATTAAAATCAATTTCCGCTAACTTGTGACAAAAATAAAATCTTCTATGAACTCACCATACTCCTAACGGAATACCTTGGGGTGTCTTCTTTCTAAAATGGGGTCATTAGTGGGGTTCTTATACTGCCCTGGCATTTTAGGGGGCCTTAAACCGTGAGGAGTAGTCTGGAAATCAAATTCCGCAAAATGACCTGTGAAATCCTAAAGGTACTTATTAGACTTTGGGCCCCTTAGCACAGTTAGGGTGCAAAAAAGTGCCACACATGTGGTATCGCCGTACTCGGGAGAAGTAGTACAATGTGTTTTGGGGTGTATTTTTACACATACCCATGCTGGGTGGGAGAAATCTCTCTGTAAATGGACAATTGTGTGTAAAAAAAATCAAAAAATTGTCATTTACAGAGATATTTCTCCCACCCAGCATGGGTATGTGTAAAAATACACCTCAAAACACATTGTACTACTTCTCCTGAGTACGGCAATACCACACTTTTTTGCAGCCTAACTGCGCTAAGGGGTCCAAAGTCCAATGAGCACCTTTAGGCTTTACAGGGGTGCTTACAATTAGGCACCCCCCAAAATGCCAGGACAGTAAACACACCCCACAAATGACCCCATTTTGGAAAGTAGACCCTTCAAGGTTATCAGAGAGGGGCATGGTAAGTCCGTGGCAGATTTCATTTTTTTTTTTCACAAAGTGTCATTTTCCGCTTACTTGTGACAAAAAATAATATCTTCTATGAACTCACTATGCCTCTCAGTGAATACTTTGGGATGCCTTCTTTCCAAAATGGGGTCATTTGGGGGGTATTTATACTATCCTGGAATTCTAGCCCCTCATGAAACATGACAGGGGGTCAGAAAAGTCCTAGATGCTTGAAAATGGGAAAATTCACTTTTTGCACCATAGTTTGTAAATGCTATAACTTTTACCCAAACCAATAAATATAGGCTGAATGGGTTTTTTTTCATCAAAAACATGTTTGTCCACATTTTTCACACTGCATGTATACAGAAATTTTACTTTATTTGAAAAATGTCAGCACAGAAAGTTAAAAAAATCCTTTTTTTTGCCAAAATTCATTTCTTTTTTTGATGAATATAATAAAAAGTAAAAAATCGCAGCAGCAATCAAATAGCACCAAAAGAAAGCTTTATTAGTGACAAGAAAAGGAGCCAAAATTCATTTAGGTGGTAGGTTGTATGAGCGAGCAATAAACCGTGAAAGCTGCAGTGGTCTGAATGGAAAAAAAGTGCCTGGTCCTTAAGGGGGTTAAAGCCCACGGTCCTCAAGTGGTTAAGAAACTCCAGTTGTTATCTCTATGCAAAAAAGCCATTAAGCTCTACGACTTTCAAAGTCGTGGAGAGGGCTGTCTTCTGACTTTGATTATCTCAACTGTTAGTGAACAAATTTCTTTTTCTCTGCCAGAGGAGAGGTCATTAGTTCACAGACTGCTCTGAAAGAATCATTTTGAATGCTGAGTGTTGTGTAATCTGCACATATTATAGAATGATGCAATGTTAGAAAAAACACTACCTGAAAATAAAAATATGAAAATATTTTCTTTGCTGCTAATCTTCTAGTAATTATTCATAGTACACAACCAATTCATTATATCATATATTTTTTTTTCGCTTCAGTGTCTCTTTAACCCCCTTGGCGGTACAATAAATCCGCCAGGGGGCAGCGCAGCACTTTTAAATTTATTTTTTTTTAAAGCATGTAGCTAACCTAGCGCTAGCTACATGCTTCCCTCCTCCCTTCGCTATCCCTCCCACCCCTCCGATCGCCACCGACACTTTTACCCTGCAAGGAATCCCGTTCTGAACGGGATTTCCTGTATGGGCTTCCCCGTCGCCATGGCGACGATCGCGATGACGTCACTGTCGTCATCGACGTCCTGATGTCAGCGGGTGTCCCGATCCACCCCTCAGCGCTGCCTGGCACTGATTGGCCAGGCAGCGCAGGGGTCTCGTGGGGGGGGCAGCACGGCGCGGCAAATCGGCGGGTGGCGGCGGCGATCGTTATGCACACGCAGCTAGCAAAGTGCTAGCTGCGTGTACCAAAAAAAATTATGTAAATCGGCCCAGCAGGGCCTGAGCGGCACCCTCCGGCGGCTTACCCCGTGTCCAGCACGGGGTTACCGCTGAGGAGGTTAAAGAGAACTTGAGGCAAGGGAGAGAAAAATTATACATACCTGGTGCTTCCTCCATCCCCCTCCAGGCTTATCGCTCCCTTGTTGTCCTCCTCCACCTTCAGGATCATCTGCAATATTCCCTGGAATGTCCTCTGATCCGGGGCATACTGCGCAAGCATGGCCCGGCAGTGCGCGCCCCGTCTCGCCCCCATGCACAGAATACTCCCAGCCACGGCAGTGCGACAGGGGAGCGCGCGTGGCCACAATGGACCCGCCGTGGACTAGTCCCAGCTGGAGGACTTTTCTGACCAGTTACAGAAGATCCAGGAGATGGAGGATGACGAGGGAGTGATAAGCCTAGAGGGGGGTGGGAACCATGTGTTTGTATAATTTTTTCTGACTCCCCATCTCAGTTATACTTTAATGGACAACTGAAGTGAGAAGAATATGGAGGCTGACATATAAATTTTCTTTTAAATAATACCAGTTGCATGGCAGCCCTGCTGCTAAATTTGGCTGCAATAGTGTCTGAACAGACCCGATTTTACCTCACAGGAGCCTATAGGCACAGATGTCCTGGCACCTTAGATCAGCCCCCCATCTGCCCCTGATGAGTACTGCGCTTTGGGCGGAGCCCAAGCTAAGGACGTGGACTACAGCTGGCTAATGGATGTGATATGGTTTTTTTAAATTGGAACATGTGAGTGCTCTACTTTTAATTTTTTATATTAAAGTAATGGTTTTACGCTATGAAGGCTCCCTTTAGTTATCAGGTTAACTTCTGGTAGAGCAGAAGCGCTGTGGGATAGAGTTGGGCCGAACCTCCGATTTTAGGTTCGCGAACCGGGTTCGCGAACTTTCGCGGAAGGTTCGGTTCGCGTTAAAGTTCGCGAACCGCAATAGACTTCAATGGGGATGCGAACTTTGAAAAAAAAAAAAATTATGCTGCCCACAAAAGTGATGGAAAAGATGTTTCAAGGGGTCTAACACCTGGAGGGGGGCATGGCGGAGTGGGATAGATGCCAAAAGTCCCCGGGAAAAATCTGGATTTGACGCAAAGCAGCGTTTTAAGGGCAGAAATCACATTGAATGCTAAATGACAGGCCTAAAGTGCTTTAAAACATCTTGCATGTGTATACATCAATCAGGTAGTGTAATTAAGGTACTGCTTCACACTGACACACCAAACTGTTCACTGAACAGAACAGGTATGCAGTGGCGGGTTCACTGAACAGGTATGCAGTGGCAGGATCAATGAACAGGTATGCAGTGGCAGGATCACTGAACAGGTACGCAGTGGCAGGATCACTGAACAGGTATGCAGTGGCAGGATCAATGAACAGGTATGCACTGGCAGGATCACTGAACAGGTATGCAGTGGCAGGATCAATGAACAGGTATGCAGTGGCAGGATCAATGAACAGGTATGCAGTGGCAGGATCAATGAACAGGTATGCACTGGCAGGATCACTGAACAGGTATGCAGTGGCAGGATCAATGAACAGGTATGCACTGGCAGGATCACTGAACAGGTATGCAGTGGCAGGATCAATGAACAGGTATGCACTGGCAGGATCACTGAACAGGTATGCAGTGGCAGGATCACTGAACAGGTATGCAGTGGCAGGATCACAGTACAGGTATGCAGTGGGCTGAGGGCTCACTGAACAGAACAGGTATGCAGCCAGGAAGAAGTTAAGCCTAACTAATCTTTCCCTATGAGAGACTGCAGCAGCTCGCCCTACTCTCACTAATGCAGGCACACGAGTGGCCATAACGGCCGCCGCTGCCTGCCTTATATAAGGGGGGGTGGGGCTCCAGGGGCTAGTGTAGCCTAATTGGCTACACTGGGCCTGCTGACTGTGATGTAGAGGGTCAAAGTTGACCCTCAGGTGCATTATGGGGCGAACCGATTTTTGCGAACTTTTGCCGCAAAACGTTCGCGTGCGACACCCGCACGCGAACCACCTAAGTTCGCGCGAACCACGTTCGCCGGCGAACCGTTCGGCCCAACTCTACTGTGGGAATGGTGTAGTAAATTTGGATATTTGGGAAGATGCAATAAGCCTGGATCATATCAAACGCTGTTGTAGCTGTCCTATAATCTGGCAGCATTGAGATAAGTTTATATGTATGACGGAGTATATAAAAACACAGAAATTTGGAAGCTGGCAGATATTTTTAATGAGAGCGCAGTATCCATGGGATTGAAGAAAAGCCCTGTCATTCACTTCCTTCAGCTCATGGCTGCCTCCACTCTCCACCTCTGTCAGTTAATCCGTATTGCAGGAACTTGTTACCTCATGAATAAATACTTCCCGTAGTGGGATATCTTAAAGGGAACCAGAGATGAACGATTCACACAAAATAAAAATATCAGTTGATAGCTTGTAAAGAATAAATGCTCTACCCGATAATTTCGCCACTCTGGTGTGCCTTTTTGAGTGCTTTTTATCCATTATTGCTCCAGGAAATATCCAATATGGCCGCCGGCTCATATTCCTTCTGTTTCCAGGTTATGAGGTGTTCTGGATGTGCTGTCTAGGCTATATGAGACTATAGACAAGCAGGGCTGCTGTAGGCTTTCATCTGTGTGCTTTCAACTTCATATTCTGGTATGCTTTGTGGCTGCCTGTAGGAAGTGTCTCTCATAGTAATAAAACTGCATACAGTAGATAATAATGACAGGCTGCACAGACAGAGCACACAGATCACACAGCCACACTTGTCTGTTAGACAGAGATTTTTCCTGCAGCAGCAGCCCCTCCCATGTCATCACAGCTCTCAGTATGTAAAGCATGAAATCTGAGCCAGGAGGGGGGAGGCTTGGGCTTGAAAAGACTCCACAGAAGAGTGACTCAGCTATAATGATTCCAGGTCAAACCTCGACTGAATTGTCGGTGGATTCTCATCACAGTTGATAACAGATAGATTAGGCAGAGAAGAATAAAACTAAAAGCAGGGTAGGTGTTTACTGTCATGTTCCCACTGATAAATGTAATAAAATACATGAGGGTGCTTCGTCTCTGGTTCTCTTTAAAAACACTAAAAACTTTATTTCATTTTGCGGCACTCAATTCTGATTTAAAATGTTAACAGCAGCCATGATGGTGAGAGGTAGATTCTTGCTCATTCAGCTCACTGAGAAGGGAGTTCATTATTATTTGAACTGTTCTGCACTATATTGTTATCAGGAGTCTTTGTGCAGATAGAAAATAGTGTTCTAACTTTTCAGGAGAGCAGTAGCTGCATTTTATTGGTCAATTGCCTCATTTGAGAAAAGGACTAGTTTGGTTTATTAACACTTTCACAAAAAAAATTAAAAAATAGAATAGAGTGAACACAGGCAAGCTCTGAATGGTATAGGCATTGAGACTAATGGCCACTGCAACGAGGAAGCATTGAGAGAGTGTACCAAGCTACTAGGCGGAGCGGTATGTGTGAAAGTAGCCTCAGGTTTACAAGTAACCCTTCACCATCCGCAAGCTGTGCTGCAGAACCTGCTATGCAATCAGTAGTATGCATACCTTCTACCAAGTTGGCAATATTGTGCTCTCGAGAGTTACTAGGGTGTAGTCAGAATGTGGAAGGTCAGGATTGCTGATTGCATAACACGTTTTGTATTCTAGTAGTGCTTGAGCACTTATCCTGTCTTCCTTAATGATGCCTTTATCATAATTCAAACAACTTTCTCTCTCTGTCTAAAGACTCATAGATATTCATAATGTGACCATCTGAAATAGCCAGAAGGTCAGCAGCTCCTCATCACTGATTGTTTAAGAATTTAAGAAAGATGCTCTGGAATATAAAACGCATCTGGGCAAAACCCAGGGGAAAAAAATACAGTATATACTAAACCGGGTGCATCCTTGGTCCAGGAGCATTTTGTGGATGTTCTCCCCTTATTACTGTGTCCTCCCTTGTACCTCATGTGTCCTCCTGTGTCTCCATGTCTCCTCCGGTGTCCCCATGTGTCTTCCTGTGTCCCCCATGTATCCTCCTCTCTACCCCATGTGTGCCTTTCTGTCGACCCCCATGTGTCCCCTTCTGTCCCCCACGTGTCCCCTTCTGTCCCCCATGTGTCCCCTTATGTCCCCCATGTCTCTTCTGTCTTTCTTTGTGCTCCTCCGCTCCCCCTGTGTTCTCCGCTTTCCCCACGTCCTCCTCTGCTCCCCCGGAATAGATGAAAGCGGCAGTGGCAGCATGTCTCACCTAATCCATCGGAGCCGGCAGTGATCAGAGGCATCCATCTGAAAATGGCGCCTGTGAATAATGGCGCACGGTGTTGCCGCTAATCCGTTTGACGCTTATCGCTATTTAACGTTAAAGCCTTATTGTTATTTAACGTTAAAGCCTTATTGTTATTTACCGTTAACACACAGAACCCTCTCTGTACCTATCCATAACCCCTAACCACCCCCTGGTGGTGCCTAACCCTAACCACCCCCTGGTGGTGCCTAACCCTAACCACCCCCTGGTGGTGCCTAACCCTAAGACCCCCCTGGTGGTGCCTAACCCTAAGATCACCCTGGTGGTGCCTAACCCTAAGATCACCCTGGTGGTTCCTAACCCTAAGACCCCCCCCTGGTTGGTGCCTAACCCTAAGACCCCCCTAGTGGTGCCTAACCCTAAGACTCCCTGGTGGTGCCTAACCCTAAGACCCCCCTAGTGGTGCCTAACCCTAAGACCTCCCTGGTGGTGCCTAACCTTAAGACCCCCCCCCCCAGTGGTGCCTAACCCTAACCTTGACAGTGTTACATTAAATCCATTCCCCGTTTTGCAGTTAAATAACATCTGCAGTTTGGCTTATGTAGGGGGCTATTGATAAATAACGTTAGTGTGTGCCACTATTGATAAATAACGTTAGTGTGTGCCACTATTGATAAATAACGTTAGTGTGTGCCGTTTTTCTTCTTTTTTCCCTGTGCGCCATTATTATGCAGTACTAACGATAAATAGCGATAAGCGTATCTGTTTAATGCGGCGCCATTGTTATGTATAGGCGCTGTGCGCCGTTATTCACTGATCCCGATCAGAGACCTCTCCTCTCCCTTACTGCTCCCCTAGTCCTGGTTTCTCCCTCACTGCTCCTCTAGTCCCGGCATCTCCCTCACCGCTCCCCTAGTGACGGCTTCTCCCTCACTGATCCCCTAGTCCCGCTGCTTTTAGCTCTCCACCACTTTCTCCACCACTGTCAGTTAATCCGTATTGCAGAAGCTTGTTGTTATCTCACAAAATAAACGCTTCTCATAGTGTGATATTGTAAAAACACTAAAAACTTTATTTCATTTTGCGCAACTCAATTCTGATTTGGAATGTAAACAGCAGCCATGAAAAGTAGATTCTAATTCATTCAGCTCACTGACAAGAGAGTTAATTATTATTTGAACTTTTCTTCACTATATTGTTATCAGGAGTCTTTGTGCAGATGGATAATAGTGTTCTGGTTACTTTTCAGGAGAGCAGACCGAAGCTACATTTTACTGGTCTATTGCCTCATTTGAAAAAATGACTGGTTTGGTTCATTAACTCTTGCACACAAAAAAATAAAACAAATAGAATAGAGTGAACACAGGCAGGCTCTGAATGGTATAGGTATTAAGACTAATGGCCACTGCGACGGGGAAGCGTACCAAGCGAGAGAGCATACCAAGCCACTAGGCGGAGCGGTACTTGTGAAAGTAGCCTCAGGTTTACAAGTAGGAGAAGCGAGAGGGGAGCGAGGTGAAGAGGTCCTCATTGGGGAAAAGCAGCTTGTTGTGTTGTGTGAGGAGACTGACAGTGAGTGAGGAGGGGGGAAGGCAGGAGGGCAGCAGTGTTTGATTTGACTTGCACAGCAGAAGAGAGGAGGTGGCACTGCTGTCCTGACTGAGGAGGAATGGAGCGGATGAGGGTGAGCAGTTTGTCACAGACTCACAGCCAGCAAGTGTGCTATTGTGTTGAGCTGCAGCATGCCATGTGAGAACATTTAATGAAGCAGAGTAAATTGTTGGGTGCTGTGTGATCATTCCAAATTGAAGGGGGGGGGGGGGGGGCTTCCTCACAAGTTTGGCTCAGGCAGCAAAAAGTCTAGAACCGGTCCTGGCTGAGGCAGCGATTAACGACAGCCACAGCTGATAGTCCGGCATGTGGAGAGTGGCCCACGACCTCCGCCCAACAAGCAAACTGATCAACTTGCTCAACCGAAGGCCGATATCTTTCTTCTCACCGCTTGCTCACCGCTCCACTAACTGCGTTTTTTCCCTGCCCCAGCACTTTATTCCCTTTACAGATATAAGAACGAGGACTCTGGGAGCAATGTTTTTTTATTTGTAGCAAAAGAGGTAAACATTAGTACTCAAAATGATCATGTGATTTGAATTTGTAAAGTGTAATTCTTGATTGTAGGGCCTCTTTAAAGAATCAACCTGCGAGAGATTTGGTAATACTAACATGTTTCCCACTGAGTATGTAGGTCTAATTCTTGATTGTATGTCCTCTTTAAATAAGCAACCTGATATATCTTTCTCTTTGTCATATTTGTTTTTAGATTTATTGCCCAAAACATCATGAGATTGCAACGCCTTGGAATAACTCACATTCTAAATGCTGCAGAGGGAAATTCTTTCATGCATGTAAACACAAATGCTGCTTTCTATTATGGAACGGGCATTTCTTATCATGGTATACCGGCCAGCGACAGACCAACCTTTGACCTCAGCTCTTACTTTGAGGAAGCCTCTGACTTCATCGATAAAGCGCTCTCGCAAAAAGATGGTGAGTACTTCTGCAAGCTAAAGTTCAAACATAAAGTCTAATTAAATCTAAAGTCACAATGGAAGATTAGATTGGGCTTGGAAGATTTTAAAAAATGCTCTTTTTTTGTGCTATTTGTATGTGAGAATTGTGTAGTTTATTTTTGCTGTTTGTACAACAGAAAGTATAGGGAAATCGCTAAGCGCTTGAAAAAGCGCTTTGAAAAGCGATTCACTGAACGTTTTAATGGATAAATACATTGTATTTATTCATTTCCAGGGCAAAGAGTTCACTTCCTGTCTGTGAAAAAAACATTGCTACACAAAAGCGCTTAGAAAACCGCTTTACTAAGCACAAATTGCCCTGAAAGCACTTAGAAAAGCGCTTTCAAAATTGCTCAACAAATCGCTCAGCGCTTGCAATGGTACTGGAGATTTATAATGTGAACAAGGCCTTAGTGTTCACAACATGAACCAGGCCCGTTGGGTTACACTTAGCCCTTCCCAATCATCGATTTTACTTCAGGTCACACCCTGGTGCTGGGGAAATAGCAATCCAATTGGTTGAGATTAGAGATGTCGGTGAACGGTTCCAGAACCGTTCGCAGGCGAACCCCTCACCCTGTTCTACTTCCGGGTCGCTATGACCCGTAGTAGTACGGCTGCGCTGGGCCGACGGTGCACGTCCTTGATCGCGCGCCTGTTGCCGGGCACTTTCTGCGCATGTGCGTGACGTCATGAGTGATGTCACGCTCATGCGCAGAGAGTGCCCGGCAACAGTCACGCGATCAAAGACGCACACCACCGGCCCAGCGCAGCCGTACTACTACGGGTCATAGCGACCCGGAAGTAGTAACGACACATAGAGATTCGCGAGCGAACTGTTCGCTCACATCTCTAGCTGAGATGATCCTGGTGACAAATTAAATTATTCAATAGACTGACACAATGATGAGAAAAAGAAAGTTTGCGACCTTTTGGTTCTAAACTCCTCGACATTATCAACCCCACAACAAACCGTTTACACTTGTATTTTCTGCAAACCAACCAACTGAATGACCAATTCACGACGGACTGCATGATATGGCCACAAAATCAAAACAAGCGCATGTCACTCAAACGACTTGTACCCGAGGGCAACTGCACCATATCTGCCAAACAGTCGTGTGATGGCTCGGGCAATCGCCTGGTATCAGTCACTTGTCTAGTCGTTTCACATGCGTACAAATGCCTGATTGTTGTCCAACAGACCAAATTCAGACAACAATCGGATGGATTTGTTGGACGTGTGTCTGAGCATTTGGATTTTGCAACATAAACAAAATCATCTGGTCTTCAGCAGGTCTTATAATAAGGTAAATGCAACCTCAGATGAACAACACATTACTCTATGTCATTATTAATTTAACAAAGACAAACTAAAAATACAAATGCAGCATGTGAAACATTATGTGCACCCTTACCACTTCTAAAACCATAACAAGGGTAAATAGCAGATAGGTGCTGCAAATCAAATGCAGTTTGCAGATCTGAAGCATTCACGTGTGCTAACTCAATGCCAAAAAGGAAAGACATCTGCAATGCTCTTAGAGGAGCAACTGTTGCTGGCCATTAGTCTGGGAAGGGTTAATAGGCCATTTTCAAATATCTGGAAGTTCACCATTCTGCAGTGAGGAACATTGTCCACAAGGAGATGATCCCTCCTTCACATACATTCACCCTAATATCAGACCATGCAATGCTCAGAGAAATTGCCAAAAAAAAAAAAAACCTGAAAAAAACTCAAGACCTGCATTTCAGACTCTACAGACCATAGTGTGTTACAATTTAAAATATATGACAGTACAATTAGGAAATGAGTGAAAAGTTTGGCTTTCTTGGAAAGGAAAACAGAAGAAAGCTTCTTTTTTGAAAATAACATGGCAGCGGGGCATAGATTTGAAGGTTGCATTGGAAACAAATCAAAAAAGTTGTAGTGTAATGTTCTTAGTTTGGACAGATGAGACAAAATTGGAGAGGTTTGACTTTAATGTACAGTGGCACGTTTGGGGAAATCCAAACACAGCATATCAGAACAAACACCTCATACCGACTGTCAAGCACCGGGATGGAGCGGTAATGATTTGGTCTTGCTTTGCAGCCATAGGATCTGGGCACCTTGCGGTCATTGAGATGACTGTGAACTCCTCTGAATGCCAAAATATCCTGTGAGGCCATTTGTGTGACAATAAAGCTTATCTGAAATTAGTTCATGCAGCTGCAAATATACAAAAGAATGGCTGAGAAAGAATACCATCACAGTGTTGCAATGACTCAAAGTGCAGACCTCAAAGAACTGCTAAAAAACAAATGCCTCAGTTTCGCATAAGGGCCCATTTGGGGATGGGAGCCGGTACACATCACTTCCGCTCCCATCCGCGATTGCCAAAAATGTTTTGCCAATGAAGTGTGTGGCGGGGAACCCTCTAGTGTGATTAGAGGTAATCACAATCGTAGGACAAAGTGATTTTGCAGCACTTTGGGGAGCCGAGCAATTACGATTTCAATAAACTTTATAATACTCACCAGCCACCAGGTGTCCAGATTTCTGTTTCTATCCGTAGCCCTGCCCCCTAAAGGAAGAGAGAAGCACCTACAACCTCTTCCTTTAGGGGGTTGGGCTACGGACGGAAGAAGGACGCCTGGTAAGTATAATAAAGTTTTGTTAAAAACAAAACGCGAATCGCTTATCGGAAGCACTGTACAGCGTAATGTTCGCTTCCAAGCATCGGGGAATCGCGAGTGGAATCGCACTAGGAATCACTACACACAGCGATGCGGTGATTTTATTTTAAAGCGCTGCGGCAATCCCTAGTGGGTTCCAGGCCTAACTCCAGTTACATCCCATCTTTAAACCCAGAAGAGGGTGCTTTCAAGGAGGAATTTTTGAGACATGTCATTTATGTTATCTAATGTAAAATGAATAGACTTTATTAAACATTTTCTTTAAAATGTCAACACACAGCCCAAGACCTTCAAATACAGCCTGAACACTCTTGTACACATCTGTGTGTTTTCCTGCAACACATCAATGTTGTCGCCAAAAAAAGAGGAAAACGATGATTGGCACTAGATGTACTGATTGGCAGACTGAGGGGGTAGCAGGTGCATAAAGGTTGTGCCTCCGGATTAAACAGATGATAGTAGGTAATAAGGTAAAGCAAGTAACAAAGACTTCTGGGCACCAACCACTAATTGAATGCTTCAACACACCTTTATTACATCCCCAAAAACTTCCCGACAAAAAAAAGGTTACAGTGGAGGCCTGACAGCAGTTTCACGTGAAACGGCTGTCAGGCCTTCACTGTAACCTTTTTTTTGTCAATGTTACAGACCGATATGCTTTGCTAAATATGGATTATAAAAGTAGAAAATACTACAGGGGCATAACTAAACTTAATAGGGACCCCTGCAAAAATAATAGCATTGGGCCCCCTTGGTCCCCGAACCCCATGCGGGTCACATGACCGGAGCTGGGAAATGGCAGCAGAGTTTTCTGCTGTGAAGTGGTACCTGGAAGCAGGAACAAATTACACACTCTCCTGCTCTCATTTTTTGTGACCGAACATGGAGGTTTTTTTGCTAATTGGCAGAACTTTCTGTTGGGGAGAGGGAGTAGGATGGACCCCCAAAGCCTCTGGGCCCCCCTGCGATGGCAGGGATCGCAGGGATGATTGTTACGCCCATGAAAATACAACATTGAGAATGGCACATAACCAGCTGTGCCATCTGAAAGGACATATAAAGTAAACAGAAAGGAAGTTGTAAGCTGTTTATATAGCTGCTGGGAGGGGTGGGATGGACCGTTGCTACGCAGTACCAGTGAGGTCAGTATCTGTCCCCGACAACCTCCTCTCTAAAGGGCGCCTGCCTCTCTCCCTCTTTGCCTATGTGGATCATTGTAGAGCACCCGCAGCAGAAATCCACATACCTAATTCAGCACCGTGTCCTCTTATCTCCTTTTTACTCAAGCTAGTTAACATGCATAAGCGTTGATGCATGTCACATGACATCAGGAGCCTAGGAAGCGATGCTGATGCATGCTATCCATTTTGAGTGAAGAAAAATCAAGACGACACGGTGCCTGGATGCTGATGTATCGTAATTGGTTTCAATGAAGAGGAGACGAGAGGAAATGAAGCACGGTGCATGATTAGGTAAAGTGCTCTGCTGTGGCCACTCTGCATATAGGGTGGGTGAGGCAGAGTGGGGGCACTGTGTGCATTTTCTCTATCAATTACATTAGCTTCTTTACAGACACACTTTGTGTGCAGAAAACGCATACAAAAATGTACACAGAAAACTAACAAACAAGTGTGCTTCCAGCCACTGTTCTTCCACTCACTCTGTCATCCTCTGCAGTAGCAGTTCTCAGAAAAAAACTACTCCAGCATCACTATAGTACACCGCACTAGGGAGGGGTTGAAGAGGCTGGGGGCAGGGCAGCTGTAAACAAGAGTAGTGAGAGTCTATAAATCCAAACTCTGAATGATTCCTTATCAGTGACTGCGCGGTTGCAGCCATTAGAACAATTGGCAAGAGAGCAAAAAGTTTTCTCTCTCTGGCCCCCTCTCAAATATTTTTACCCTGGACACACAGTCATTTACTGCGCCTTTTCACAGCACTGCGCTCCAAACCACTACCTGGAATATCTGTGGGTTTAAACAGGGCTTGGTGGGAGAAGGGGGGAACAGCCAATATTGGCCATGGTAATTAACAAGGGGGGAGGGGCCATAGTGATTACAAGGTGGCTGTCGGAAGTTGGCAGAATAGAGAAATTACTGGCTGGCCTGCACTGATTACCTGGGGGGGGGGGGGGGGGGGGGGCTGACAGATTCTGACAGACTGTACCAGGAGGGGTTAATGACTGCAGCACTATGCAGTGTTAATCTGTAAACCTCTCCAGATGTGTTCTATTAGTTTTTTGTTTAATTTTGAGTGTCATACTTCTTTAAAGATGAGTTTGAACTGGATTGAGTGTATATAGTTTTATTTAAAATGTTTAATTCATAGTGTGTAACATTGTCATACAAGACAAAAGCATTCTTTGCAGTTGTCATAGAGTATTGGATTCTCATTGGTGGAAACATCAAATCAATGTTCTAGGTATGTCCCAAAAACAGTGCCAATATTACAGGCCATTTCTACTGCGGCTATAATCATGGTTCTGTGAGAATTGCATTGTTCTACGACATGTGTGAAGATTGAAGAACTTCTATTTCTCTTATTAGACTGGATATAAATGTAATATTAGTATTGTGATAGAACTAATCTGATAATATTAGTGCACTAATATAATAATGTCAGAAGCGAAGTTTTACATCTTTCCTGTTTTTTGTTTTGTTTGTTTTTGGCATAACACTTGCGGTATGTATTTAGGGGATGGGGTATATGTTTATCTGGGTCTTCTTGAGCAATGCCTGTTGTGCTGACAAATGCCTGAAGCTTTGCAGGCTCTGTATGAGTATAATCCCAATTTACCTGCATTTTTAAGATGCCTTGTTTCATTTAATTTGATTCATTTATCAATATATTCATGGTTGCAATCTATTTCACACGGTAAGCAGAGAAGGTGATGAAGTGCGTCTCTGATGGAATTGATTTGAAAGTGAGTGAGACGCTCTTTCAGATGTCTGATGGTGCGAAGTCGTTACAGGCTGAGCCACGTACAGGTTCGCAAACTATTACATTTGCTATTGCTGTGTTGGATCTGCTTAATATCAAGCAGCGCAGAGTTTATTAGAAATGTGTATAATAGGGAAAATCTGGGGAGGAGTAGTGACAGCATGATAATTTTCCATGTAAGCTATGAAAATATGTACAGGCTGTAAAAATAAAAACTCTCAATTTCAAAAGAGCTGATTTAGTCTTGTTAAGGGCTGCACTCCAGGGCATAGACTGCAGGGAACACTTGTCAAGGAAAGATACAGAACATAAATGAGAGACACCAGCCTTTGCCCTGAGGAAGCCAGTGGTTCACTAGCGAAACCAGTCGGGAATTGTTTCAGCCTACCTTTGATCATTAAGGGGACATAACTTCAGCTCCAAGGTTACATGACAAACTCTGATAAATGCGTATGGGGATGAACTATCATTATTCTTATGGACCATTAGAAACTAATTTTTGCATTCATTATTCTGGACTCCTGCAGCTAACTGCAAATTGAGGCCAACTTGGAACTTTATCCTACTTTATTCTATGCTTATGCCTGATTGCATGTGCTTCTGCTTCTTCTATGTGAAGAACATTTTGCTTCAGCTGCAGTTTATATACACCAGACCAGCTGCTTGTCTATTCTGCTGTTCATGCAGTATCTTGTTTTTGCTATGTCTTCTGGAGATGTTCTGTTTGTGCATGTCTCATGCAACTGCAATTTTATTTTAAATATGTCAAATTGCTAGTGCATAAAGTGCTAGTGCATAGTGCATGATATGGTGTGCTTATATCTGACTGGGGATCATCACTTTGTACTACAAATCTAAGGATCTGGCGCTTGCATGCTTGGAGTTTATATGCCACCTGAAGTGAGAGGGATACTGAAGCTGCCATATTTATTTCCTTTTATAGTGAACTCGAGGCGAGAGTAATATGGAGGGTGCCATGTTTATTTCCTTTAAAGTTATACCAGTTGCCTGGCTGTCTTGTTGAACAATCCTATGCAGATCAGGTGTTTCTGACAATATTGTCAGAACTGACAAGATTAGCTACATGCTTGTTTCAGATGTGTGATTCAGACACTACTGCAGCCAAATAGATCAGCAGGGCTGCCAGGCAACTGGTATTGTTTAAAAGGAAACAAATATAGCAGCCTACATATCACTCTCACCTCGGGTTCACTTTAAAGAGAACCTGTAACAAAAAAAAGTTCCCCTGGGGGGTACTCCCCTCAGTAGGGGAAAGCCTCAGGGTCCCAGTGAGGTTTCCCTCACTCCTGTAGCTGCAGGCAATCCAGCGCTGGCTCCCCCAAAGAGTCCCGGAATCCTCCCTCGACAAGCCTGATAAGCGCTGATTTATATACCCTTCCTGGCTCCAGCGGGGGCGCTATTGCGGCTCTCCGCACAGAGATAGGCGAAAATAGGCGATCTCCGTTTGGTCTGCCCTACTGCGCAGGAGCAGAAGACTTGCGCCTGCGCAGTAGAGTGGCCCAACGGAGATCGCCTATTTTCGCTGACTGCGCCTGCGCTGGAACCGGGGAGGTAAATATTTACATCAACGCCATTCCGGGAGGATTTTCGCCGCTGCCGTGCCAGCCATCAAGGAGACCTAGAGGTGAGATGAATCAATGGGAATGAAGTTAATCTAACAATCAGCGGTTGGAGCGAGCGAGCAGAAGGGAGTACGGCGGCACAATCGTTTCTACATCTGAGAATGATCACTGTTTTTGAACAAAAGCAGTGATCATTCTCGCTTGCTCAGAGAACTTCTGTCTCCTGCCACCAATCCCCCCTGTCACCATGACCATCGCAATTGCGGGATTCTGTGCACACAGCCCTGCAAAGTGCACAGATGTGAGTCTCGCATCCCTGTGGCTGTAGCAGCAGCAGCCGTGGACATGAGACTCACATCTATGCAGCTACAATGGTTAAAGTAGGCTATTAAAGATGATTTCGGTTGCAATTTTGATCCAATGTTTTCTAAAACGCAATGGCCCATATGCAACTAACTTTTCCTCCTGAGTTTTTTCCTAGGTGTTATATTCACACCTTGTCAATATAATGCCTTTTTAAACCACCAACAAGCAAGAAAATGTTCAAATTAATTTTTTGAGTATTTCTTCACCAACTTTTTGATACTTTTTCAATTACAAAGTGCTGAATTCTCCGACCCTCCAATCACCTGCACCTGAGTGCCACATGCATTTCTCGGTCCCATGCGCAATTGCAGAACTTTTCTAGAGTTGCCCCAACTCTCTTGAACTCCCTACCACCACTAATGAGGATCTCTCCCTCTTACAGCACCCTAAGATAGGCCCTCAAAATGCAACTCTTCAACATTGCCCAGCACCTGACAATTTGCACCGCACCTTATAGCTGCGGTGCAACCAAAAACAAACCACCATCAGTATTGGTAGATAGCCAGGTACAGGTGCCCCCTATATAGGAAGCCAGGTGTAGATGCCCCCAGTATAGGATAGCCAAGTAGGTTACCCCAGTATAGGTTAGCCAGGTAGGTTCCCCCAGTATAAAGTAGCCAGGAAGGTTCCCCCATTATAGGTTAGCCAGGTAGGTGCTCCCAGTATAGATAGGTAGCCAGGTATGTTCCCCTTGTATAAGGTAGCCAGGTAGGTTCCCCAAGTAAAGGTCAGCCAGGTAGGTGCCAGCAGTATAGGTTAGCCAGGTAGGTTCCGCTAGTATAAGGTAACAAGGTAGGTTCTCTCACTATAGGTTAGCCAGGTAGGTTTCCCCAGTATAAGGTAGCCAGGTAGGTTCCCCCAGTATAGGTTAGCCAGGCAGGTGTACCCAGGATAGGTTAGCCAGGTAAGTTACCCCAGTATAAGGTATCCAGGTAGGTTCCCCCAGTACAGGTCAGCCAGGTAGGTTCCCCTAGTGTAGTTTAACCAGGTAGGTTCCCCCAGTACAGGTCAACAAGGTAGGTTCTTCCAATATAGGTTAGCCAGGTAGGTTCCCCCAGTTTAGGTTAGCCAGGTAGGTTCCCACAATATAGCTGCTGGCTGCTGCAACCCCCCTCCCTCCCGGCCGCCACTGGTTTTGGACGGCCACCTCCTGCAGCAGGACAGGCTTGCTGGGTCCCCCTCACCTGCCTGCTTACCTCAGATCCTCATCACCCGCAGTGCTGCTGTGAAGAGAGGACAGCGGCACCCATCGCAGCGCGTATTCCGGAAGTGATTACTTCCGGTATACATGCTGTCATGGGAACCACTCCTTCCTTCCGTCAGTGCTGCAGCCAGGGTCACGCAGATCTAAGGTAAGTAGGCAGGCTAGGGGCACCCGCCGAGCTTGTCCCGCCGAGGGAGGGGGGTGGTCGGGATGCCGCCTGACATGTGCCTTCGTCTGAGGAAGCGGCGTCTCCTGCGTCATGGGGAGGGGGCGGGCTTACTTATCTTCTCCCTTTAGATTGTAAGCCTCTGACAGGGTCTTAACCTCCTAGTGTATCCAACTTGATCATGGATGCACAGCCATCAGTGGGCACCCTTCCCACAGACTGACCTGGACCTAAATGTATTGATCTCTAAAGGTAGCCATACACTGGTCGATTTGCCATCAGATTCGACCAACAGATAGATCCCTCGCTGATCGAATCTGATCAGAGAGGGATCGTATGGCTTCCTTTACTGCAAACAGATTGTGAACCGATTTCAGCCTGAAACCGTTCACAATCTGTTGTGGTGGTGCTGCCGCCGCTCCCCCCCCCCCCGCCCGCATGCCCGCATACATTACCTGCTCCGCCGGCGAGACTCCAGTCCCCAGGTCTCCACTGTCTTCTCCGCTATGGTCTCCAGGTCCAGCATGCTTTACTTCTTCCTGCCCGGCAGGAAGTTTAAACAGTAGAGCGCCCTCTACTGTTTAAACTTCCTGCCGGGCAGGAGGGACTGAAGCATGCCGGAGACCAGCGCGGACACGGAGCAGCGGTGACCGGGGGTAGTCGCGCCGGCGGAGCAGGTAATGTATTTCCGCTCTATTGCGTCGGTTGTCGGGCACTCGAACGCCGCTAGCGACACGCTCCCTACCCGCGGGCGATTGACGGTAATTTTCCGCACGGAGCAATCGACGGAATTAGACGAAATGGATCGAAATTCGGCGTGTAGCGCAAATGATTGGCAGCAGATTCGATCCCAGTGATCGAATCTGCTGTCGAAACGGCGGCAAATTGGGCCAGTGTATGGTCAGCTTAAGACTAACCTCGCTGCATGATCTCATATCTTGTACTTTGCTCCTTGTTGTTTGTCGCCCTGTGTATTTTATGTATTGTACAGCGCTGCGTAATATGTTTGCACTTTCATAAATACAATAAATAATAATTGTTTAAAATAAATATCAGTCTCCATATCCCTCTCACTTCAGGTGTCCTTTAAAGCCAGTTACAGAGAAACTACATCGATCTAAATTTAAAGAGGAACTCCAGTGAAAATAATGTCATTAAAAAAGTGCTTAATTTTTACAATAATTATGTATAAATGATTTAGTGAGGGTTTGCCCATTGTAAAATCTTTCCTCTCCCTGATTTACATTCTGACATTTATCACATGGTGACATTTTTACTGCTGGCTGGAGATGTCAGTAGAGGTAGCTGCTGCTTGCTTTTTTGGCAGTTGGAAACAGCTGTGAATCGCTATTTCCCACAATGCAACAAGGTTTACAGTCAGGAAACTGCCAGGACCATGGTCCTCACAGTTTCCTGTGGGAGGGGTTTCACCACAATATCAGCCATACAGAGCCCCTGATGATCCGCTTGTGAAAAGGAATACATTTCTCATGGGAAAGGGGGTATCAGCTACTGATTGGGATGAAGTTCAATTCTTGGTTACGGTTTCTCTTTAAGTACAGATAGAATGTTTCATTTCAACTGTCTTCAACAGTGAAATGCCTAAATCTATAACTCCTCCAGATGAAGTATCAGACCTGTTGATAACTAGGAGACTGAGCCCACTCCCTTCATTCTTCAACATCCATATTGTCATCTTTAGTTCAAGTCTGTCAACCAGAATGACAATCAGTCCACAGCAAATGTAGACGCCAGGACAATGACTTCTGCTCAGATTCCCACACCACCTGAAGCAACTCTTTCTAGGTTTGTAGAGATTCACAGATTTACCATGCAGGCATAACATTACTAAAAATCAGTGATGGCAGATTACTAAACATAATGGCTGCTTATGTGGATGAAATGGGTACGTTTGTGGCTGGCATTTGCAAATGGAGAATTTAATGAAAAACTGCACATTTGAAAATGTTAAAGTGGCATGAAACTCTGTCATAACATTCAATAAAATATGTTTTCCTACTTTGAATTACCCATAAAGTTAACATATTTGTGTTTGTGTTTAAGTAATATTGTCTGTTTAAAAAAAGCAAATTCCAAAAGTACAGTTTATCTGCTCTGAAAGATGCCATTGCATTCTATTGCACAGCTGCTATATTTATATATTAGAATCTATCTATTGGTCATTTCTCAGTTGTCTCTGCTTTGTGTGGCAGCTCAGTTTCAGCATGCTGCTAATGTTTACATTCCTTTGTAAGCTACAATTAGCAAACGAAAGATAAGATATCACATCTTTGGATGATGTTGCTGCCCACTGAAAAAGAAAGTGCTGTGTTAACTGCTTGAATGCTGTTCTGCTACAAAAAAAATGTTGTGGTGTAAATAATCTTTTAGAGCAAAGAAGAAATGCTGAGTTCCATGCCATTTTAAGTAGTTATATCGTTTACAAGATCAAATGGATAACATAAAAGGCTATTGATCCTTGATATTCACATTCTTTTTAGGTCAAAAGTTCACTCAGACTCCCTACAACAGTGCAAGACTGAGTGAACTTTTTACCTTTTTAAAAACTTGAATATCTCAAGAACCATAAAAGATAAAATGATGTTTTTTTGCAGCATAAAATAGCATTAACAAAGCACTACCTAACCATACCAGTTTACTGTCTGTAGGCTGTTGTACGAAAGCAGAATGATGTTATTGTTATTGATGCTATTATCTTCAAAATGAAAGCAGCACAAATCCTACGTTGTGTAGCACAAATGGGCACAAATGTAACACTGACCAAATATTATGGAATTTTTATTTGTGCTGATTGTAGGGGGGCAGTTTCATAGAGCTCTTTTGGCTTGCTCTCTTCAGCTGAATAATCACCTCATGAGGCAGGCAGGTGGATCCCGACGACGTCCCACCACAACGAGCGTTCCCAATCCATCTTCCTGCCGGAGGGTATACACGATGTCACGCAATGGCACATGACTGGCACGAACAACAGTTTAAGCGATCACTGTACTTTGCGCATAGTTTGAATATAAAAATCCTATTCGCCTCCGACGGTTATTGTTGTTGCGCCTTGACAAACGTTGTTCGTGTAAATGCGCACCTGTACCCACGCCATGAGATCATGGAATCGCAAAAAAAAATCACTGGTTTGGCAGAAAAATCTTTGAAACAATCGCATAGTGGGTATGGACCTTTACATTGTATACAGCACATTTGTTTGTTCGATTGCTCAAAGTGTTATAATCCAGACCTGTCAGTTAAGTATGGGCGTTCAGAATTTCCATGAACTGCTTTTATTTTTCATAGTTCGGGTTTTCGTATTGTATATTTATATACGCAATATTTTTATGTTCTGTAGTTCAAAAAAAAACTTGTTTAAAGGAAACCTGAGATGGACAGGAACCTTTAAAATAAACATACTCTCTCCCCACTCCCCCAAAAGTGTATGCAGAATACAGGCTATTCCTGTAATTGTTGTTGCTCTCCTGTCCTCATTTCATTCTTAATATTTAATTTTTATCCTGTCTAAAATCCAAGATGGCTGCCATCTGCTTCTGGATCAGTGTCACTGTGTGTAAAGTTCTCCATCAAATAATGAATGCAGGGACGTGTGTGTGTGTGTGTGTGTGTGTGCGTGCGTGCGTGCGTGCGTGTGTGTGTGTATATATATATATATATATATATATATATATATATATATATATATATATATATATATATATATATATATATATATATATATATATATATATATATATATATATATATATATATTAGGGGAAAAAAACCTGCATACATCTACACACAGGCACAATTACTTTTACTTATTCCTATAAAACCAATGATAAGGAGGACAGCTGCTGCTGCATATTATCTGTGTACAGTCATCAGGACAGCAGAGCAGTGTCCCTGTATGTTCTGGGCTCAGATGAGAAGAGATAGGTGTGTAACTCAAGCCAGGGCACTAATTAGCTGGGTAGATAAATAAATCTATGTTACTGAGCTACTTTTCTCTTCACAGGCACTGCTCTCTTGTTCTGTGCACAGATAGGGAGTACACAGGCAGAGAAAGGGCAGGCTGGAGCAGACTGCTCTCACAGATAGGGAGAACACAGGCAGAGAAGGGGCAGGCTTGAGCAGACTGCTCTTACAGATAGGAAGAACACTGGCAGAGAGGGGGCAGGCTGGAGCAGACTGCTCTCACAGATAGGGAGAACACAGGCAGAGAAGGGGCAGGCTTGAGCAGACTGCTCTCACAGATAGGGAGAACACAGGCAGAGAGGGGGGCGGGCTTGAGGCGACTGCTCTCACAGGTAGGGAGAACACAGGCAGAGAGGGTGGAGTGCTTGAGCAGATTGCTCTTACTGCTATAGAGCTTCCTGATAAAGCAGCTGACTGAGAGGTCAGTCTGTGTTTTTTACAGGGGGGATTACAAGCTCACAGAGCAGATCAGAATGAAACGGAGAGCAGGGTGTTTATTCTCATGTCCCTACTAGTACATAGTATTAATTAAAGCAGGTTGCTTCGTCTCTGGTACACTTTAAAGCATAAATGGATAAAAAAGGAATTTGTGTTGAAATAGATAAAATCTTAAAGAAAGGAGGAATGGGGTAATTACATTTCTAATTAAACCCTCATATGAGTCATTAGGATGAAATAATTGGGTAAGTTAATAATTGGGTAATTATGGGTTTAGATGGATCAATTAAGGGTTAATTATATGCATTATTACAGCTACTGTAATATTTTCTTTCCCAACAAACAGATGCTTTCTTCTATAGCTGCAGCTTTGTCAGAACACTGAGAGGGTGAGGGTTTATAATTTGTTAGAGATTTCCATGCAGCATGTGATGCTTCCTTCACGCATATGTATTAGTACGCCGCGGCTGAGTTGGGCACCGGGAGGTCTCTCCCTGCTGACGCTAAACTCCCCAGCGGCGTTAAATACTATTCCCCCTCCGAGTTGGGGAGGGAGGTGTAATTCGGTATCCAGCGATTGTCAAACCCCTGAATTACTGTTACGCACCCCGCGCAGCATAACATTGCTGCTATGGGGCGCTGAAACCACCTGCTTCGTTCCTTCATACCAGGACAGTGGCCATGATGGGAAACTGCAATCTACCACAACATCCTGAACATCATGGTCAATAAGACTGGTCTCGTGATGGTTCTAGGGCTTGCGCTCATCAAACCACTTTTACTTTTTGGGCGTTTGAGCTGAAGTTTTTTTTTCATTAGTTTTTGCACTTTTTGTTTTTTGTTTTGGCCTTTTGAGTGCAATAAGCAGCTTTACTTGAAGTAGGGAATTTGGGAGCCTACTTGCGGCAGAAGATCGGGCACGGCACAGGCACCCATAGAAAATATCAGTTAAAGTGTGAAATTTGGGAGCAATATACACTTTTGCTGCTATTTTCTATGGGCGCCTATGAGGCATTTGTAATTTGTTTGGCGGTATTGTACTGGGCGAGGGGGGTTTGAGGTTAGGTGTCCGTGGAAAGGTTTTAGGGTTAGACATGGGGGGTTAAGGTTAGGCATAGAGGAGGTTAGTGGAGGGAGGGGGGGGGAGAGTCCTTAAAAGGAAGGTGCGAGGTGTTTAAAAAAACAAGATCTACTTACCTGGTGCTACCTCCAGCACCTGGCAGCCTACTTGCCCCTCGTCGCAGCTCCGCTCACGTGGACGCGCTGATCGCGATTGCGCTCACGTGGTCTGGATCGTTCTGCGCAGGTGCAGTACTTCTGCACCTGCGCAGAATGCGCTAAGCTAAGTGAGCGCAATCATGAGCGATGCGGCTACGTGCTCGCACAGGGGCAGAAGCCTGGAGGGGACCCGAGGGATATATCGACTGCCAGGGGCTGGAGGAAGCCCCAGGTAAGTAGATCTTATTTTTTTAAACACCTTGCACCTTCCCTTTAAGGTTAGGGGTGGAGGGGACGTTGGTCAAGGTTAGGCATGGGGGGAGATTTAGGGTTAGGGATCAGCAGGGATGTGGAGAAACCGCGACCAAGAATTGAACTTCATCCCAATCAGTAGCTGATACCCCCTTTCCCATGAGAAATCTATTCCTTTTCACAATCGGCCCATCAGGGGGCTCTGTATGGCTGATATTGTGGTGAAACCCCTCCTAAAGGAAACTGTGAGAACCATGGTCCTGGCAGTTTCCTGTCTGTAAACCTTGTTGCATTGTGGCAAATAGCTGTTTACAGCCATTTCCAACTGCCAAAAAAGCAAGCAGCAGCTGCTTCCAGTAACATCACTTGCCAGCAGTAAAAATGTCACCACATGATACATTTTAGAATGAAAATCAGGGAGAGGAAAGATTTTACAATGGACAAACACTAACTAAATCATTTATACATAATTATTGTAAAAATGAAGCACTTTTTTTATTCCATTATTTTCACTGGAGTGCCTCTTTAAAGGGACTCAGAGCTCAGGGACGTAAAAATATTTATTCCTCCAGCTTCCTCCAGCCCCATAAGCTCCGATCGCTCTCACACCGCCGTCCTCAGTCTTCTGCAACACTGGTACCGGATCTCTTCCGCCAGTCGCAGCCAGTCTACGCAGGAGCAACTGCTGGAGAGATGCGTAGAGGGCACACTTCTCTAATGCCAGGCTTGTCAGCGCTTGACGCAGTGGTGTTGCTACATGACAGAGAACCACAGCATGTTGCATTTGAGCATGGCTGTGGCAGCACTCAGATGTGACTCCATGGAGGGGGTGGAGTCTGTCCAGCGCTGGTATTGAGCACTAACAAGCACCTGACCAGTGCAAGAGAGCAGCTGACAGGGCACATGTGAATTTGGGGCGCCATGGAAAATCAGGCACAGGAACAGTGCCGATAGTAAAAAATCTGTCAATTTACACATACTCTACTATTTAAAGTGTTATTTTTCACTAGTAAAATATTGGTAATTGTTACCGATATTTTATTATAGCTAAAACTAACCCTACTCTCACACAGAGCCCTCCACTACCTATGCCTAACCCTAAGCCTATGACTTCCTCTGGTGGTGCCTAACCCTAAGACCCTCCTTGGGGTTCCTAAACCCATTACCCCTCCCCCCCCCCCCCCCCCGGTGGTTCCTGAACCTTTGAAGCCCCCCCACCCCGTTGGTACTTAATCCTAAGCCCCCCCGGTGGTTCCCAAGCCTAAGACCCACCCAGTGGTGCCTAACCCTAAGACCCACCTGTTGGGGCCTAACCCTAAGACTCCCGTGATGGGGGCTAAACCTAAGACCTCCCTGGTGGAGCAAATAAAGAGAAAACAGCAAAAAAAACGATAATTATCAGGTACCGCCTGGCACCCGAATTTAAGTTTTAGCATCAGCTTGCTGATATTTTCAATTATTTCAATATGGCAGCACCTAATTTGTCCAGAAGTCGGATACTCCCAATACCTCTGACAGGCAGTGAATTCACCGCCTTCAGCTGTCCATATGAAAGAGCCCTAACAGTATCTTGTCTTTCTTTTGCTGTTGGATTTTCATTCTGTTGTACTTTTCAGCCAATGCAGCATTCAGAAGTGATATTTTGTGATGGGAATCCCCTAGAGACGCTGTAAGCCACGGGGTAATGCCACTTGCCTTAAACCATTTATAACTAAAATATCAATGCTGGGTGGTCTTATCATCGGTAATCAACTGTAATGCAATTGGAGTATGACATAAAATATGGAGTAAACGTCGTCTTCCTGCAGTGAGCAGACAGTTACTTGAAATGTGAAGCATAATTCGGTTTTCTTATGCCTTTATATCCAGCATTTAATTGGACTGTTTTGATGCAGCTTCCTGCTTGCTGCTGTCAAAAAAAGTCATTCTTTAAACTGCATCTGACCTCGGATATAAATTGGTAGAATGTATTAGTCTTTAATCTACTTTGCATTCCCCCAGCCTGACTATTCACACTGCGTCTGTGTCTATTGTGTCAGGAGGGGAAAATGGTAAAACTGACATGATTTTATCTTTTTCACTGAACCGTGAAATTTAGCCATGTTAGAGAAATAAATTGTCCCGAGAATACAGGAAAGATGTTCTTTTGGAGTGTGCTGGAAGTGATAGTTCAAAAATAAAGCTGCAGATTAATTTGTCTTTGTTGCTACTGCATTATTCATTAATATGGATTTCTCTAACAATAAATCTTTATGGTTCATAAAAGGGGCGGGAATCGGTAAAGATTTTTTTTTCCATGCCTTTGTTTTTCTTTCACATAGAAACAGGTCAAATGAACAAAAGGGCTCTTTGACTGTTCGGTGGGGCAAGCTTATCAGCAAATATACCCAACTCCCATAATTCACATGGCTCTATAATTACTTTCTGGTTACAGAATCTAGGAGTAGTGAGCTAAATACCCATGTTGCGATTTTTCCTGTGACCGGCAATTTTTTGCACATTTTGCGGCACGCGATGATTACACAACTATCACGACGGATCGGATCTTAAAAATCCTCCAAAGACTCCCGCATAAAGTGCCGCGATCGTTTGAACTCTTGTTTGCACCTGTCGTGCGCCTTCGCGGATAGAAAGATGGATCAGGGAATGCTTGTTTTGTCGGGTCGAGTAGCTGAGGGTTCCCCAATGTCAGTGGCGTAGCTGAGAAGCTTGGGGTCCTTGTGCAAGTTTTATATGGGGCACCACAAAGTATAGGCTTGCGCGGGGCTAATTTTTCAGAACTGCACCCGCAGGCCCACTACCCGCACCTGACCCGCAACCCTTTTTCTGGTGAATCTGGTACCTGCACCTGCAGACCCACTACCCGCACCCGACCCACAACCCAATTAAATCAAAACATGTACCTGACCCGCATTTCGGGTAACCAGACTTGATGCCCTGTCCGGGTCTAATTTTTCAGACCAGCACCCGACCCGCACCCGCACTGACCTGCAACCCGATAAAAATCCAGACTCGCATTTTAGGTAACCCACGGGTTCCCGATCCGATGCAGGCCTCTAGCCCCAAGCACTCTATTGATATGAAGCCCCAAAGCCTACCAAAGACAGTTTCAGTGTCAGAGAGGTGTAATCAGATTAAAGAAATGGTTAGTTAAGGATTACCACTATTTAATGTGCATATAGAGGTGTTCATCATTACCAACTGTGAGAAAACGCGGAAAAGCCGCCGCGAGTATTCAGAGTAAGGCGGCTGATTCCGCGTTCAACATGGCAGCTTGCGCGCATGGGCCTGCATCCACTAGCCTGACGGAGCGCGGAGAAACCGCCGCATGCCCAGTGAACAAGGCAGCGGATTCCGCGTCCGACGCGGCGGTTTGCACGCATGGGCTTACCACTAGCAGTATGGCTAAACGCGGGAAACCGCCGCATGCTCTGACAGCGGTGTGGCTGGCCCCGCGTTCAAACCAACAGATGCATTACAACACATGTCTGGTGTGGCTGGGACTGATAGTCCACACAGGTTCAGAAGGACGCGCGCGCTGAGAGGCAGAGCCTTTATGGCAGTCAGAAGGGTGTCAGCTGATCTAGCCGATCAGCTGACAATTCTATCAGGTTTCATTGGTCCAGCACTTAGGGGAGGCGCTGGAGAGCGCTGGTGTATATATACTGGGTGCTGGTCATTTCTCTGGTGTCTGGCGTTGCGATAACTACGTGGTAGCACTCAGACCTTGTCAGTATCTGTGATATTATCTGTGTTATTATCTAGACCAGTTCCTGGGTGTTGGCGATCAAGGACCTCACACCTCAGTCTAGGGAAAACTGTATATTATCTGTGTTATTACCTAGACCAGTTCCAGGGTGTTGATGATCAAGGAGCTCACACCCAAGACTAGGCATTGTTGATTATTTGTTATGACCTTCTGCTTTCCTGACTACTCTTCTGATCTCTGATTAGGTACTTCGCTATATCTGATACTCTGTTGCCGAACTCGGCTTGTCTTAGGATTCCGCATCTGTCTCCTGTCTCTGTCCCTGATCTGTCTGTCTGTTGCCGGCCCGGCTTGTCCGACCTTGAGAGCTATCTCCCCAGTCTAGAGATAGCTCACAGACCTGGGGGTGACACCCTTCCTTGGTGTCACTCACACTCTGTCCTTCCTACTCCTAGCCTGATCCCTCCCTCGGGAGAGTCTCAGGCTTGCGGAAGGAACGTGTTACTGTGCAGTACTCCTTACTGCTGTGCACCTGCTCCTCAGGTGCAGTCCTCAAAGTATTTCTGTTGCACCAAACACTCTTATTACCCAGGTGTCCAGAGGTTAGAGATATATCTGATTATCGGTGATACTGCAGATCATCAATAATCGGGTATATATCTGTATTCTTGGTGATACTGCAGATCACCGGTAATCAGACCCTCTCTGTATTACACCGATCGTTACACCAACATAGCACCAATGAAAAGCTAATTAAGAGGATGAAGGAGGGCCCTTAATAGGCCCCTCTGGTCCAGGGGTCCCTGTGCGGTCGCAACCTCTGCATCCACTGTTGCTACACCACTGCCCAATCCATCTTCCAGTGAGTATGGGCCTTAAAGAGAAACTTTAGCAAAAAGGTGAAACAATAAATCAATGCATTGCAAAGTGAGAAGTTAAAAAATAGAAGAGAGATTGAGAAATGATTGATATTTGCCATGTAATTTGTTCATATTGTTTGATCCACAAGCAGCCTGCACGTAATCATCTTTACTACTGGCAGACATGAGAATAAACAGACAACACCAACTGCCATTATTTATAACCACACCCCTTAACAACGTGATAGGCTAAAAGTTTGCTTGCTTTTTTTCTACATATACATATGCGCAGAGGGAGATACTGGTTGCTTGGCAGCTGGAAACAGCTGTTATTTCCCACAATGCAACAAGCCTCCCACAGTGTGAAGTCAAGACCTAGATCTTGACATCACATTGATGGGAGGGGTTTCACCCCAATATCCGCCATACAGACATCCCTGATTATCTATTCAAGAAAAGATAAAGAAAAGAAAATGGGGATCAGCTATACTTGGTTACAGTTCCTCTGTAGCCTCCTTGGTGCTAAGGACTAGGCTGACTTGTTAAAAAACTTGCTACAAACGGTATAGACAAGTTAGCTTCCTCCACCGCTGAAAACTGGCCTGGAAAGAGTTATAATGGTCTATGTGCACCACCTACTGGCAGTGGGCGCATTCCAGAAAATTACACAAGCGTTACAGAAAACTTCTGGAATCTAATACCATACTGTATATTGTACAGAGAATGACACTTATTTCCACACTGTTCTGAACTCGGCCGTGACGGACTATAACGACCACCACGGCTAAGAGTTGACCAGCAGACCAGAGTGTGTACAGTGGCCCAGAGATAATCCCTAAAGATCTGGCATGTCGGACCTTTAGCAATGCCTAAGCATAACCCAATGGCATTGTTCTTGGCACCTCCCCACCCACTGGAAGCCGCTAAGTCAGATACGCTTGTCGTCCCTTCGCATCGCAACAGAGGCGTCATCGGCCAAAGGAGACAGTGCACTAACACTGTACAGAAGTGTCATCAGCCTTTGCACACGATGCATCTCTTGCTATGCGGGGGGAGAAACGATGAGCGTGTGTAATGGAGAAGTTTCTGGTGTAGGGAGCAGCGAGAACAATGCTATTGTGCTGTGCTCGGGCATAGCTAAAAATCTAACATGCTGGATCTTCATGCAAATCTTGTGTGCCTGATGTAGTTACGCTGGTCTGACCATAATGACCACCCCCGCCATGGCAGTCATTATGGTGCACCATTCAGAGTTCAGACCAGCGTGTGTATGGACCCTAAGGGCTGGTTCAGGCCGATGTCTCAATCACCTGCCCAGAGTCTCGTCCAAATGCTTTTCTGCAAGCATTGCGGAAAGCATTTGTCGACTTTCCCAGCGATTCACATTTTTCATCCCGCAGGGGGACACAGGAGTGTGGCGCTAATGGACCTCAGAACGACCAGACCCTGCTGCTTCCAGAAAGTGGAAAAAATAAAGGCCAAAATGCTGCTTTTGCATAAACAAAAGTGCAAAATGACGTGAAAGTGTGCGTGTTAACTGGCCCCACACAAGAGAGATGTTTTAGGTAAACACTGTATGGTATTTTTCTGCATCTGTAGTTTTATTTCTTCATCCATATTTGAGGAGGATTTTTTCTATTTGTGATTACAATTTTTTTTATTTTTTTGACATGATTTTGTTTTGAAACTTTTATTATACTCACAATGGATACTAGACCCTTTCTTGACAGATTTTAGTAAGTTGCAAGCAAAAATTTCACAAAATTAATTGAACCACTTTTTGCACAGAAATCCTGCAGAAATTGGACGCTAGGGAGGTTCAGTATTCTAGTAGAGAAATCAATGGCTAGAAGGTCTTAGGAGTCAAAGCTGATAATAAAGGGTAATATTTTTTTTTAGCTAATAGTTTAAGTGAGATTATACTTAAAATTAAATTTTTGCTTTAAAGCATTAAACTCCGTAAAAAAATGAATATGAAACACTATGGTCTGATGTCATTTGAATACATATTTACATTTTACTGAAGCTGCATGATATCATTACTGGCTGTAGAACAGATTATCAGTTTTGCTAGGTAAACACAATGCAATTACAGGTCAGATGGAAGGGTAATCTGATGGGAAGTTGCATCATGTTTACATGTCCAAACTGCAGGTGATCTAAAAGCACCCTTATGGGAAAAAGCACAGAGACAATGGGAGCCCCGATGGTGTAGTACTTCAGAGAATATAAGTGAAAATAGCGGATAGCATGCTCACCTTGCAGCACTGGCTCGATTCCCAACCAGGGCACTGTCTTCTCGGAGTTTGCATGTTCTCCCCGTGTCTGCGTGGGTTTTCTTCTGGGCACACCATTTTCCTCCCACATCCCAAAACATACAGATAAGTTAATTAGTCTCCCCCTAAATTGGCCCTAAATTACGGTATGTACACTACACGATACATACGTAGACATATGGTTATGGTAGGGATTAGCTAGTGAGCCCCTCTGAAGGACAGTTATGTGGCAACAAGACAATATATACCGGTACTCTGTACAGCGCTGCAGAAGATGTCGGCGCTATATAAATACTAAATAATAATTATCCATTTATGTTGAATTGAGTTGGAGGCAGGAGAATGGCCTTTATTTAATATTTTACCGAGTCTGTAGCTAAAAAAAAATTGAACACTTGGATAAAGATTATTTTACTGTGCTAGTATTATTACTAGGTGTATTATTCCTCATTGTATGTATTAGCGGTTTTCTCCCCCTTCCTTTGGATTGATATTGGATTAACATTACACCTTTTTATCCTGCCTCCCTGCAAGATGCTTCTTAATCTTTAGCTGATTGCAGAGCCATTGTTGTGCTTATATTGGGGATTGAGGTTATGGCATACCCATTATCAGTGGAAATTGAGCAGGAAATGAGAGCAGCCTTTGCTGCAGCTGAGTCAGTGATACAGGAGGATATTGTAACAGAGACTTACGTCATTTTATTTAGAACGTGATGATCTGTCACTGTAGGTGAAAGTGGAGTGTTATAACTTTAGTATCTGGTATTAAAGCCGGCACCGTTCCCCAGGAACAGAGAGAAGGAGCAACACCTGCCGAGACATGACAAAATCAAAGGCTTTTATATAACTGGAGAGAGCGTTGTATCACGCATGGGTTAATGGTGATGCAACCGTTGAAGCAAGAACTAATTACAAGAGTTAGAATAGTTACTAAATTAAAGCTTTTTTGTGCTTATCAGCTGTCTGAAACTTTGAATGTTAATTTGATGAATAAGATCAAGAGAATTATGTAGAGTAAAAACTGCGAAATTCAAAGGGTCAGAAGAAAGAAGCTGGGATGTCAGACAGGCGGCATAGATAATTATTGTGGCCGTCCTTCCAGTTCTAGACCTTCTACGTTCTTCCAGATCACAATCTTGGGCAATCAGGATCGCAAATGATCCGGTCGCCGCATCAGGACCATCACCACCAGGACTTCCAGACACAGAAACTCTCCCCCCCCCCCCCCCCCCCCCCCAACCCCAAGCTATACTCCTGAGCTGCCTGTGCCAAAAACAATTCCTTGCACGATGCCTTGTACTTGGCAAATACATTGAATTCAGATTCTGATTTACATTCCAATTGATCTAGGAGTAGATCTAGGAATAGGAGTAGGAACAGGGGCTCTTCCCTGGAATGTTCATGTCTTGAAACGGATTATGAAAAATGCCATTTCTACGTTACTTTTAAGTGATTCCTGCCTGGTTGCTGTGCTGATGATTTGCCTCCAATACATTCCACATCACTGATCCAGAACGAGCATAGATATCAAGACAGAAGTCCTATTTTCAGCACTATAGCCAGCCAAATGATATTTTTAAAACCTAATAGAAATATGGCAGCTCCTGTGCTCCCAAACTTCATACATTATTCACAACAGGAGGTTCTGGCTTATGAATGTAAAGCAAATTCAAACCAAGGAACTTCAATACATGAGATACCAACCTATCAAAAGAAAAGAATCAAAACTCCACAAGAATAATCAAACTAAGTTGATAAATGGCATTGGCTCAAAATATCTTCCTGTTTCACTGTCTGCTGTAGTTGTGCTGCACACAATAAATCAGAATAGGATTAGGGTAAGATGATATGGGCAAGATAGCACTTTTTGCCCAGTGCTGATGGTTCCCTGGCCTTTTTAGTTCGATTTAGTGTGGGCTAGAATCCACCAGGCCCCTAGACTCTCTCCAGACCCTAGGCAGCTGCCTAGAATTGCCTTGTGAATGATCCAGCTCTGCAATAAATTGAATATTTCAGATGAACTAACCTTTTATTTTTCTCGATAGCTTCTGTGTCCTCCTTAAAGAGAAACCGCAACAAAGAATTGAACTTCATCCCAATCATTAACTGATACACCCTTTCCCATGAGAAATCTATTAATTTTCTCAAACTGATCATCAGGGGGCTCTGTATGGCTGATTTTGTGGTGAAACCCCTCCCACAGTGTAATGTGAGCACCTAGGTAGTGACATCACACTGTGGGAGCCTTGTTGCATTGTGGGAAATAACAGCTGTTTCCAACTGCCAAAAATGCATGCAGCATCTCCTTCCAGTGACATCACCTGCCAGCAGTAAAAAGTAGTTGAAGTGACATCTTATCAGTATTATTAGTTGTGTGAACAATCGCAAGCAACTTTTTATTGGTTGTTTCAACTTGCTTCACAACAAAAGTTGTTTGATTATTGTGCTGCATAAAAGACTGCTGTTAAGCGTGTGTATCGGGCTTCATGTATGCAAAATAGTTTCTCTAAGCCAGGGGTGCCCACACTTTTTCGGCTCGCGAGCTACTTTAAAATTTGCCGAGGCCAGGAGATCTACCAACGTCTCAAATGCTAAGCGCCCCCCCCCCCCCCGCGCGCGTAGGTTAGCCAGGTATATGTGCCTGCAGCATAGGTTAGCCAGGTATATGGGCCCTCAGCGTAGGTTAGCCAGGTATATGGGCCCTCAGCATAGGTTAGCCAGGTATATGGGCCCTCAGTGTAGGTTAGCCAGGTATATGGGTTCTCAGTGTAGGTTAGCCCGGTATATGGGCCCTCAGTGTAGGTTAGCCAGGTATATGGGCCCCCAGTGTAGGTTAGCCAGGTATATGGGCCCCTAGTGTAGGTTAGTCAGGTATATGGGCCCCCAGTGTAGGTTAGCCAGGTATATGCTCCCTTAGTGTAGGTTAGCCAGGTATATGGGCTCCCAGTGTAGGTTAGACAGGTATATGGGCCCTCATTGTAGGTTAGCCAGGTATATGGGCCCTCAGTGTAGGTTAGCCAGGTATATGGGCCCTCAGTGTAGGTTAGCCAGGTATATAGGCCCCCAGTGTAGGTTAGCCAGGTATATGTACCTGCAGCGTAGGTTAGCCAGGTCCTCTGGACTCCTGGAACCTCCGGCAGGCAGGCCGCTGGCCAATAAGGATGCAGGGGGGAGAGAGAGAAGACACGGCGAGGAGAGAGGCGGCGCGGCCACTACGTTATAGCTGGGGGGCGGCGCCGGGCACGTTACAAGCACGCACGTTGCAGGCTGCCCGCCACCGCCCCCAGCCATGACGTAGTGGCCGCGCCGCCTCTCTCCACCCTCTCTCCTCGCCGCCTCTCCTCCCCTGCATCCTTATTGGCCAGCGGCTGGCAGCTAAATATGATGAGCTGCTGGCCGCAAAATTTAACGAGATACGCCAAGAGACCGCGATCTACCAAGAAGGCGGTCGCGATCTACCGGTAGATCGCGATCGACCTATTGGGCAGCCCTGCTCTAAGCTATTCGACCCACTTAGTCGAATAGTCCTGTTTTTTGAAGCACTTAAACAGCCAAGAAACAGTGAGAAGACAGTTATTATTTCTTCTTTGTTTTATAGCTTAAAATGTTGAGTGTGCAAACAGCAACTGTAACTGTATGATGCAGTGTTATAAAAAAAAAAAAAAAAAAAAAAAAAAAGCTATATAACTGAAAATACAAATATGAGACTCTTTTCTTTGCTACTAATGTTCTATTCATTATCCGTTCTACACATACAATTCAATATATCATGTTTTTTTTTTTTGCTTCAGGTTTGCTTTAAGGATAAGGAGAAAATATTGAATGTTTTTTCTACTGCACAAGCATGATGTATAACTGGTGGTTATATAGGCACAGTCTGTTCCTATGTAATTTCTTGCAAATTGTTTTACTGTGTAGCCACACCAGGGTTTCTGTAAATATGGAATCTAGGAGTGATGATAGTCATTTTTGTGTGGAAGTTAATAGGACTGAATGCTTGAAGTCTACAATTCTTATATAAAAAAAAAGAATTTAAATCTAACATTCCTTCCCTGGTAGATACATAACAGCTTGGATAATATTGGAAGCTGTGATAGCAATCAGGGATATGCAGGTTACAACAAGCTTTCGTTGCAGACAATCTATTATTATTCCTTAAAGGACAACTATCCTGAGAGGGATAAGGAAGGTGCCATCTTTATTTCCGTTTAACCACTTAGCGGCAAGCCACCGCATTAAAATGTCCTGCTGGAGCCTCTTTATGGCTGTTTTAATGCATCACTCACCCCCACCACCGCCTTGCATGTACCATCCGGGATCCGCGATTGGGGAAGGGGAACAAATGTTCACCTAACCAATCACAGTGCCTGACCTGAATGGGCATGACCCCGATCATTGCGCCGGTCACCGTAAGCACCCTGCATATGCCCGGTTCTCTAAAGACTAAACCACGCATGCGCAGGATGTTTATGGTGACCAGCGTGAAGATGCGCTGGCTGCGCACACAGGCCGCACATGCTTGTCTTCAGCTGAAATTACCCCTAGATTAACGGAGCCAGCAGGGGAACTGCGGAAGGGACCCAGAGGATGCCGGAAGAGCCCATGGGCTACAGGTGGGCTGGAGGAAGCCCTAGGTAAGTACAGATTTCAAATTTACGCCTCTGCTCAGAGTCCTTTTAACAAGCTGACACATAATTGCATTCCAGCGGTTCTGGAGGTGTGCGTAGCTATCGGTGATAACAAAAAGATGATTTGCATAATCAGCAAATCAGCACTGTGGGACATCTTATATGCTCACTCCAGCCTGAATAATCACACATGCCATCTGTTCTAAAGAGACTCTGTACTGAAAAAAAGTCCCCCGGGGGGTACTTAGCTCGGGAGGGGGAAGCCTCAGGGTCCCAATGAGGCTTCGCCCTCCCCTGTAGCTGCAGGCAATCCAGCGCTGGCTCCCTCGAAGTCTCCCACAATCCTCGCTCGACAAGCCTGACAAGGCTTGCTATATTTACCTTCCCAGGCTCCGGTGGGGGCGCTGTTGCTGCTCTCCGCACGAAAATTGACAGAAATAGCCGTCGTGTCCGCTCTACTACGCAGGCGCAGGAGACTTACTTCTGCGCAGTAGAGCAGCCCAACAGCAATCGCTATTTCCGCCTATCTCCGAGCGGAGAGCCGATACTGCGCCTGCGCTGAAGCCAGGAAGGTAAATATTTACATCCCCGCTGTTCGGAGGGACACAGCGAGCCCACCGTGGGACACAGGAGGACAGGGGAAGCCTTGATAGGATCCGGAGGCTTCCCCCACCTGAGGTGAGTACCCTCGAAGGGAATTTTTTTATATTTACAGGTTTTCTTTAAGAAAGCAAACTTTTGTTTTGCATAATATTTTACTAAGGAAGCTTTTTGATCTCTTTCAGCCCCTTATACACACCTAGGCGTTCCGGTTCACCATTAACTTGCTGGGCAATCTGTACCTTTAATACTCACAAAGAATTGCATCAGTGCTCAGTATAGGCACAGTAGTGTGAAATGTAATCAGCAATGTCCGTACATCTTTCACTTTCATGTGTTCTGCTTCTTACCCAGAAGCAATGCTTGTACCCCGGCTGAAGCAAAGTAATGATCAGAGTTCCCTTGCGTGCAGTAATCACTGGCATACTAGAAAAGTCGCTGACCTGGAGTAACAGTCTGCCTTGCTGGAAATCACACTGACTCTGGGGGATGGGCTGCCAACGTTCATTAGAACAATATGGATGTGGTCTATGGGAAAAGGGGGTAGAGGTGGGAGAGCAAATTATATAAATGTTTTGCTTGAAATGAATGCCCTTTATGCTGTATTGCATAACAGTAAGTGGATGGCCAGGTGCTTGACAAAAGTGAGTTCGCCTCTCACATTTTGTAAATCTGTTATAACTTTTTATGGGACAACAATGAAGATATGACACTTTTATACAATGTAAAGTAGTCAGTGTTAAGCTTATATAAAAGAGTAACTTTCTTGTTCCATCAAAATAACTCAACACACAGCCATTAAAGAGAAACTCCGACCAAAAATTGAACTTTATCCCAATCAGTAGCTGATACCCCCTTTTACATGAAAAATCTATTCCTTTTCACAAATAGACCATCAGGGGGCGCTGTATGACTGATATTGTGGTGAAACCCCTCCCACAAGTAACCCCTCCCACAAGAAAAGTTTTGGCAGTTTCCTGTCTGTGAACCTTGTTACATTGCGGGAAATAGCTGTTTACTGCTGTTTCCAACTGCCAAAAACCATGCAGCAGCTACATCACCTGCCAACAGTAAAATGTTCACTGGAGTTCCTCCTTAACCACTTGACCACTACAGGTTGTGTTCCCATTATGGACCAGAGCAATTTTCACCTTTCAACACTCCTCCCATTTATTCGCTAATAACTTTATTACTTATCACAATGAAATGATCTTGTTTTTTTTTCACCACCAATTTTCTTTCTTTGGATGGTACTTTTTGCTAAGAATTATTTTATTCTATATGCATTCATTACAGGCACTTTGATCGGCTTAGGGAACACCTGTTCCCATTCACGGATCAGTATAGTAACAGGTAGCAACAAGAACCCACATGCACGCGGCAGGTGATCATGGAAGAGTATGTATATCTATGGCCCTGAGGCTAAGATAAAGTCTCAAGGGGCACAGATTTCTTATACTCGGAACGGCAACAGGTTATTGTCTAAATTGCTGGCAAAAAAAGCGGCTCTTTCTGTAATGATGGGATAAAGGTGTAAGGCTTTCTTGCCTTTCAGTGACTAAGGCTGGGTTCACATTTGGCTCAAAAAACATTCCATTTAGCGGAACTACACAGAATGGATCAGAACGGATGCGAATGGATCCTGTGCAAAGCAATAGGATCCATTCACATCAGTCGATTCAGAATGGGTCCATTCATTCCGTTTCAGTGAACAGAATGCAAGTTGGGGTAGTCTGCGATAATACCAGATCAGTCAGATGAGTGGATGCCGCATGAGTAAACCGAGCCAGAGAGGGATTAAGGTGAAATGGACCCCTAGGCAAGTATCATGTTTCGGCCCACCCTTGATCGTCACCTGTAATTTTTGGAAAGATTTGAAGAGAGGCTAGAGTCAACTAAGCCCCTAGTGTCTCTCCAGGGTCTGGGCAACTGCCTAAGTTGCCTGTGGATGATCCGTCTTCCCGGGATGGGTGGCGAAAGGGAGCAGAGGGGAACACACTGATACCCAATGTAACAAACTGATTCGTTTCAAACTGAAAATGGATCCATTTTTGCAGGATCAGTTTTTGACCCGTGCAGTGTGAGCCGAGCCTATGCTGTACAGAGTTAATGAAAATCATGAAAAAGGGTCAGTAGCCCATCTGTGAATATTCGCTGTATGTCACATTTATAATCTCCCAGCATGCCTCACTCCTAAGACTGCGCTAATGATACCAGATGATTCTGACCTCCAGGCTGAGTCATGCATGTAGGACATTTTCAGGCCAATCAGTGGATGGCCGGGCATCTTCACAGTTCATTCACTCCTGATGAAAATGGAAGTAAAGAAAAGTGAAATAAAAGTTCTGCTAATGCTTTTAGCAACCATCAAGTTAAGTATTTAAGTATTTAAAAAGGAAGGAATTTGTTTTATTCATGAGCAGCAGTTTTAACACTAGTTTGAGCTATAATTGTCCCTGTTTTTTGGTAGTACTTTTTCACTTTGTGCGGTATGAAAATATGCATACTTTTTACAAAAACAGCTTAAGTATTATTATTATTATTATTATTATTATGTCAAACTACCCAGCAAGCTGGTGGTGAACCAGAACTCCTAGGAATGTGTAAGGTGCTACAAAGGACCAAAAAGCCCTCTTACTAAAATGTTATGCAAAACTGAAGTTTGCCTTCTTAGAACAGAAGGTATTTGCGATCAAATTCCTTAGACAAAATTCTTTAGAGAAAATTCCTTAGAGAAAAACCTAATGCTAGGACTGATCAGTGGCAAAAGGCGACAAGGCCGCCAGAGAACATGCTGGCTTGACACCATTAAAGCAGACACAGGATTGAACTTAAAGTGAACCAGAGACGAAGCACCCTCATGTATTGTACCTTATATATCAGTGAGAACATTAGAGAAAACACCTATCCTGCTCTCTGTTTCATTCTTCACTGCTCAGCCTGCGTGTTACCAGCCCTGATAAAATCCCAGACTGAGCATTCAGTCTGGCTTTGCTCAGGAATCATTATAGCTGAGTCATGGCAGAGCCAGAAGGAGGCTGGCTTGGTCTTGAGAAGACAGACACAGCTGTAATGATTCCTGAGCAAAGCCAGACTGAATGCTCAGTCGGGGATTTTATCAGGGCTGCTAACAAGCAGGCTGAAAAGTGAACAATGAAACAGAGAGCAGGGTAGGTGTTTTCTCTAATGTTCCCACTGATAGATATGGTAAAATACATGAGGGTGCTATGGTAAAATACAGGTGGGGAAATTAACTACAAAGGCGCTAAGCTTGGCAACAGACCTATATGAGTTATATGCTTCCCTTGTATACCCTGAGGAAGTAGGATATACCCGCAAAACGTGTTGCACCTACCTGGAGTATGCAAATAAACCTATTTTTGTTGAAAAAATCAACAGCATTTTGTGTCTGCTTTGAAGGGGTAAATCCACCACTGCCTTCCTCATTTTAAACCTTTTAAACCATTTTTTTTATTCTTCTGGTGCCTCTGTACTACTGCATAGCTACTGAGTCCACCCTTGGTGGAGGGGATTTGGCCCCCTTCTTCTGATCTACAGAGAGTGACTTCTTAATCCTGAGTGGGGACAGGTCTAATTCTCCCCACCTGCATTATCAGTGGTTACCTAGACGGTAACCCTGGTTTGTGAGTATTAAATTATACTTACCTTATCACACCCACACTTCCAGTACCTACTACACTATACTGGGCTCTCGGTGTCTCCCTTTTATATCCTTTCTATAAGCTGTGCAGTGTGTTCAAGTGCTCCGCGGGGGCTGGATGCACAAGAGTATGAATCCTGGTAGCCCATGCCGAAGCCTCACTCTGATCCCCTGATGAGCTACCGTTTATAGCGCTCAGAAATCAAAGTAAAGGACAACTGTAACGTGAGGTATATATACAGTTGCCTCTGGCTGCGTACGTATTGCTGAGCCACTGGTGAGTTGGGCACCGGGAGAGCCGAATAATGGCTCTCCCTGCTCCCACAAAACTTCCTGGCAGCGTTAAATACTATTCCCCCTCTCAGTTGTTGCAACTCGGAGGTAGATGTAATTCAGAGTTAGAGTTGGGCCGAACAGTTCGCCTGCGAACGGTTCCATGCGAACTTCAGTGGTTCGCGTTCGCGTCCCGCAGGCGAACCTTTGCGGAAGTTCGGTTCGCCCCATAATGCACATGGAGGGTCAACTTTGACCCTCTACATCACAGTCAGCAGGCCCAGTGTAGCCAATTAGGCTACACTAGCCCCTGGAGCCCCACCCCCCCTTATATAAGGCAGGCAGCGGCGGCCATTACGGTCACTCGTGTGCTGCCTGCGTTAGTGAGAGTAGGGCGAGCTGCTGCAGACTGTCTCTCAGGGAAAGATTAGTTAGGCTTAACTTGTTCCTGTCTGGCTGCATACCTGTTCTGTGAACCCACCACTGCATACCTGTGCTGTGAACCCACCACTGCATACCTGTGCTGTGAACCCACCACTGCATACCTGTGCTGTGAACCCACCACTGCATACCTGTTCAGTGAACCCACCACTGCATACCTGTGCTGTGAACCCACCACTGCATACCTGTGCTGTGAACCTGCCACTGCATACCTGTTCTGTTCAGTGGACCCGCCACTGTATACCTGTTCATTGAACCCACCACTGCATACCTGTGCTGTGAACCCACCACTGCATACCTGTTCTGTGAACCCACCACTGCATACCTGTGCTGTGAACCCACCACTGCATACCTGTTCAGTGAACCTGCCACTGCATACCTGTTCTGTTCAGTGGACCCGCCACTGTATACCTGTGCTGTGAACCCACCACTGCATACCTGTTCTGTGAACCCACCACTGCATACCTGTGCTGTGAACCCACCACTGCATACCTGTTCAGTGAACCTGCCACTGCATACCTGTTCTGTTCAGTGGACCCACCACTGCATACCTGTGCTGTGAACCCACCACTGCATACCTGTTCTGTGAACCCACCACTGCATACCTGTTCAGTGAACCCGCCACTGCATACCTGTTCAGTGAACCCGCCACTGCATACCTGTTCTGTTCAGTGGACCCGCCACTGTATACCTGTTCAGTGAACCTGCCACTGCATACCTGTTCTGTTCAGTGGACCCACCACTGTATACCTGTTCATTGAACCCACCACTGCATACCTGTGCTGTGAACCCACCACTGCATACCTGTTCTGTGAACCCGCCACTGTATACCTGTTCTGTTTAGTGAACCCGCCACTGTATACCTGTTCTGTTTAGTGAACCCGCCACTGTATACCTGTTCTGTTTAGTGAACCCGCCACTGCATACCTGTTCTGTTCAGTGGACCCGCCACTGTATACCTGTTCAGTGAACCCGCCACTGCATACCTGTTCTGTTCAGTGGACCCGCCACTGTATACCTGTTCAGTGAACCCGCCACTGCATACCTGTTCTGTTCAGTGGACCCGCCACTGTATACCTGTTCAGTGAACCCGCCACTGCATACCTGTTGTGTTCAGTGAACCTGCCACTGCATACCTGTTCTGTGAACCCGCCACTGTATACCTGTTCTGTTTAGTGAACCCGCCACTGCATACCTGTTCTGTTCAGTGGACCCGCCACTGTATACCTGTTCAGTGAACCCGCCACTGCATACCCGTTGTGTTCAGTGAACCTGCCACTGCATACCTGTTCTGTGAACCCGCCACTGTATACCTGTTCTGTTTAGTGAACCCGCCACTGTATACCTGTTCTGTTCAGTGAACCCGCCACTGTATACCTGTTCAGTGAACCCGCCACTGCATACCTGTTGTGTTCAGTGAACCTGCCACTGCATACCTGTTGTGTTCAGTGAACCTGCCACTGCATACCTGTTCTGTTCAGTGAACCCACCGCATCAGTGCGCATACCTGTGCAGTTAAGTGAACCCACCTACCTACGTGAGTGCACTCAGTGTGATATACCACTCCGTGCATACCCGATATGGACAAAACAGGTAGAGGAAGAGGTAGTGCCAGAGCCAGAGGAAGGCCACCCGGCAGATCTGCGCGAGGTCGTGTAAATGTAATTTCGTGTGGACCTGGCCCACAGTACAGTGCTCGGAAGAAGGCACGTCCCATCACCTCCCAAGATTGTCAGGACGTGGTTGAGTATTTAGCGACACAGAACACCTCATCTTGCTCAGCCACCAGCGCTACTACTAGCACCGCTTCCGCTGCATTTGACACTTCGCAAGAATTATTTAGTGTTGAAATCACTGATGCACAGCCATTGTTGTTACAGCCAGATGAATTTTCACCAGCTCATATATTTGAGTTACCCGGCAACACTATGGATGTAACGTGTAAGGAGGATGAAGGACCTACTGATGGTGCATGTTTGGATTTGTCTGAGGCAAGCGAAGCTGGGCAGGATGATTACAATGATGACGATGATAGGGATGCTCTGTATGTTCCCAATAGAGGAGATGAAGAGGGGGACAGTTCAGAGGGGGAGTCAGAGAGTAGTAGGAGGAGAGAAGTTGCTGAAAGAAGCTGGGGAAGCTCTTCGTCAGAAACAGCTGGTGGCAGAGTCCGGCACCATGTATCGCCACCTATGTACAGCCAGCCAACTTGCCCTTCAGCATCAGCTGCTGAGGTCCCCATAGTGCCCACATCCCAGGGTGGCTCAGCGGTGTGGAAATTTTTTAATGTGTGTGCCTCAGATCGGACCAAAGCCATCTGTTCGCTCTGCCAACAAAAATTGAGCCGTGGAAAGGCCAACACTCACGTAGGGACAAGTGCCTTACGAAGGCACCTGGAGAAAAGGCACAAACAGCAATGGGATGGCCACCTGAGCAAAAGCAGCAGCAGCACACAAAAGCAAAGCCACCCTCCTTCTCCTCTTCCTCCTCCATCAGGTGCATTATCTGCTTCTGCCGCTTTCTCCCTTCCACCTTCAAAGGCACCCTCCTCCACTCCGCCTCTGCCCTTGAGCGGTTCCTGCTCCTCTGCCCACAGCAGCAGTCAGGTGTCCGTGAAGGAAATGTTTGAGCGGAAGAAGCCAATTTCGGCCAGTCACCCCCTTGCCCGGCGTCTGACAGCTTGCGTGGCGGAACTGTTAGCTCGGCAGCTGTTACCATACTGGCTGGTGGACTCTGAGGCCTTCCGTAAATTTGTGGCCATCGGAACACCGCAGTAGAAGATGCCAGGCCGCACTTATTTTTCGAGAAAGGCCATACCCCAACTGCACCGTGAAGTTGAGAGGCAAGTGGTGTCATCTCTTGCGAAGAGCGTTGGGTCAAGGGTACACCTGACCACGGATGCCTGGTCTGCCAAGCACGGGCAGGGCCGCTACATTACCTACACAGCCCATTGGGTGAACCTGGTGGTGAACGATGGCAAGCAGGGCGCAGCGGACCAAATTGTGACACCTCCACGGCTTGCAGGCAGGCCTCCTGCCACCTCCTCTCCTCCTGCTACATGCTCTTCGCTGTCCTCCTCCTCCTTGGCTGAGTGGCAGTTCTCCTCTCCAGCTACACAGCCCCAGCTCCGCAGGGCCTATGCTGCATGCCAGGTAAGACGGTGTCACGCCATCTTAGACATGTCTTGTCTCAAAGCGGAGAGTCACACTGGAGCAGCTCTCCTGGCTGCTCTTAAGAAACAGGTGGATGAGTGGCTGACCCCGCACCACCTGGAGATAGGCAACGTGGTGTGCGACAACGGCAGCAATCTGCTTGCCGCTTTGCATATGGGGAAGCTGACACACATACCCTGCATGGCACATGTCATGAATCTAGTGGTTCAAAGATTTGTGGCAAAGTACCCTGGCTTAGCGAATGTCCTGAAGCAGGCCAGGAAGTTCTGTGGGCATTTGAGGCGGTCTTACACAGCCATGGCACGCTTTGCGGAAATTCAGCGCAAAAACAACATGCCGGTGAGACGCCTCATTTGCGATAGCCCGACTCGCTGGAACTCGACCCTGCTCATGTTCTCCCGCCTGCTAGAACAGAAGAAAGCCGTGACCTACTACCTCTACAACTACAGTAGAATGAAACAGTCTGGGAAGATGGGGATGTTCTGGCCCGACAACTGGACACTGATGGAAAATGCATGCAGGCTCATGCGGCCGTTTGAGGAGGTGACCAACCTGGTGAGCCGCAGTGAGGGCACCATCAGCGACTTAATTCCCTACGCTTACTTCTTGGAGCGTGCTGTGCGTAGAGTGGCGGATGAAGCTGTGAATGAGCGTGACCAGGAACCGTTACGGCAGGAACAGGCATGGGACCAATTTTCATCAGACCCAGCTGTTTCCTCAACACCTGCGGCAGCACAGAGGGGGGAGGAGGAGGAAGAAGAGAAGTCGTGTGCAGAAGACGAGTCAGACTCAGAGGATGATGAGCAAGGTGTTTCTTTGGGGGAGGAGGAGGAGGGGACAGCGGCAGGAGAACAACCTCAGCAGGCATCGCAAGGGGCTTGTGCTGCTCAACCTTCCCGTGGTATTGTTCGCGGCTGGGGGGAGGAGGTTGACTTACCTGACGTCACTGAGGAAGAGCAAGAGGAGATGGAGGGTACTGGATCCGACTTTGTGCAGATGTCGTCTTTTATGCTGTCCTGCCTGTTGAGGGACCCCCGTATAAAAAACCTCAAGGGGAATGAGCTGTACTGGGTGGCCACACTACTAGACCCTCGGTACAGGCACAAAGTGGCGGACCTGTTACCAACTCACCGGAAGGTGGAAAGGATGCAGCACATGCAGAACCAGCTGTCAACTATGCTTTACAATGCCTTTAAGGGTGATGTGATGGCACAACGCCAGCAAGGTACCACTGCCACTAATCCTCCTCCCGTGTCCACGCAGTCAAAGACAGGACGCTCCAGCGATCTCATGGTGATGTCGGACATGCGGACGTTCTTTAGTCCAACGCCTCGCCGTAGCCCTTCCGGATCCACCCTCCACCAACGCCTGGAACGGCAGGTAGCCGACTACCTGGCCTTAAGTGTGGATGTAGACACTGCTGTGAACAGCGATGAGGAACCCTTGAACTACTGTGTGCGCAGGCTTGACCTGTGGCCAGAGCTGTCCCAATTTGCCATCCAACTTCTCTCCTGCCCTGCCGCAAGCGTCCTGTCAGAAAGGACCTTCAGCGCAGCTGGAGGCATTGTCACAGAGAAGAGAAGTCGCCTAAGTCACAAAAGTGTTAAGTACCTCACCTTTATCAAAATGAATGAGGCATGGATCCCGGAGGGCTGCTGCCCGCCCCAAGACTAAGTCAGTCCCCGCACACACAGCATCTCTGCCTGCACGCTGTGTGACTGGCTGCCTGGCCTGCCCCAAGAAGACTAAGTCGCTCCAGTCCCTCCACACAGCATGTCTGCCTGCAGGCCACTTGACTACCTTCTCCACCACCACCAACAGGGTCCGGGACTCCAGGCGGATTGCTGAATTTTTTAGGCCGCTGCTAGCAGCGGCCGCTGTAATAATTTTTCTGGTGCGTGTACATGACTGCCTAATTTTTCTGGCTGCACTGCGGGCAGCTGCAACAACAAAAGAAAAGGCATGTACATGCGCCCATTCCCCTTCGTGATCATTACCTTGCCGTGGTGAAGGGGCTTGCGTATCACAATGAAGCAATGACCGGCGCCTAGATGAGTGTCTCGGGGGGCACACCCACGATAATAAGGTCGTTGCCTCATTGTGGTCAGACCAAATTTGATCAGCTGGACAGTCACTGTTCTGTCATTCAGCTACATCAGCCAGGCGACCATATGGGCTGTAAAGCCACCAAAACCTGCACTCTCGCCATGGTGCGCACCAGTCCAGCACGGCCATCACTACACAAACAGCTGTTTGCGGTGCGTTACACGGTGAGTTTGGTGTGTCAGTGTGAAGCAGTACCTTAATTACACTACCTGATTGATGTATACACATGCAAGATGTTTGAAAGCACTTTAGGCCTGTCATTTAGCATTCAATGTGATTTCTGCCCTTAAAACGCTGCTTTGCGTCAAATCCAGATTTTTCCCCGGGACTTTTGGCATGTATCCCACTCCGCCATGCCCCCCTCCAGGTGTTAGACCCCTTGAAACATCTTTTCCATCACTTTTGTGGCCAGCATAATTCTTTTTTTTTTTTCAAAGTTCGCATCCCCATTGAAGTCTATTGCGGTTCGCGAACTTTAACGCGAACCGAACCTTCCGCGGAAGTTCGCGAACCAGGTTCGCGAACCTAAAATCGGAGGTTCGGCCCAACTCTATTCAGAGTCTGCCAACCGCCGGAACCCCAAATTACCATGGCAAATAGCAATCATTTCTTGATCTCTCTTTTATTGTTTAACTTCTCACACAAATGGTTGATTTCAGCGTATAATGTCCATACAGTGTATCACAGCTGCGTGAAAAATCACACATTAATGTACCTAGAATGCTTAACCTATTTTGGTTCCTGGACGTAGAAGCTACGTCCAGGAACCATGCGCGCTACCGCGCGCTCCCGCGGCCGATCGCGTGCGTGCACGCGTGCTCCCGGCCCGCGGTTCGTTAGCCAGGCAATCAGTGAATCGGGCTACGGTGCCCGATCACTGATTCCTCTCCCCGGCTGAAAAAGCGACAGCTTCTCTCGGAAGCTGTGCCTTTTCTGGCTGTTCCCTCACTGATGCCTCACTCTAAGCGTGTGTTACGCTTAGAGTGACGTCATGTAAACAAACTCATGGCCGCCATCTTGTGGCCAAAAAGTAAAACTACAACAAAAAGTAAAAAACATTTAAATCAACACACAATTACATTAAAAAAATATGGTTTACATCCCACCCTCCCAAAAATACCCAAATAAAATGTTTAATATAAAAAAAACAAAAAACATTACAATAAAAAAAAAAAACATGTAAATATTTACCTAAGGGTCTAAACTTTTTAAATATCAATGTAAAGATGAAATATTTCTATATTTTTTTTATTTTAAACTTGTAAGTAGTGATAGATGCAAAACGGAAAAAATGCACCTTTATTTCCAAATAAAATATTGTCGCTATACATTGTGATAGGGACATAATTTTAACGATGTAATAACCGGGACATATGGGCAAATACAAAACGTGAGTTTTAATTATGGAGGCATGTATTATTTTAAAACTATAATGGCTGAAAACTGAGAAATAATGATTTTTTTCCGTTTTTTCTTATTCTTCCTGTTAAAATGCATTTACAGTAAAGTGGCTCTTAGCAAAATTACCCCCCAAAGAAAGCCTAATTGGTGGCAGAAAAAAACAAGATATAGATCAGTTCATTGTGATAAGTAGTGATAAAGTTATAGGCTAATGAATGGGAGGTGAACATTGCTCAAGTGAAAACGACGGAACGCAAATGGGTTAAAGTATGGATAGGTAAATGGGTTGCAACTGTTCTTATAAATGTACTATCTATTGCCAAAACGTTGCCACAACAGTCACCATTCCCTCCCACTTGGACACCAAGCCTAACCTGTAAAATTAAAGGACCACTACCATGAAAACGTGTACAATTTAAAGTATATCTGAACACATACAAAGAAAAAGTGTGTTTCTTCCAGATTAACTTTTCTCCTATGTTGCTGGCACTTACAGTAGGTAGTAGAAATCTGACAGAACCAGCAGGTTTTGGCCTAGTCCATCTCTTTATGGGGGATCCTCAGAATGACCTTTATTCTTTTTAAAGACACTCCTTGAAAAGGATGTATGTAAAGATGCTGGCCAGCCTCCCTGCTAACTGCACACTTTATCAGTTGGATGGAGCAACTGCCATTCACTATGTGCTTTTGAAAATAAAGAAAGGCCTGGTTCTGTCAGGTTTCTACTACTTACTGAAAGCGACAGAAAGATAGGAAAAAAAGTAATTTATGGCTCATTTTACTATGGAATGTAGTTTTTGTGTATATGTGTGTACATGCATTTTAAATTTTACAACTATTTATCACCTAGTGATTGATAACAATAACCTTTCAGCACATTTTCAAGCAAAATAATCACTCAGTGATTTGTTCCTGATTAACTTAATTTCAATATTACTTTTCTTACCTTACTTACATTCTATTTTTGCTCTTTGGGAGCTTAAAAATGTAACATAGATAAGGTGAAATAAGAGGGAAACAGGTGAAACAGCTTTGTGACTCATGCCCAATGTTTCCCTGATGCTGATGCTGAAGCATCATCTATCTTTCTTCTACAGTATTTGATTTTCTATTACTGACCCAACCTGTGCTGTCTCTGCCTTGACCTTGACCTCAGTTATCTTCATTCTTCCCTTTTCCTTAACTGATGGACTGTCCAGGACATCCCAACCCCACCCCCACCCCTATTCTATGCACCAATCCTGTAGCCATTTGCTGTCTTCCATTCTATGATAACCAAGTGGGTGACACTGCATCCACCTCTTTTGCCTTATCTATGGCAGAGGCACAACATTTTTATACAGCAATGCATGAACCTTTAGTCCTGTGGGAAGAAGCATGTTTATAGGAAACACTACTCTAGTGAAGCTGCAGAAAGAAGATTATCTCTAGCATAACACAAGCTATGGTTTCATTTGCCGAGACCTTAACCATTACAAATTCTCTGCTATTTGGTTGCAGAAGTTTTCAACCCTTATCTTGATAGTTGAAAGTAACAAGGATTGCTGACAGGTTAACGAAAAAGCAGTTTCATGATATATTCTTGTACAAATACTGATCATGATAAATTCAGGACATCTGCAATTATTTCAAAAATGCGTCACACTGTGTGTGTGTGGGCTCTGTACTCACATAACCCTTATCCCACAAACCCTTTAATAATCCTCACTAAAGTCTGATGTCACCAAGGTAGGAACTGCAAAATGCTGCCACCTAATATTTAACTAGGCCTGGATTTTGCTGGATCACTTAGGTCCTCCACTGTTTTCAACCGGTTCTTCAAGCCCTGTATTTTCTTGTACCCTTGTGGCCGATAGGTTTGCTCGGATACCCCCAATTACGGCTTTGAGTGATCACGATTCTGCGCACTTCTGAATTGGTCGTGATCATGATCACGAATAGAAATGAAATACCGCATTGAATCCGCACTTACGAGTCGGAATTTCCGATTACCCCCTGACTTTAGTGGTTAACAGCAAAGCCCCCTTACATGCTAGAAACGCCAAATTTGCAAGGTACGTTAAGTAGAACAGTGGGAACAAGAGGGGGAAAAAGTATACATTGAAATGTTTTAAATGACAGATAATGTAGCAAACCTAACGGTAGTGTAAATTTACATATATCAAAAAAAGGCAGTGAATTTCATGACGGGTTTCCTGACGGTCTATACGCAGTGCGTACGATCCCCCTGGAACCCCCCCTGGAGCCGCAACGCTTTGGCCAGGGATCGCTATACAGCCGCAACATGGCTGTATAAAGATTAGAGATGGCCCGAACCTCCAATTTTTGATTCGCGAAAGTTCGGTTTGCGCGAACTTTCGCGAACCGCAATAAACTTTAATGGGAAGGCGAACTTTGAAAACTAGAAAAATGTATGCTGGCCACAAAAGTGATGGAAAAGATGTTTCAAGGGGTCTAACTCCTGGAGAGGGGCATGGCAGAGTGGGATAGACACCAAAAGTCCCGGGGGGAAAATCTACATTGGACGCAAAGCAGCATTTTAAAGAGACACTGAAGCGAAAAAAAAATTATGATATTATGATTTGTATGTGTAGTACAGCTAAGAAATAAAACATTAAGATAAGATACATCAGTCTAATTGTTTCCAGTACAGAAAGAGTTAAGAAACTCCAGTTGTTATCTCTATGCAAAAAAGCAATTAAGCTCTACGACTTTCAAAGGGCTGTTATCTGACTTTTATTATCTCAAGTGTTATTGAACTAATTACTTTTTCTCTGCCAGAGGAGAGGTCATTAGTTCATAGACTGCTCTGAAAGAATCATTTTGAATGCTGAGTGTTGTGTACTCTGCACATATTATAGAATTGTTCAATGTTAGAAAAACACTATATACCTGAAAATAAAAATATGAGAATATTTTCTTTGCTGCTAATCTTCTAGTAATTATTCATAGTACACAACCAATTCATTATATCATATATATTTTTTCGCTTCAGTGTCTCTTTAAGGGCAGAAATCACATTGAATGCTAAATTGCAATTGCAAGCCTAAAGTGCTTTAAAACCTCTTGCATGGGAGTGTAATTAGAGTACCGCTTCACACTGATACACCAAACTCACTGTGTAACGCACCGCTAACAGCTGTTTGTGTAGTGATGGCCGTGCTGGACTGGTGCGCACCATGGCTAGAGTGCAGGCCGTGGCGGTTTTCAAGCCCATATGGTCGCCGAGCTGTGGTAGCTCAATGATATAACAACAGTGACTGTCCAGCTGATCCCCCCCCCCGAGACACTCATATAGCCGGCGGTCATTGCTTCATTGTGATACGCAAGCCCCTTCACCGCGGCAAGGTAGTGATCACGAAGGGGATTTGGCACATGTACATGCCTTTTGTTTTGTGTTGCAGCTGCAGTGTAGCCAGAAAAATTAGGCAGGCATGTACACGCACCAGAAAAATTATTATAGCGGCCGCTGCTGGACCCTGTTGGTGGTGGCGGAGAAGGCAGTCGAGCGGCCTGCGGGCTGAGGTGCTGTGTGGGGAGCGACTTAGTCTTGGGGCAGGCAGTCACACGGCGTGCAGGCAGAGATGCTGTGTGCGGGGACTGACTTAGTATTTGGGCAGGCAGTCGCCCTCCGGGATCCATGCCTCATTCATTTTGATAAAGGTCAGGTACTGAACACTTTTGTGACTTAGGCGACTTCTTTTCTCAGGGACAATGCCTCCAGCTGCACTGAAGGTCCTTTCTGATAGGATGCTTGAGGCAGGGCAAGACAGAAGTTGGATGGCAAATTGGGACAGCTCTGGCAACAGGTCAAGCCTGCACACCCAGTAGTCCAAGGGATCATCGCTGCTCACAGTGTCTACATCCACACTTAAGGCCAGGTAGTCGGCTACCTGCCGGTCCAGGCGTTGGTGGAGGGTGGATCCAGAAGGGCTAAAGCGATGCGTTGGACTAAAGAATGTCTGCATGTCCGACATCACCATGAGATCGCTGGAGCGTCCTGTCCTTGCCTGCGTAGACATGGGAGGAGGATTACTAGCAGTGATGCCTTTATTTCATTGTGCTGTGACATCACCCTTAAACGCACTGTAAAGCATAGTTGCCAGCTTGTTCTGCAAGTGCTGCATCCTTTCTGCCATGTCCGGCACTTTGTGCCTATACCGAGGTCTAGTAGCAGGGCCACCCAGTACAGCTCATTCCCCTTGAGGTTTTTTTATACGGGGTCCCTCAACAGGCTGGACAGCATGAAAGACGCCATCTGCACAAATTGGATCCAGGCATACTATCCATCTCCTCTTTCTCTTCCTCAGTGACGTCAGCTAAGTCCTCCTCCTCCCCCCAGCCACGAACAATACCACGGGAACGTTGAGCAGCACAAGCCCCCTGCGACGCCTGCTGCAGTTTTTCTTCTGCCGCCGCCTTCTCCTCCTCCTCCTCCAAAGAAACACCTTCCTCATCATCCAAGTCTGACTCTTCTTCTCCACACGACTCTTCCTCCTCCTCCCCCCTCTGTGCTGCCACAGGTGTTGAGGAAACATCTGGTTCTGATGCGAATTGATCCCACAACGCTTCCTCCCATAGCTGTTCCTCTTCACGCTCCTCCACAGCTTGATCCACCACTCTACGCACGGCACGCTCCAGGAAGTAAGCGTACGATATCAAATCACTGATGGTGCCTTCACTGCAACTCACCAGGTTGGTCACCTCCTCAAATGGCCGCATGAGGCTGCATGCATTTCGCATGAGTGTCCAGTTGTTAGGCCAGAACATCCCCATCTCCCCAGATTGTGTCCTTCTACTGAAATTGTAGAGGTACTGGGTGACGGTTTTCTCCTGTTCTAGCAGGCGAGAGAACATAAGGAGGGTCGAATTCCAGCGAGTCGGGCTATCGCAATTGAGGCGTCTCACCGGCAACTTGTTACTCCGCTGAATCTCGGCAAAGTGTGTCATGGCCGTGTAAGACCGCCTGAATGCCCACACAACTTCCTGGCCTGCTTCAGGATGTCCTCTAAGCCTGGGTACTTTGACACAAATCTTTGAATGACTAGATTCAGCACATGTGCCATGGAGGGGACATGTCAGCTTTCCCAAATTCAAAGCAGAAATGAGATTGCTGCCATTGTCACACACCACGTTGCCGATCTCCAGCTGGTGCGGGGTCAGCCACTGATCCACCTGTTTGTTAAGAGCAGCCAGGAGAGCTGGTCCAGTGCGACTCTCCGCTTTGAGGGAAGACATGTCTAAGATGGCGTGACACCGTCGTACCTGGCATGCAGCATGGGCCCTGGGGAGCTGGGGCTGTGTAGCTGGAGAGGAGATAGTAGCACCAGTAGAGTTGAACTGACATTCAGTCAAGGAGGAGGAGGATGACGACAGCGAAGAGGATATAGCAGGAGGAGAGGAGGTGGCAGGAGGCCTGCCTGCAATCCGTGGAGGTATCACATGTTGGTCCGCTGCACAGCCACGTACTCCGTGCTTGCCATCGGTCACCAGGTTGACCCAATGGGCTGTGTAAGTAATGTACCTGCCCTGACCGTGCTTGGCAGACCAGGCATCCGTGGTCAGGTGGACCCTTGACCCAACGCTGTGTGCCAGAGATGACACCACTTGTCTCTCAACTTTACGGTACAGTTTGGGTATCGCCTTTTTAGAGAAATAATTGCGGCCTGGCATCTTCCACTGCGGTGTCCCAATGGCCACAAATTTACAGAAGCCTCAGAGTCCACCAGCTGGTATGGTAACAGCTGGCGAGCTAACAGTTTCGCCAAGCCAGCTGTCAGACGCTGGGCAAGGGGGTGACTGGCAGAAATTGGCTTCTTCTGCTCAAAAATTTCCTTTACAGACAGCTGGCTGCTGTGGGCAGAGGAGCAGGAACCACTCAAGGTCAGAGGCAGAGTGGAGGAGGGTGGCTGTGAAGGTGCAAGGGAGAAAGCGGCTGAAGATGATGCTGAAGGAGAAAGAGTAGAAGGAGGGTGGCTTTTCTTTTGTTTGCTGCTTTTGCTCAGGTGTTCTTCCCATTGCAGTTTGTGCCTTTTCTCCATGTGCCTTCCTAAGGCACTTGTCCCTACGTTGGTGTTGGCCTTTCCGCAGCTCAATTTTTGGAGGCAGTAAGAACAGATGGCATTGCTCTGATCTGAGGCAGACACATTAAAATTTTTTTCCAAATGCTGAGCCTGATCTGGCCTGGATTTTCATCATAGGAGCCTATAAGCACAGATGTCCTGTCACCCTAGACTTCGCCCTCTATGAACCTACACACCCCCACCGAGTCACACCAGAGCTATCCTCCGTATTAAGTAGCTAGAGCTGCCCCCAAGTATTAGGTAGTTAGAGGAACCTCAGTATTCGGTAACTAGAGGTTACCCTGACTCAGTGGCATAGCAATATGGGGTGCAGAGGTTTACGACCACATCGGGGGCCCTTGGTCCAAAGGGGCCCCACCCTCACGCGCAGTATTAGGTATTTATTGGTCCTCTGCTGGTTATAATCACTTCTTTGAATAGTAGTGATCATTAACAAGCTCTTCCCCATCCTTGCACCTCTGACACTGTGGTTGTCCTTGGCAGGTATTGGTGCGAAGTATCAATTGTATGTATAGAGTGCTGGGAGGGGGGGGGGGGGCAAAATGTAAAACTTGCATTGGGACCCGTACCTCCTTAGCCACGCCACTGCCCTGACTGAAGGAGCTCTGCATATGGAAGAAGGGGGAAGAGGCACTTGTTGAGGGGAGTGAGCAGGCTTTCCATCTTCAGGCACCTGTAGCCACGTGCCTACAGTGCCTTATGGTCCCAATCCTTGCGGGGGACAACAGTCGTGCATGGGAACGCTCCTTTAGAGCTCCGGATTCTCAGGATTTCATGTTTCCCTGCACACAAAAAAGCGTAGGTTTTATGTGTTTCCAAGGAAATAGAAAAAGAAGTGAACTTAAAGATTGTGTGTTGAAAGTTCTCAAACTAGAAAAGAGTAAAGGTTAACTCTTTCCAATCCCATTTCACGATCACCCACATCCCACAGGCATTTATTTTTTTCCAGTGTGCTTGACAGGGGCATAACTGGAAATCACTGGGCGCCCCTGCAAAACATTGGATAGCCCCCCCCCCCCCAGCTGTCATTGCTGGAGGGAGGAGCGCTGATGGTAGCCCGATGTGAGGGAGAAGGGAGTCAGACCCCCTTCCTGCTGCTATTTGTGCCTGCTGCTCCCCTTCCTGTGCTGCACCCCCTCGTGCCCTTACAAATGATCCTGGAGCACCCCAGAGCAAGGGGTCCCCTCTCAGACTTCCCCCCAAGGGTCCCCCCCTGCAGCTGCATCTCTTGCAGGGGCTATTGGTACTCCCCTGGTGCTTGGGGTGGGGGGGGGGGGTGGGGGGAGTGGGTTATCATGAAATAGCAAGGGCAGTGGTGATGCGGAGGGTTTGTATCTCCTCTGTCTAGAGCGAGGAGGTGACCGGGAATCTAGGAAAAAGGTGGGGCTTGCACCAGCTCATGTACTCTAGCTCCACCCCCTTGCAAGCACCCTAGTGTAATATCATTATTGCACGGCACTGCGTGGTGATAAAAGAGATCAAGTTACTGGATTTTGATCAACACTTTGATCCACATAGGAGGACACCGAACCGGACCAGGTCTGGCAATGACGCCCTACAGAAAGCCAAAATGCACCCACGTAAATATTTATATTACATGGTGCAACCGTGGAGGATGGGGCCCGAAGCAGGTTGTTTCAGCGCACGGCGCTCGCCGTTGGGTGCCAAAACCAGGCGCCCCATAGCAGCAATGTTATGCTGGGCACGGCACGTAACAGGATTTCGCGGCTCCAGCGATTGCTGGACCTCGAATTACACCTCCCTCTGAGCTGCGATGACTCTGAGCTAACATGTACGCAATGGAGCCAACAGCAAGCAGAGTGTCTGGAGAGGATGGCGCTGTGTGCTGTGTGTGGATTTTATCCAGCAACAGCGCCATCTAGGGACAGCCAGTGGTCCTATAGAGGAAAAATCAATTATCGGACATAGTACGACATGGGATTGGAATGGGTTAACGGTTGTACTGGCAAATATGTTTCATTCTCCTGGTTAAATTAAGGTTATAATACTAAGCTTTTTGGAAAGTGTGCTTATGCATTAACAAAATGATGCTATAAATATAGAAACAAAGGCAAACAGAGGATTGTCTCTAGGCAACATATAAATGTCTAGCCTGAAAGCAAAGCGTTACAGTGACTGCATGATCAGCACTGACCTACATTCATGCTGTAGTCTTGTTTCTCACAGCAGAGTGATTTATCAAGACAGGTGCAAAGAAAACTGGAGTAAAGTGGAGCATTAGACCAACCAATCAGGTTTCAGCTGCTAAATGAAACAAAGATTGTCCTCTGGGCAACTCCTCCAATTTTCTTTACACCTGTCATGATAAATCAGCTCTAGTTACTTCCTCGGCCATACCTCTCAGCTTGAGAGTGTTCTTAAAGGCCCATTTCACGCAGTTTTAATATGTGTTTAATAGAATAGAACATTGTTTTACATTAATTATACGTAAAAGAGTTTTGTAAAGAAAAAAAAATGTAACTTTTTGCATAACTTAAAAGGAAACCACCTGCTCCACCAATCCACTTGTCTACAGCAATAGATAGCTACCTGGTCACACCCAGTCATCCTGAGACACTCCCCTTCTAGTCACATGGGTATGAAGGGGAGAGGGTGATTGATCTGCCAGCTGAAGCCACACCTCCCGACTGAGAGCATATCATGACTTCAAATTGAATGAGAGAGGGGCGTGACCTGGAAGTGGAGTTTTCTGAGAAGGACCCTATTCAAAGGCTTTCTAACATGTATTATGGCAGATCTAGCAGGCACGAGGCCCAACTGAAGGGTCTTATCAGACTAAGCATCATGAGGACATATTGGTCCACCAAAATCTCTTAAAGGTGTGTTGTATCATTGCTGATGAGTGTTTTAGGTTTATACGACTCAGAATCCAGTCGGTCTATATTTTCCTTTAATAATAGTTTGAGAAAGGCTTTGATACTTGTACCAGGATAGGTTCTCTTTGAGAAAACATGACTATTAAAAGGACACTTAGCTTTACAGTTCAACATTTTGAAACATGTTATTTCAGAGTCCCAGAAACGTTATTATGCAAAATTAACCTCAAATCCATTTTAGAAATGTAAAAGGACCAGCATCCTGATGAAGGCCAGGTTACATGGATAAATTGCTACAGTACACACGGGTGATATGAGTCAATGACTTTATCCAAAATTGCCAAATAAACTTTGGCAGCATATTTAGCATCGAGTTTACTAAACACCAGGACAGACATTTATGGGCAGAAGTTGGGTTGGTGGCATAAGAATGTAACTATCTGTTCTATCACTATATGATATTGCTATACCTTTGTCTTAGATTTAACCCACAGGTGTCAAACTCACCACAGGTGTCAAACTTGTGCTTTATGAAGGATGCGTGCATATGCTTTAGGCTGGTTTCACAGTGGGACGTTACAGGCGCACGTTAGAGCAGCCTGTAACGCAGCCCACCGCACAGTAATGAAAAATCAATGGGGCTGTTCACAGTGCGGACGTTGCGTTACATTGTAACGCTGCGTCACAAGGCAACGTACTGCATGCAGTACTTTGGACGCGGCTGAGCCGCGTTAGACTGCTTGCACATGCTCAGTAATGTTGGGGAGGAGCGGAGAGCGGCCAGGCACATGGCTAATTATTATGCACTGCAAGTTATGACGTGCAGTGTTTACTTCCTGGAGCAGCCGCTCTGTGCGGCGATTGGCCGGCGGGACCACGTGATGCCGCATGCGCACAAGAGTACGCATCACGGCATCACTGACGCCAGAGTGAGCTGCACAACGCGGCTCACTCTGATGTCCAGATCCAGCACCACCAGGCGTTCCGTTAGGGGGACGTTATGCGACCTTAACGCCCCCCCTAACGCAACGTCCTGGTGTGAAATTAGCCTTAAGAAGGAAAGTATACTATGGTTGTATCTGAATGTCCAGAGATGACAATACCTGTTGGCAGGATGAGGCACAGAGTGGGGCTAAAGGTGATTGTATAATATTAAGCCAGGGCTAGGTATTGAGGAAAAGTCTTTTAGCTTGACTGGAGGATAGATAGACATGATGTTCATATATATTAATTTTGCAATCTGAGCATTATACAATTTAATGAAAGATGAGCTAATAAATGTTTATTGTTCAAGAAGACAGAGCGATATGAATATCGAGGAGGCAGCATTGGTGGTGAAGGCGTACAATATACATCAGCATTTTAACAGTGACCAAACATGGAGCTAAGTTTGCAAAAAAAAAAAAAACCTTCAAGGAAGGATAAAAGATTTTTCTATTTTATTTAAGTATTTGTATAGTGCCGACATATTACGCAGCACTGTACAGAGTATATTGTCTTGTCACTAACTGTCCGTCAGAGGGGCTCACAATCTAGTCCCTGCCATAGTCATAAGTGTATGTATGTATCATGCAGTCTATGGCCAATTTAGGGGGAAGCCAATTAACTTATCTGTATGTTTTTTGTGACGTGGGAGGAACCCGGAATTCCCGGAGGAAACCCACGCTGACACGGGGAGAACATACAAACTCCTTGCAGATGTTGACCTGGCTGGGATTCAAACCGGGGACCCAGCACTGCAAGGCGAGGGTGCTAACCAATACGCCACCGTAGTTTGATACTGTTTAATAAATGTTTAATCATAGTAGACGATTTGTATTGTAGATTTTAGAGATGGCCCGGACGGTTCTGGAAGGAGGACTCTGAGCTTGCTGGCATCCAGGCTATATAAAAACAATGATAGCCCTTAACTTACCTGGGGCTTATCCCAGCACCTAGAAGGCTGTGTGTCACAACAAATCCACATAAAATGGAGACTGAGAGAGACTGGATATTACCTTTAAGGGTTAAGAAAGCCTAGAAAAAAGAAGTGAAAGGAAGAGAGCTGACCCCAGGTCACAGCTGGTCTGGAGGATACCTGCATATCAGAAGTTTCCCTTTCATGTGTAATTCGTGTCTCCCAGCAGCCAGGATTCCCCACCCCCTGCACTGCAGAAAGTTAATTACAGTAACTTACTTGTCTCACTCATGCTGGCGTGTTCTTATTGTCGCGTTCTGTCTGCTAAATAAATAGACGGCTCAAGTCAGCTGGGTGAAGATTGTAGTGAGAGGAGAGGAGCGTGGAGATTGGGACATGGCACCAGTTATATGGGGTAATGTTAATGGGTGAGCAGAGTGAGCTGAGTGCTGTCTATCGCTCAGTGACAAGCAATCTCTGAGCATGCTGAATCGGCTCTGGTTACCTTCTGGTAACTTACTTATAACTTATTAAATACCTTGTTTTATTATTTCACTGCTTCCAGCCAGCAGCAAGATGGGATCTCTGCTGCCCGCTGCCCGACCAGCCTAGCTGCTTACAGTCAGCGTGCATGTCATCTGACCTCTTGCAACTCCATCCACGAACTGTTTCCTCTCCCACCCCCATCATCCCCAGCGGCACAGAGGTGGCCAATCAGGAGGGGGGATCGCGGATGTGAGGCAGTGCCTGTTGTCACCAAAGTTACTATGGCGATCAAAAATGCTGGGCACTGCAGCGGTAGGACCGCAGGTAAACGCAAGTCACACACAGTCCCTCTCCCTCTTCTCTACCTCTGCAGGCAGGCGGGCGGACGGCATAGATAACAGCGCTGGCGGTGCGCCAGCAACATGGGAAGGAGGTGCGTGCCTGAATTGACCGGAGGGGTGATTTATTAAACTGCTTACTGGGGATGCGCCCCCCCAGGTGAGTGACAAGGGGGCGCCCATAGCAGGTGCCCTATGTGCACCCCTAAAGATACGCCTCTGCACCCAGAGCTGTGTGCACACTACTGCTGTTGCCTCATTAAGTTGCAGGCATAGAACCACTCCAATCAGGGGCGTAGCAATAGGGGTAGCAGAGGTTGCGATTGCATCGGGGCCAGAGGGGCCCCAAAGGGCCCTCCCTCAACTGGAGTTTTAGCTCTCTATTGGCCCTGTGTTTATAATAATCCCTTCTAAAAAAAACGTTGAATAGTAGTAATCATTAACAAACTGTTCCCCATCCCCTTCTTGCCCCTCTGACACTGTAGTTGCCATTGGCAGATTTTGGTGCGCTGTATCAATTGTTATGTAGAGAGTGCTTGGGGGGCCCCATTATAAAACTTGCATCGAGGTCTACAGCTCCTTAGCTACGCCACTGACTCCAATGCATTATTATTTCACTGTATCCTGATAGCACTATTGTATTTCTCTGTGTGAGACACTCCACAGCCCACTGACACCCAGAGCTGTGCTTAATGTGATTTCTGCCCTTTAGGGTTTAAAACTCGACTTTGCGTCATTTTTAGTGGAACTTTTGGCATGAATCCCCTCTGGCATGCCCCTGTCTAAGTTTTAGACCCCTACAAACAACCTTTAATCACTTTTGTGGCCAGAAACAGTGTTTGTAGGTTTTAAAATTTGCCTGCCCATTGAAGTCTATGGCGGTTCGCCAGATTCGCCTGTTTGCGAACATTTTGCAGAAGTTCGCGATCACCGTTCGCGAACAGAAAATTCTATGTTCGCGACATCTCTACTCACTAACAGTATAAGGGGAAAGGAATATCAGGATGATGATAAAAAGGTTTCTTTCTCATAAACAAGTTTTTCCATACATCACATTGAGGTCATTCATACCTATTACATTTCTCTTGTTTGTATCAGACACATATATATTCACATTAATTCAGTGGCGTAACTAAAATTCATGGGGCCATTAAACAAGTGCAGCCATCATGATCTTCACACCCATAACAAGTGTAGCCACAAAAACACCTGATCTGAAGTACAGTCTCCTGTATCGGAGGAAGGTAAAGTTATGACTTGGGTCCCCACAAAGCTCTGGGCCCCCCTGTGATTACAGGAGCTGCTCAGCTCTAGTTACGCCCCTTCATTCATCAGACTATTGGAAGAATCAGGCACCTGAAGAAGGTCAAGTAAAGCTTTTGATTAGTCCTCACGGTTCCTGGTGCAAAATTGTGATCCTGGCTGTGGGTATATCTAAACATGCAGTACATGCATGGGAAAAAAGGCCCCAGGTATCTTAGTACTATAGCCGATCTGTAAGGAAAAGTGGGCAAAAATCTCTGAAACGAGAATTGAAAGATTCTTAGCCGGATCCAGAAGAGATTACAAGCTGTGATTGACTATAGTGTCCAAGCTGTCTTGCCACATGCCACAGTCATTGTCTGATAGCTACTTGAATTTCTAAACTCACGAAATAAAATGAGCCGTGCAGTGACATTTTGAAATCTGCTATTTTTTTTGTTATACAGTTTCCTTCAGTAGTTGTTTATCACCAGTGGCGTAGGTAAGGAACTGTGGGCCCCGATGCAAGTTTTACAATGGGGCCCCCCTAGTGCTCTATACATAACATTTGATACGACGCACCAAAACCTGCCAATGGCAACTACAGTGTCAGAGGGGCAAGAAGGGGATGGGGAGCAGCTTGTTAATGATTACCACTATTCAAAGTATCTATAGAAGTGATTATTATGAGCACAGGACCAATAGAGAGGCAATACTGCAGTTGAGGGAGGGCCTTTTGGGGCCCCTCTGGCCCAAGGGCCCCGATGCGGTCGCTACCTCTGCACCCCCTATTGCTACGCCCCTGTTTATCACTTTTCACATGCAAAACTAACTATATGTTTAATGTAAAATGCCCAGGTCTACTTAAACATTTGCTTGCAACTGTATTTTTTTAGACAACGGGAGAAATGGCAGGATGTCCTAAGATCGGGCCACATCTGAATGGCTAGCAACAGAGTTGTGCAGAGCCCCGTAGACAAGTACTGTATATGCCGGCATATAAGACGACTGGGCGTATAAGACGACCCCCCAACTTTTCCAGCTGAAATCTAGAGTTTGAGATATACTCGCCATATAAGACTACCCCTCTTTAATAATTGGTGAAAGACATACCAAATGCAGGGTCAATTGGTCATAGGCTGACCGGATGTCCTCTTTTCCCCTGACAGGTCCTCCAAGGTTTTTGAAATGTCTCCTGTGAAGAGAGCCGAACACAGAGCGAACCAGAAGAGCCGATTGAAGAGAGAGAGCCGAACAGGAGCCAAGCAGCCAAGACTCAGTCCAGTGTTTTCCCCAGAGCCTATCAGCTAGGCAGTAATGTTGTTCGGATCATGAACGATTCGGATCTTTGATCCGGATCTTTTTTGTGAGTCGAATCATCCGGATCATTCGTTCATGGTAATGATCCGGATGATTCGACTCTCAAAAAAGATCCGGATCAAAAATCCGAAACGTTCATGATTCGGCTCGTGTTCGTCTCTCTCTCTCTTCAATCTGCTCATCTGGCTCACTCTGTGTTTGAAACACACTTTCATTATATTCATGTGACCAGGCGGTCGCATGAGTAGCAGCCAAGCGAAACTCCGGGTTCCTGGTCACAGCTCCACAGTAATCCGGCAATCCACCTCCAGCCCGGGACGGCTCCTCCAGCAAACGTCACCACGCTCCCCGCGCGTCTTCAGTCAGCTGACCGCCGAACCAGGAAGCTCCCTGTGTGGCATGCGAGCGGCGGCTCGCACTATCAGCTGCCGTGCAGGAACATCCGAATCACGGACTACCGGACTTGGAACCTTCCCCCAATGCCGCAGCATTCATTTTCTCCACTGGAGGTAATACTGGCATTAGTCAGTGACACCTGGCGTATAAGACGACCCCTGACTTTTCAGAACATTTTAAGGGGTTAAAAAGTCGTCTTGTACGCCGGAATATACGGTACATACCTTGTACTCAGAATAGATGCTACAACTATGCACTACAGCACTAACTTCTGAAAAAACCGATATGACAACCGGGGCATAACTAGAAATCACTGGGACCCCCCCCCCCCCAGTGAAAATTTGAAAATTTGGAGTGCGGACCACCCCTCCCCTGGGCCCGCTCTGAGCCGTTTTGGGGGGCAGGAGGGGTGGCAGCGTTAGGAGAGAGCATTGGCCCCCACATCGGCGGGGAGGGGTGCAATTCCCCCCCCTCACCTCGAGCTCTCCCCTCAGCACGCTTACCTCCTGCATTAATAGGTGGAATTCAGGTATGGAATTGAATATCTTAATTGGTTGCATATTGAAGTGGAAATTCTTAAAGTGGAAATAATTATATATATATATATATATATATATATATATATATATTTATATTTTTTTTTTTTTTTTTCAACTCACACAGTAGGATTACTGATTACTGAAAAAAGCCTCATCGCAACACTGCAGCTCGCCTCTCTGTTACTTATCACAAAGCAGAGGTGGGGAGAGGTGCAAAGGGGCGGGATAGAGGTGGGGAGAGATACAGAGGTAGCGGGATAGAAGCATGGAGAAGTGCAGAATAGAGGCAGGGAAGGGGCATTTTGCAGGAGTACCTCTCTCCCTAATAGTGACAGGGCCAGCAGAGTGAAGGGGGGATGGAAAAAGGGATGGAAAGGACACAGATGCATGTAATTAGGCAAAGAACATGCCTTTGTGTCCCATTTTTATTCAAAGCTCTGCCTCGGGTACTCTTTAAAGCTAATGAGAACCCGTGTAAAAAAAAAAGTCAGATACTCACCTAAGGAGAGGGAAGGCTCAGTCCTAATGAGCCTTCCCTCTCCTCTCCCGGTACCCGGTCCCGCGCAGGAACCCCCGTAGCAGTATTCGACCGTTTCGGTCAAATACTGCCACTTCCGCCGCCGAAGGGAGGTTTCGGGAGCACTAGGGCTCCCAAAGAAGGGCCGCTGCATACTGCGCATGCGTGATTGCCCTCTATGACGCGCTCGCGCGTGTGTGTCTATGACGCACTCGTGCGTGCGCAGTATGGAGCCACCGGCCTTCGGGAGCCAGAGTGCTCCTGAAGACTTCCGAAACCCCCGCGGCGGCGTATTTGCACGGAGGATCCACCGGGCACGAGGAGAGGGGAGGCTCATTAGGACTCAGAGCCTTCCCTCTCCTTAGGTGACTATCTGACTTTTTTTTATTTTAATGGGATTACATTAGCTTTAACAAATACTACTTGGGACCACTTAGACCAAACACTTGTGATTTTGTTTGTTTATAAAAGAACAGCTTAAAGAGGAACTGTAATGAATATAGTAGAAAGCAGTAAATATCCTGGTCTCAGCACCAGAAACTCTTCCTATAGCTGTATATTGGTACGTAGCTCCGCCCTTCCACTGAAGCTTATTCTAGCTGTTTATCATGTGGAATCCTCCCCTTCGCCCAGAGCATTCTGGGAGTCCAGCTATGTTTTTGGCCTGGATTTAGAACCCTCAGTAACAAATATTCTGCAGAGATCATTTGCCATTGCGAAACATGTTGTCGCCATGTGATAAATTTCAGAAAGTAAATCAGGGAGAGGAAGGATTTTACAATGGGCAAACACTGACTAAACTATCTATAAATGCATGTTGTTAAACAATAAACGATTGTATTTTTTATGTTATTTTGGTTACAGTTCCTTTTTTTATTAGGGAGTATAGAAAGAGCCTGGACTAAAGCAATTAAGAAAATCAAAAAGCAGAGAAGCATAAATGAATCTGACAGAGCTAAACAAGTGATGTGGTCCACATGTGTGTCCAGGAAAAAGGGCATAGAATTTTGAAACCGTAGAAGTATATAAATAATCCTGGAAGAACAGAGATGAGGCTCAAATGATTTGGATCTCAAGCAGCTCTGACAAATCAGTGATCAGCAAAAACATGTAGCTGGGCAAAATGATCCTTCCATAAAGAGGCTAACAAATGATGCCTGGGAGGATGAGATAGATGAGTTAAAGCGGGATGGTCAGCCATAAAATCAAATTTACAGATTTACCATTTACTCACTGCTCCGTGTTTATTATGTAGTCTACATCCGGACCCTGCATTGCAAGCATTCCAATATAATCATAAATGTGTCTGCTGTAATGAAGCTTATATCAGGCAGCCTGGCTCCTTTCTGGTACATTGCCAGGGAGAGGAAAGCTTGTTATCTCCCCTCCCACATTCCTGATCCTCACTGATTGGCTGAGCGCAGTTCAGTGTGACACAAGGCTGAGAAGGGAAATGCACCTCACCCCTCTGCAGAATCTGCTGAAATACGATCTATGCTGAGCTCACATGTGTTTACAAAGGAAGCTAGATATAATAGTGCAGTTTCTATAGAGCTCAGGGAGAGGAGGGCTGGCAATGAATACACCATTTCAGGCAGGAGAAAAAAAGACTAAGGGAGGAAATTACCGCAAGATTGGCTTCAGTCAAAGGCAATAAAGATGGAAAATGCCTGGGACAGTTTTGCCTTTATTTACTATGTCAGATTCACTGAAATTAAAACATGGACAGTACTCACACATAGGTGATGTAAGTAGAACAAGTAGTTATATATATATATATACCGATACTGTCCCTGCTGCTTTGATGAATATGGCTTTTGATATATATATATATATATATACCGATACTGTCCCTGCTGCTTTGAAGAATATGGCTTTTGAAAGTTATTAGGAAACGCTCATATAGGGTTAGTAGTAGTAGTTAGTAGTCACTGCAGGTATGTTTTCTCATATAGGTTGGGTAATAAATCACTTCTGGCTAATATGTATTCTTTTGAGGTTAAAGTGTTTTGCATGGTTCAGTGACACAATTATTCTGCAGATTCTTCTGTTCAGAACTGGGTTATCTTTACTCTAATGGCCCATACTCACGGGCTACATTTGTGGCCTGTCGCTAGCACACGTGAGCATGTGCACGACAGGCCGGCGACAGCTCGTCGCCAGGTCCCTCCGCGTACACACGCGGAAGAGGGATCAGCTGTGCGACGGAAGCTGTCGCTAACGTTCCTCCCCCCCCATCCGGAAACTCAGTTCTCTGGCTATCAGGTTGCTGTTGCTAGTCTGCATACACACGCGGACTAGCGACAGTTGTGGCGAAGTTGCAGCGGCAACTGTCGCTAGGCGATTGACCGCGCCAATTGCCTTGCGACAGCAGCGATGGTTATGGGCCATTACTCTTCCAGACATCTTTGATGGAAGAGTCATAGTTGCTGTAGTAGGGATGGAATGCCCCTATTTTGGGAGGGGCTAGGGATCAATTTGCTAAGATTTGGGTTTAATATGTAATTGAGGTCTCCGATAAAAACAGGAGGATACCTAGTCATAGCATTCAACATTTTGTTATTTTTAAAGATTCATGGTGGAGGGATATTTAGTGTGATAATCAGAAGTGGCACCCAGAACATAAATCTAGAACATATATCTCCCTAATTTCTCCTATTGTAATTCTAAAAAAACAAATTGCACCATTTTTGAGATCCGAACTGAGATTCCATGTGAATGAGATGCAAAAGTTGAAATGTACCGTATACCAAGCCTACCATGGTGTCCTAAAGAAACCACCTCTAGATCCTCCTCTCTTAGAGCAATCATAAACCTGGCATTTATAAAAGTAGTTTACAAGGGAGAGAAACCTTGCCCTAGCAAAAACACATAAAGTGTAGGCAGGGCCGGGCCGAGTCAGAGGCGAGAGAGGCTTCAGCCTCAGGGCGCAGTGTAGGAGGGGGCACACAACTCACTCAGATATCATTCCCTTATTGTGTATGAAGCAGAGAGAAATAAGAAAAGAAAATACATGGGAGTGACTGCAAGCCAGATAACGTGGTTAAGGTGTTATGGGCCCTGGGGCGCATATTAGTCTAATAACAGTCAGTGTGTGATGGCTGGGGTGGGAGGGATGGGGGGGCGCACTTTGGTGTCTCAGCCTTGGGTGCTGGAGGACCTTGTCCCAGCTCTGAGTGTAGGCACTGGCACATAATGTCATCACTTTAATCCAGGGTCGCGGGCACCTTGTGGATTGATTCTGGGTTAAAAAAAAAAAATCAAATGATGGGACCGGCGGGGAGCAGGGAAATTGGGTCTAATCAGAAGCCGGCAACATGAGGATTGCAATAATAAATGTTTTATCAAACTTTTTACAACTATACAGTTTTGCTTTATAGTGGACCTGAACTCTTGCACACAGGACAGAAGAAAACCGAGAGAAATAAAAGCAGGGAGTAGACACATTGCAGATGTATCGCAAGGTTTGTATCAGCAGCTGTAACAAAGAAATGCTTTTCTTTTAAGATTATTATGCTGTTGCTCATATTTTAGAGCAGAGGGGAAGTTCTGAGTTCAGGTTCACGTTAAGGTAGAATTTAATAAAAGATGTCGGCTGTATATAAATAATAATAATAATAATGGCTCAGAATACTATAGGCAAGGTAATTGCCAGTGTAAGGTTTGTACAAGACATCCAGCTACATCCATGGGCGGTCCCTCCCCTTCCCCCCCCCCCCCCAGATCATTTTGAAAACACTAAAAAACACAAAGGCTTGAGCAGCACCAATTTATGGTCATATCAATTTCATAATGAAAGTGAAATTACCTTTTAATGTACTCTTACACTAGGGCATTATGTATGTGTCTGCACATTGATTTTTGCAATGACATATGTATGAAGAATTAGCCGTCTACCTCTCTGCAAACCTGTTCTGTATACCGAAATTACCTTTCAACAGTATCTTTATTCCCACTTCCTGAAACATAACATGAGTACAACAGAACTAATTATTTTCCTACCACCTCAATACAGCACTGTGCCTGAAATAACAATACATGTGGATTACATCTCAATAGCTCTTCAGGCACACTACTTAGAGGTAATATTCTATTCTATACTTTCAGTTATGTGACACATTCCCTTGTTAACCACTTCCTGTCAGCTCCTTAAAAAATACTGCATTTAAATAAGAAAGAAAGGCATCTAGGTTTGATTAAAACAATTAAATGGAAGGTTCTTGTCTCCAATACAGACCATTGCTGTGAATGTATGTAGAAAACAAAACCGCTTTATTGGAATCACTGTATTTGTTTTGCCACATCTCCAATTTTCTCAGGTGTATAATACATACTGGTAAATGTACAATTTATATGCATGTATAAAAATTCCATAAATCATTTACCTCATAACAAGAATACTAAACAAACTGATCTGAAAGTATTTTGAAATATTATGATAGCTAGCCGGATGCTTAGCACATTTCAGACACTAGATGGCGTGGGAACGTCTAAAGCAAGGCTTTTCAACCTGTGGTACGCGTACCACCGGTGGTACTTTGCTGTTGGCCAAGTGGTACACACCAGGTTTGCCTGCCACTTTATTGCCCGCATGCCACTTGTGCTGGTCCTGTCCTGTCTCCACAAAGTTTGGCTCCTTCTCCCTCGCTCCTTGCTGTGCAGCTCTGCAGCATACTTCAGATCAGTGGGGAAGAGAGCCAGACGAACGGTGCACAGTGATGGCGCACATACAGAAAGTGACATCACTGCTTACTTCCTGTATTTGAAGTATATGCGCCGTCACCGTTCACTGTTTGCCTGGCTGTCTCTTCACTGCGACTGGCTTACCGATGATCTGAGGTGTGAACTATTCCGCAGGGCAGCACAGCAAGGAGTGAGCAGGGGGGGCCGAACTTTGTGGTGAGTCACTGCCTAGCTCTCAGCTCTCTGTTGGTGGGGCCAGGCTACGTATAATTAAGCGGGGGTGGGGATGGGGTGAGTGCTGTAATAACCGCCCAGGAGATTTGGGCACCATCATAGGCTGTAATAGGATTACGGCTATAGGGGCGCACAGTCAGTAACTTCGGGGCCGTCAGAAGACGGAGCTGAAGTTTCTTTTAAAACACTGTAATTTGGCTTCCAGCAATAGCCGTATACCAGCTGTAACCTGCGCCCAAGTCTACCGGCAGCCAGTTCATATGTATGCGGTGGGGGGGAGGAACTTGCAAGGCTACCTATATTGGCAATCTACCTACAGATTGCCAATACTGACAATCTGTCGGCTAGCAATCTAATTGTAATATTTTTCCCCACCAATGCCTCCTATTTTTCCCCTTCCATATGCCCTCTTTTCTTAAAGTGTACCTGTAACAAAAAGTGTGGAGGGGGAGTACTTGCCTCAGGGAAGGGGAGGCATTTGTATCCTAAAGAGGTTTCCCCCTTCCTCCTCAGCAGATGGGATCCAGTGCTGGGAGCCCCAAAGTTCTCCTCGTCAGGATATGCGCTTGCGGAGTAGCTGCTCTCTATTCAGGCTCTAGCAGAAACAGCTAAGCCCGATCCCATCCAAACTACTGTGCAGGCACACTGGTGGTACTTTTTAGGTGATAAAAGTTGTAGAATTAGTGAGAAGGCTAAAAACCCTACTCTAGTCACACACCACACACACACCCACACGCACACCACACACACACATGCTCAGCAACTATATATGTTTTCCTTGACTGCAGTGTTTGAGTTTAGGTCTTCTTCTTTAAAGAGGTTCTGTGGGATTCTAAAAATCAAACAAGCTGACACTTACCTGGAGCTTCTATCGGCCCTCTGCAGCTGTAATGTCCCGCGCCGTCCTCCTACTATGCTCCATTCCCCGCCGCCGGTCCCTGTTTAATATTCATCTAAACAGACGAATAATGCTCACTCCCACTCGCGTCATTGAGAGCTTACTGTGCAGGTGCAGTACGAAGTTTTCTTGTACTGCGCCTGCGCAGTAAGCTCCCGATTATGCGCATGGGAGCGAGCACGTGCACGGCCATGGCCTCGCAGCCGCAGTATAATCACTCGCGTGATTACACCAGGACTGGCGGCGGGGAACAGAGCATCTGAAGAGGACAGCTTTTTTCACTGTAGTGGTCCTTTAAACAGTTGACATTTGGAAAATGACAGTTTAAAAAAGACAGTTAGAAAATGGCAGTTGAAAAATGACAGTTGAACTGCCGTTTTCCAACTGCCATTTTCCAACCGTCAAATTTTAACTGCCGTTTTCCAACTGCCATTTTCCAACTGCCATTTTCCAACTGCCATTTTCCAACTGTCATTTTCCAACTGTCATTTTCCAACTGTCAAATTTTAACTGCCATTTTCCAACTGCCATTTTCCAACTGCCGTTTTCCAACTGCCATTTTCCAACTGCCATTTTCCAACTGTCAAATTTTAACTGCCTTTTTCAACTGTCGTCGTTTTCCAACTGTCAAATTTTAACTGTCGTTTTCCAACTGTCATTTTCCAACTGTCATTTTCCAACTGCCATTTTCCAACTGCCATTTTCCAACTGTCAAATTTTAACTGCCGTTTTCCAACTGTCAAATTTTAACTGCCGTTTCCAACTGCCATTTTCCAACTGTCAAATTTTAACTGCCGTTTTCCAACTGTCATCGTTTTCCAACTGTCGTCGTTTTCCAACTGTCCATCCAACTCCATTGTGAGGAGGTGGACTAGTCCAAAACCTGTTGGTTCTGTCAGCTTTTAAAGCGGACCTAAACTCAAAGCTTCCTCTCTGCTCTAAGGAGATAAGCAACAGCATAATAAATTTAAAGAAAAAAAATCTTTGTTACAACTTACAGAAATATTACAAAAACCCTGCAGTGTTTAGGTGTCTGGTGTCCTAGAAGCACAAAAGGGTTAACCTCCTGTGGTTACATATTAGCCCACACTATGGCACAGAGTGGCACACCTGACAACCCTAATTTACACTTGCGGTTTACTTTCTGATAAGGCCTAATTAGATGGGCTAATCTCTCTAGACCAGAATTTTGCACCTGTGGTACGCGTACCACCGGTGGTACTTTGCTGTTGGCTAGGTGGTACACTCCAGGTTTGCCTGCCACTTTATTGCCCGCATGCCACTTGTGCTGGTCCTGTCCTGTCTCCACAAAGTTTGGCCCCCCTCCCTCGCTCCTCGCTGTGCAGCTCTGCAGCATACTTCAGACCTCAGATCAGTGAGGAAGAGACTGGCCAACGGTGCACAGTGATGGCGCAGATATAGAAAGTGACCTCACTGCTCACTTCCTGTATTTGAAGTATATGCGCCATCATCGCGCACTGTTTGCCTGGTTGTCTCTTCAATGCAGCTGGCTTACCGATGATCTGAGGTGTGAACTATATTGCAGGGCAGCACAGCAAGGGGGAGCCGAACTTTGTGGTGAGTCACTGCCTAGCTCTCAGCTCTCTGGTGGTGGGGCCAGGCTATGTATAATTAAGCGGGTGGGGGAGAGGAACTTGTTTACACTTCACACTCATTTACACTTAATCAGTTGGTATGCGTTAGTGTGTGTTGGTATGCGTTAGTATGCGTTTTTCCCATAGCAGTGCATTGGGAAAAAGCTTTCAGTTAAAACGCGTTAAGTGTGACAGGTGCCATAGGAAAACATGGGCATTACTTTGAAAATCAGTTTTCTTTCAGTTATAACTGAGAGCAACTGATTAAGTGTTAAAGGGCCCTAAGGCTATTTATATTGGCAATTTACCTCTAGATTGCCAATACTGACAATATGTAGGCTAGCAATCTAATTGTCTTTTTCCCCACCAATGCCTCCTACTTTTCCCATCCAAAATGCCTCTTTTTCTTTAAGTGTACCTGTTAGAAAAAAGTGCCCCTGGAGGTACTTACCTCAGGGAAGGGGAGGCCTTTGTATCCTAAAGAGGTTTCCCCCTTCCTCCTCAGCAGATGGGATCTAGCGCTGGGAGCCCAAAGTTCTCCTCATCGGTGTGTGCGCTTGTGTAGTAGCTGCTCTCCGTTCAGGTTCCAGCAGAAACAGCCAAGCCCGATTGCATCCAATCTACTGTGCAGGCACACTGGTGGTACTTGAAAATTTTCAGGCAATAAAAGTGGTACAATTAGTGAAAAGTTTGAAAAGCCCTGGTCTAAAGGACCTAAAAGGGGAAAAACAGTTCTGTAGAAAGAGTCCTGAGCGGGTGGGTTGCCAATGTGCAACCACTTGCTGAGGCATGACACACTGGTATGGTATAGCTTTCTAAGACTTATTTTAACCACTTTATCTACCACTGCAGTATAGCTACATCTTCTGCCTGGCAGGTAGTTAGTGCGAATTTCCGCTCATCGCGTCCAATAGCAAACTTTTATGCGCATTCGCCCATCCTCCTATACTTGTCATTGGGCTAAACTTTGACCCTCTACATTACAGTCAGCAGACACATGGCAGCCAATCAGGCTGCACTCCCTCCTGGACCCCCCCCCCCCCTTATAAAAGGCAGCAGCGTCGGCCATGTTCTCACTCTGTCTGCTGCCTGATTAGTGAGAGAAGGGAGAGACATTGCTGGAGAGATAGGGAAAGCGTTAATTAGGCTCTTGTTAGCTTGCTCGTCGCTGAAATTTGTTGCTGAAAGCACCCCAAAACAGCTCTTTTGAGGACTAATGTTCTTCATTTGTTTTTCTTTGTGTGTGTGTGTGTGACACTGACACTGCATAGATACAGCCCTGTCGCAGCTGTGCCCTTGCTTGCTGACACACTGTGTATTAGATCAATGCATTTCTTCCCACTCTATTTGTGTGATTTAACTTAAACTTACTAAAGCATAGCTCTCTTTGTGGGTGACACTGCATAGATACAGCCCACAGACAGTTGCTGCCTGCTTGGTATTTGTAGTCCTACTGTCTGACAGCACACTGTATTAGACAACTGGTACAGTACATATATTTCCACTGCATCTGTGTGACTGCACACTGTATTAGAGCAGTGCATATCTTGCCACTGCATCTGTGTGACTGCACACTGTATTAGATCAGTGCATATCTTGCCACTGCATCTGTGTGACTGCACACTGTATTAGATCAGTGCATATCTTTCCACTGTATTTGTGTGATAGCACACTGTATTAGACCAGTGGATATCTATGTGTGTGTTAAAGTGCACAGCCCAGTGACACACACACACACACACACACACACACACACACACACACACAGAGCTGCTGTTTATTTGACACTGATTACGTGCCTCTTTGTGATTACACACACTGTCTACCACTATTGAATATTGCTAGTAGTACTGCATACCCCCAATATGGGAAAAATAACAGGCAGAGGCAGGCCACCCCGCAGGTATTTTTGAGGTTGTGCTGGTGTGATTTTGTGCGGCCCTCAACCAAATTACAGTGTTCAGAAGGCACGTACCCTCAACCCCCAATATTCTGAGGACGTAGTTGACGCACCACATCTTCTACAGCTTCCACACAGAACCTCCTTGACGCACTGTCCTCCTGCTCAGCTTCTTGTTTCACACAAAAACTTAACACTACTACCAGTAGCAACCCAGCTGCACCACTTGATGTTCAGAGGAGTTATTCACTTTTGTGATACACTTGGGATCATGCAGCCAACACACTCTTCAAGGAATGCTGTTGCCACCACCCGAATGCCGACATTCCAAAGCTCACCAGTGTGGCATTTTTTTGTTTTGTTTGTGTGCCTCTGATACCAGCAATACCTCTGCCAAGAGAAACTGAGTTGTGGGAAGCCCAACACCCAACTAGGGACAACTGCTTTGCGATGGCACCTGATCGCAAAACACAAACGCCAATGGTATGCACACATTAATAAAAGCAGGTTCGCTGACTTTTGCAGAAGTTCACGTTCGTGGTCCGCAAACCCAAAATCTGAGGTTCGAGCCATCTCTAGTCTTCTGTTACTTCATCTAAGCCACGAAGACATAGATATAAGTCATGTAGCTGAAGCACGGCTGTGCATGATTGAGCATTGCTCCTGTGCACACCTCTGGCACTATCTGCTGCAGCACTAATTGGTGAAAGGGAATATATGTTCTCTGAGCCAATAAAATTTATTTTTACCATTAAAAATGCTTTTATTTTCTCAGTTCATAGTGAAAAATACACACTGTAGCATTATTTCAGAATCAAATATCCTCACCATAAATTGTGACAGAAACATAATCTAAGTTTTGTGATGAACGGTAGAAATCGCCAAACAAAATTTGTGTGTTTTTGATCTACAGTAGCGCTTTTTTATTTTTAAACTGGGATTGGTAAAACTGAGAAATAATGTGTTTTTTAATTTTTTTCCTCTGTATTTCCCATTAAAAGGCATAGAAAACAAAACTGTTCAAAGGAAAAATGCAATACAATGAAAGCCTAGTTTGTTTGTTTAAAGAAAAACGATATATATTTTATTTAGGTGTCATAAATAATTCTATACTGATTATATAGAGACATAGCTAAAATGTCAAAACTGCTCTGGTCCAAAAACTAGGTCTGGATGTAAAGTGGTTAAATGTGGCCACAATGTGGCCACAAATGTGGTCATTTCAGCGATCAAAAATTCTGATCTGATTGGTTGTAAATAATCTCCGTAGAAGTGCACAATCGATTACGTAAGATTATAAAAAAGTCATCCAATTAGGTTTTCGTCTAACCAAAATTTGGATTTTCTTGGCGGTTGTGATAGATAGAAAGCAAAGATTGCTTTGTTGATGGTAGAGTGATCAGATGTGAAATCGTTTACTACAACGATTTTTCGCTACAAATTGGATCCGCTAGTGGCCTTCTTAAGAGACACTTGAATAGTCTTATGGTTGCCACTAATGATCCAATCGTTTTCATCCAATCTTCCCATTTCTATGTAATATAAAGGCAGAGGCGTATCTAGGGAAGATAGCGCCTATGGCAAGTACTGAAATTGCGCCCCCCCCCCCCAGTCCCCCTTGTTGTTGTTGTTTTTTCATATTCAAATGTGTGAATTAAAGGGAACCTGAATTGAAACAAAAAAAAAGTTTGTTACCTGGAGCTTCTACCAGCCCAGTGCAGCTGTCTCGCACGTGCACTGTCAGGGATCGAGTCTCTGCTCCCTCACTACCACTTTCTTGCTGACTCAGCCATGTGGATGGCCACTGTGAAAATCTCATACTGCACATGTGCTGGGACGCTCCTGGCCATGGGAGTGTGATTGAGGACCCGCATGGCCAAGGCTGCACAAGTGCAGTGGCCATCGACTGGCCAGTCAATAAGAATGAAACTAAGCAGGGGGGGGCTGAAAGATTTAATCTGTGACAAAGCAGGCACAGGGCTGATACAGGGGGCTGGTAGAAGCCCCAGCTAAGTGAAACTTTTTCTTTTTTAAATTTAGGTTCCTTTTAATTCACACTTTTAAATTTGAAAAAAAAAAACTCACTGACTCACTGTGTATTGTAATATACAGTCTCCATTTTCTGTGGATCTGTTGTGCTGTTGTGACACACAGGTTTCTAGGCGCTGAAAGAAGCCCCAGGTAAGTAAAGTTTTATAGGTAACAATCACTTAAAGGTAATATCCAGGCTATATAAAAACAATGATAGCCCTTAACTTACCTGGGGCTTATCCCAGCACCTAGAAGGCTGTGTGTCACAACAAATCCACATAAAATGGAGACTGAGAGAGACTGGATATTACCTTTAAGGGTTAAGAAAGCCTAGAAAAAAGAAGTGAAAGGAAAAGAGCTGACCCCAGGTCACAGCTGGTCTGGAGGATACCTGCATATCAGAAGTTTCCCTTTCATGTGTAATTCGTGTCTCCCAGCAGCCAGGATTCCCCACCCCCTGCACTGCAGAAAGTTAATTACAGTAACTTACTTGTCTCACTCATGCTGGCGTGTTCTTATTGTCGCGTTCTGTCTGCTAAATAAATAGACGGCTCAAGTCAGCTGGGTGAAGATTGTAGTGAGAGGAGAGGAGCGTGGAGATTGGGACATGGCACCAGTTATATGGGGTAATGTTAATGGGTGAGCAGAGTGAGCTGAGTGCTGTCTATCGCTCAGTGACAAGCAATCTCTGAGCATGCTGAATCGGCTCTGGTTACCTTCTGGTAACTTACTTATAACTTATTAAATACCTTGTTTTATTATTTCACTGCTTCCAGCCAGCAGCAAGATGTGATCTCTGCTGCCCGCTGCCCGACCAGCCTAGCTGCTTACAGTCAGCGTGCATGTCATCTGACCTCTTGCAACTCCATCCACGAACTGTTTCCTCTCCCACCCCCATCATCCCCAGCGGCACAGAGGTGGCCAATCAGGAGGGGGGATCGCGGATGTGAGGCAGTGCCTGTTGTCACCAAAGTTACTATGGCGATCAAAAATGCTGGGCACTGCAGCGGTAGGACCGCAGGTAAACGCAAGTCACACACAGTCCCTCTCCCTCTTCTCTACCTCTGCAGGCAGGCGGGCGGGCGGCATAGATAACAGCGCTGGCGGTGCGCCAGCAACATGGGAAGGAGGTGCGTGCCTGAATTGACCGGAGGGGTGATTTATTAAACTGCTTACTGGGGATGCGCCCCCCCAGGTGAGTGACAAGGGGGCGCCCATAGCAGGTGCCCTATGTGCACCCCTAAAGATACGCCTCTGCTTGCTGCTGGATCGGTAAGAGCATGCAGTTAGATGGGAGTGTAATCAGCTTAGATATGAGTGTGGTCAGTGTAGTTGTGAGTAGAGATGGCCCGAATGGTTCGACCACGAACTTATTCACATGAACTTCGGTGGTTCGCATTCGCAGTGAACCACGAACTATATGCAAGTTTGACCTGCTCCCTATATACTACATCATTAGGGTCAACTTTGACCCTCTACATCACAATCAGCAGACACAGGGTAGCCAATCAGGCTACACTCCCTCCTGGAGCCCCCCCCCCCCCCTTATAAAACGCAGGCAGTGTCAGCCATTTCACTCACTCATGTGGCTGCAGTAATTAGAGAAGGGAGAGAACCTGGCTGCTGACATAGGGAAAGCTTAGTTAGGCTCTTGCGTTAGGCTTGTTAGGTTGCTCCTTCTTGCTGATCTTATTGCTAAAAAGCACTCCTCATCCTCAACAGCTCTTTTGAGAGCTAATGTTGTTCTTGTGATCAATTTTTTTTGTGTGTGTCCCACAGACACTTGTGTTCCATATACAGCCCTGTCAGTCAGTCGCAGCTGCTGGACCTTGGCCCCTTGGTAATTCCTACTGTGCCACTGCCAGGCCCAGCATATTCAGTGGCTACCTGTGTGTGTGACAGCTGCACATTTGTAATACCAATCACTGCATACCCACCTGTTCAGTGCACCTACCTACCTAAGTGAGCGCACGCAGTTTCATATCCCACCAGTCGCTGCATCTGTTCACGGTACCTGTGTGTGTGACAGCTGCACATTTGTAATACCAATCACTGCATAACCACCTGTTCAGTGCACCTACCTATCTACGTGAGCGCACGCAGTGTTATATACCAGTCAGTCACTGCACCTGTTCATGGTACCTGTGTGTGTGACAGCTGACCATTGTATTGATACCAGTCACTGCATACCTGTTCACTGCACATGTGTGACTGCACATTGTATTAGTCAAGTCAGTGCATACCTTTCACTTTATCCCCCCAATATGGACAAAACAGGCAGAGGCAGGCCACCCGGCAAGTCTGTTCGAGGTCGTGCTGTCGTGATTTTGTGCGGCCCTGGACCAAAGTACAGTGTTCAGAAGGCGCGTGCCATGAACCCCCAAGATTGTCAGGACGTAGTTGACTATTTAACACAGAACACCTCATCTTTCGGCCGCCACCACCAAAATGCCATCACCCCAGGGCTCAGCGGTGTGGAAATTTTTGTGTGTGTCTGCCTCAGATGAGAGCAATGCCATCTGTACTCTCTGCCGCCAAAAATTGAGCCATGGAAAGACCAAGACCCGCGTAGGGACAACTTCCTTACGAAGGCACATGATGACAAAGCACAAACTGCAATGGGATGACCACCTGAGGAAAAGCAGCACACAAAAGCAAAGCCACACACTGCAGTGGAAGATACCAGGCCGCAATTATTTCTCAAAAAAGGTGATACCCAAACTGTATCGTGATGTTGAAAGGCAAGTGGTTTCATCTCTGGTACACAGTGTTGGGTCAAGGGTCCATCTGACCACGTGGTCTGCAAAGCACGGTCAGGCCTGCCCGAAGACTAAGTCAGTCCTCACACACAGCATCTCTGCCTGCACGCCGTGTGACTGCCTGCCCCAAGACTAAGTCGCTCCCCAAACAGCATCTCTGCCTGCAGGACGCTTGACTGCCTTCTCTACCACCACCAACAGGGTCCAGGACTCCAAGCGGATTCCTGAATTTTTAAGGCTGCCGCTAGCAGGGCCGGATTTCTACTTTTCAACACCCTAGGCCAGCTATCACCAGGCGCCCCCCCCCCCCACCCCCTATATAAATACATAATAATAATAATAATAATAATATGGTAGGACATTAGACTATGACAGGATTAGATTGTGAGCTCCTCTGAGGACAGTCAGTGACATGACTATGTACTCTGTTAAGTGCTTCACCACACCACACCCACAAACTACACACACACTCAACAGAGAAACAGTGCCTGAGCCCCCAGTGTTTCCACTTCTCTCCCCAAACAAACATTGCAATACAGGACAAGCAAACATAAGATTATTCTTTATTTATTCATTGTATTTATAAAGCGCCAACATATTATGCAGCGCTGTACATTAATTTAGGTTACAGACAATATTTAGGGGTGACATACAGCAAAATGACAATACCTGAATACAAGAAAGACCAGATGACGCAGCACAGTATGAGTACAAGGTAATGCTTAGTCAGTCACTGGAGGGGAGCATGGAGATTAGGCAAGTTAGGTTCACTCAGATGCATAGCATGGGTGTACAGTAATGGAGGTGCATGATCAGGTTGGACACAAAAGGAGGAGGACCCTGCCCAAAGGCTTACAATCCAAAGGGAGAGGTAGGGACACGAGAGGTAGGAGACCAGAGTTCAGCTGTGGGTTTAGAGCACTTGTGAGGGGTAGTAGGCCAGAGTGAAAAGGTGAGTTTTGAGGGCTTTCTTGAAGATGTTGAAGGAGGGGGCTGCCCTAATGGGTGGAGGTAGGGAGTTCCATAGTGTTGGAGCAGCTCTTGAGAAGTCCTGGAGGCGTGCATGGGACTGGGTGATGCGGGGGGCGGTTAGGCGAAGTTCATTGGAAGAGCGGAGTGAGCGGCTAGGTGTGTACCTCTGAGTAAGATCGGAAATGTAGGTTGGACAGGTTTTGTGGACAGATTTGTAGGTCAGACACAGTATCTTGAATCTGATTCTGGACTGGATAGGAAGCCAGTGGAGGGATTCAAGGAGGGGATCCGCCATGGTGGAGCGATGGGATCAGTGGATAATTCTGGCTGCCGCATTCATGATGGACTGCAGTGGGGCTGTTCGGGTCATAGGGAGACCAGACAGCAGGGCATTGCAGTAGTCAAGGCGGGAAATTATGAGGGCATGGATGAGGAGTTTGGTGGTGGCAGAGGTCAGGAAAGGGCGAATCTTACAAATGTTACGAAGGTGGAAGTTGCAGGACTTTGTGAGGTTTTGGATGTGGGGAGTGAAGGACAGTGCGGAGTCCAGGGTGACACCCAGACAGCGGGCTTGAGAGGTAGGGTGAATGGTAGTGTGGTTAACAGTGACATGCACATCTGTGAGGTTAATGGATGTCCGGGGTGGGAAGATCATAAATTCCGTTTTGTCTAGGTTTAGTTTCAGGAACCTAGCGGACATCCAGGAGGAGATGGCTGATAGACAGGAGGAGACCTTGTCCATGGTAGTGGTGAATATGTCAGGGGTGTGGAGGTAGATCTGGGTGTCATCTGCATACAGATGATAGCTAAAACCCATGGAGGAGATAACCTTGCCAATGGAGGATGTGTATAGGGTGAACAGTAGGGGGCCAAGGACCGAACCTTGGGGGACTCCCACCGAGAGGTGGTTGGGGGTGGATGAGGACTCATTGAAGGCAGTCTTGAAGGAGCGGTTGGAGAGGTAGGATGAAAGCCAGGACAGGGCAAGACAGGCTCGGACTGAGCCACCGAACCACCGATGGTCCCATCGGTGGGCCCCAACTGCCCCGCCTCCTGGGGGCCCCAGAGCTAAGAGCTAATTGGGCACAGAGCGGCGGGGAGGGGGTGAAGCCTCCCCCCCCCTCCCTCACCTAGGGGCCCCCCCCTTCCGCGCACCCCCCTCCTCCAAAAGTGCAGCCAGCAGCGAGCGGAGAATAGCTACAGAGCTTCAGATGATGCTAGCTCCGCTCCGCTCCGCATGCCGCTGCTGCCCTGCTGGTCTCTGTCTCCTGTAGTGACGCTGTCCAATCACGCTCTCGCAGTACTAGAGCGTGATTGGACAGCGTCACTACAGGAGACCGAGACCAGCAGGGCAGCAGCGGCATGCGGAGCTGAGCTAGCATCATCTGAAGCTCGGTAAGCTATTCTCCGCTCGCTGCTGGCTGCACTTCTGAAGGAGGGGGGTGCGCGGAAGGGGGGGGGCCCTAGGTAAGGGAGGGGGGGGAGGCTTCCCCGCTGATCTGTGCCCGCTGACACCCCTTCCAAGCTGGGGGGTCACTTGCATTTTGTGGGGGTATCTGCCACCAACCTGATTGCATTGTGTGGGGGTATCTGCAGCCAACCTGATTGCATTGTGTGGGGGTATCTGCAGCCAACCTGATTGCATTGTGTGGGGGTATCTGCAGCCAACCTAATTGCATTGTGTGGGGGTATCTGCAGCCAACCTGATTGCATTTTTGGGGGGCATCTGTCGGCAACCTGATTGCATTTTGTGGGGGTATCTGCAGCCAACCTGATTGCATTGTGTGGGGGTATCTGCCACAAACCTGATTGCATTGTGTGGGGGTAGCTGCCACCAACCTGATTGCATTGTGTGGGGGTATCTGCAGCCAACCTGATTGCATTGTGTTGGGGTATCTGCAGCCAACCTGATTGCATTGTGTGGGGGTATCTGCAGCCAACCTGATTGCATTGTGTGGGGGTATCTGCAGCCAACCTGATTGCATTGTGTGGGGGTATCTGCAGCCAACCTGATTGCATTGTGTGGGGGTATCTGCAGCCAACCTGATTGCATTGTGTGGAGGTATCTGCAGCCAACCTGATTGCATTTTGTGGGGGTATCTGCTGCCATTTGACTACTTTATGAATTATCATGAGGTATGTAACTACTTGAATATTTTATCTAAAATGTATCTGGTCAGACCTAATCTCTGTGAATAACACTTATTTTGTGCTTTGTATTTATTTATTTTTTAAGTCTTTTTTAAGTCTACTCATCATGACCACGCCGATGTTCCAGTGCGTGGTGACACCCATTTAGTTTCGCTGCACGCGCCGCATGTGGACATATCCCTATTGGAGACTGTCCTCAGAATTGCTCACAATCTATTCCCTACCATAAAGTCATGCAAAATTTCTAGAGTACATGTGTATGTGAGCCCAAAATGGGGGGGGGGGGGGAGGAGGAGAGGGGAGCGGGCCCCAGGCTAAAACTTCCTTGGTGGGCCCTTGGTGTCCCAGTCCGACCCTGGGGCAAGATCGTGAATGCCCATGGACTGGAGGGACTGGAGGAGTAGAGGATGATCTACTGTGTCAAAAGCTGCTGAAAGGTCAAGAAGGAGGAGAATGGAGTATTTACCTTCAGCTTTAGCTAAGGCAAGGTCATTGACCACTTTGGTGAGAGCAGTTTCAGTTGAGTGGGCAGGCCGAAATCCAGATTACAGTGGGTCTAGCAGTGAAGATCTGTAGAGCTGGGCAGCAGCCTGTCAGTGCTCTCAGCCTCGCACATGCCTGGCATTCCTGACGCTGCCTGCAGAGTCTGTGCTGCACAAACCGAGGAGGAAAGGCTGCAGCATGATTGCACATTCAGTGTAATGGCCCATACTCACGGGCTACAATTGTCGCCGCAACACGCGGCGCGCTCGTGTTGTGGCGACAGGTCGCCCGTGAGTATGAGGCGCAACACGGGCGCGCACCCCGAACCGTCGCTCGTCGCTGCTGTCGCCAGGCGATTGGCACGGTCAATCGCCTGGCGACAGTTGCCACCGCAACTCCGCCGAAACTGTCGCTAGTCCGCGTGGGTATGCGGACTAGCGACAGCAACAAGCAGGGAATACCTTGAGCTCCCGGCGGGGGGAGGAACAACAGCGACAGCTTCCGCCGCATCACTTGCCAGGTCCCTCCGCCGTGTGTATGCGGAGGGACCTGGCGACGAGCTGTCGCCGGCTTGTCGCGCACACGACAGGCCACAAATGTAGCCCGTGAGTATGGGCCATAACAATCCTCCTGGTGATAAATGCAGAGTTGCCCACACTCTGGTTTCAATTTGCATCCCAGCCTCTAATCTCCCTCCCCCTGTGCAATGCTTGCTGTGCTGACTCTTTCATTTGTACCTCTCGTGCAGGCACTATTCCATTCCTCTTCCAGCAGGTCTACCCGGCTCTATACAGCTCCATACTACCACAATGCCAATGGGGAGGGGCGGAGAGACAAGCACACCTGTTGGAGGAGGAAGGAAGTAGAGCATGCACGGAGAGGTAAAGATGCAGAAGCCTCTGCAAACAAGATCAGAAGAGACTCCCCGGTTTATACTGAGGCTAGAAATCATTACCTCCCTGCTCGTACAGTTTGTTAGACACACACCCTGTCCTGTAGAAATAGGCTGGAGTTGGGGAAAGTGCAGAGGCTCCACCAGGATGCTGCCTGCTCCCAGTGGAAACAGTAAATTCGGGCGCCTGAGGCTAGTGGACAAATCGGGCGCCGCCATTCACTTCTATAATAAATATCGTTTAATGGGCGCCCGGTAGGAAAAAAGGGCGCCGGAGAAAATTAACGTTTTAAAAGCGGCGCCCGGAGACTTAATGTTTTATTACTGTTTCTCATGATTACACATTATTTAATGATTTATACATGTTTAAATATTATTTTTAAACGAAAACCAGTACAATATTTTTCCCAAACATTATTTTTAAACGGAAAACATTAGTTTTTTTTTCTTTTTTTTTTTTTTTTTTTTTACATTATTTTTAAACGAAAAAAATAACAGGGGGGTCTTAGGTTTAGGCACCAACAGGGGGGTCTTAGGTTTAGGCACCAACAGGGGGTCTTAGGTTTAGGCACCAACAGGGGGGTCTTAGGTTTAGGCACCAACAGGGGGGTCTTAGGTTTAGGCACTAACAGGGGGGTCTTAGGTTTAGGCACCAACAGGGGGGTCTTAGGTTTAGGCACCAACAGGGGGTCTTAGGTTTAGGCACCAACAGGGGGGTCTTAGGTTTAGGCACCAACAGGGGGGTCTTAGGTTTAGGCACCAACAGGGGGGTCTTAGGTTTAGGCACCAACAGGGGGGTCTAGGGGTTAGGGGTAGGTACAGGGAGGGTTACTTAGGCACCAACAGGGGGGGTCTTAGGTTTAGGCATCAACAGGGGGGTCTAGGGGTTAGGGGTAGGTACAGGGAGGGTTACTTAGTAATTTTTTTTTAAACGTTATTATACGTTTCACTATTTAAACGAAAGATTAACGTTTTTACAATTGCCGATTTAATGCACATTATTTAATGATTTATAACGTTTAAAAACATTACTTTTAAACGAAATACATTTTTAAACGTAATCCATGCTTATCGTTAAAAACCCGGCGCCCTTTTTTCCCATCGCCCCTTTTTAACGTACGCGCTCCCAGTGCCCCGCAGGGATCTTTCATCCCCCACCGCCACACAAGTGAGTCATGTGCCACCCGACTCCCGCTGCTTATCATTTGCAAACCATGCAGGGCGGTGGAAGACAGATCTGGTCTGGCTGCTTACAGCGGGGAAGTGCAGTGGAGGCTTCAGCTGGCGGCTGGGCTTTTTGATGATGTTTACTCCCGACACCTCTGCCCCAAACACTGCTGAAATTCTGGTGCCCTAGGCCATGGCCTAGGTTGGCTTGCCAGAAATCCAGCCCCGGCTGCTAGCAGTGGCCGCTATAATAATTTTTCTGGTGCGTGTACATGCCTGCCTAATTTTTCTGGCTGCACTGCAGCTGCAACAACAAAACAAAAGGCATGTACATGTGCCAAAACCCCTTGGGGATCACTACCTTGCCGCGGTGAAGGGGCTTGCGTATCACTATGAAGCAATGACTGCCGGCTATATGAGTGTCTCGGGGGGGATAAGGCCGTTGCTTCATTGTGGACAGACCAAATTCGATCAGCTGGACAGTCACTGTTCTGTCATTGAGCTACCTCAGCCCGGCGACCGCATGGGCTGGAAAGCCGCCATCACCTGCACTCTCGTCATGGTGTGCACCAGTCAAGTGCGGCCGTCACTACACAAACAGCTGTGTGCGGTGCGTTACACAGTGAGTTTGGTGTGTCAGTGTGAAGCAGTACACTAATTACACTCCCTGATTGATGTATACACATGCAAGGTGTTTTAAAGCACTTTAGGCCTCCAATTTAGCATTGCAATGTGATTTCTTCCCTTAAAACCTTGCTGTGCATCAAATCCAGATTTTTCCCCAGGACTTTTGGCGTCTATCCCACTCCCCCATGCAAAAACTCAGATGTTAGACCCCTTGAAACATCTTTTCCATCACTTCCATCACTTTTGTTGCCAGCATAAATGTTTCTAATTTTTGAAGTTCGCCTCCCCATTGAAGTCTACTGCGGTTCGCGGAAGTTCGCGAGAACCAAACTTTTTGAGGAGGTTTGCGTTCGAGGTTCGAGCCCTCTCTAGTAGTTTTTGGTTCCTTATGTGTTTGAGTTTGACACCCTTGATTTAAAGGAAACCTAAAGTGAGACTTCCATATTTATTTCATTTTAAACAATACCAGTTGCCTGTCAGTCCTGCTGATCTCTTTGGCTGCAGTAGTTTCTGAATCCCAATTTCTGAAACAAGCATGCAGCTAATCCAGTCAGACTTCAGTCAGAGCACCTGATCTGCATGCTTGTTCAGGGTCTGTGGCTAAAAGCAGAGGATCAGCAGGACAACCAGGCAATATGCATTGTTTAAAAGGAAATAAATATGGCAGCCTCTATATCCTTCTCACTTTAAGTTCCGCTATACCCATAGTATCATATGTGAGGCTGGGTTCACATATGACATAGCGTGAAAAAGTAGCGTTTTAGGATGGTGCACTGGTGATTTTCATTTGCGTTTTTACTGCATTTTTGGTGCATATTTTTTTTTAATGCAGATGCGTTTTTCATGCATTTTGCCTGCGTTTTAAGGCGTTTGCGGTTTGCTAATGTAAAACGCATTTGCGTTTTGTATGCGTTTTTAATATAAATTTATGCACATCACTGGGAAGACAACAGGAAGCAGAAGCACATCAGAGATCTTTATTTTTTAATCAAAAATGCAATAAAAAAATGTATGCAAAACGCTATGCACATGCGTTACCATAGACTTTCATTATGTGCATTTTGGCAGCCATCCTGCATAATATGCAGCACTACCAGCTTTGCGAAATGCATACTGTACAAACGGAGTGCAATTCAGCTTCTTCTGCATCCCATAGACCAGTGATGGCTAACCTTTCAGAGGCCGAGTGCCCAAACTGCGACCTAACATCGACTTATCTATCTCCGAGTGCCAGAAATGGGCGTGGCCATGATATTGTATGGGCGGAGCTAACGTAATGATGTAACAGCGAGGCATAAGAAAGCAGTGTTTCCGCCATGATGTGGTGAAACGAGGATTCGCATCATGGGTGTGCAGAAACTGTGTGATGCTATTTATTAGTATACCCGCCGTAACCCCAAAGCAGCAAATATAGCCAACTATGACCTTTAAGGGCTCATTCACACTGTGTGCTGCGTTGTCAGTTTTGACGCAACGCACATAATGTAAGATTCATATGGTAACATGAAAGTCAATAGACTTCCATGTTACCATTCACACTACAGGTGTGCGTTCCCATGCGTTACGTTGTAACGCATCTGGGAACATTTTAACGCACAACGCATACGTTTCCCCGATGGGTACAGCTGCCGACGTCCACGCTTTAGCTCACCACAATGTGCATTCCGTGCGATCACTGTGCGTTGGCAGCGCATGCATGAAATTGCATTCGTGCATACGTTCTGTAGTGTGAATGAGCCCTTAATAATAAATGCAGCAACATTTACCCCAGACACCAGAAAATAAACGCAATGTGTGCAACATTTCAGCAGAAAATCATGCAATGTGGGCCACATTTCACCAGAAAACAAACGCAGTGGGCCACATTTCACCAGAAAATAGACGCAGTGGGCCACATTTCACCAGAAAATAGACGCAGTGGGCCACATTTCAAGAGAAAATAAACGCAGTCGTCCACATTTCACCAGAAAACAAACACAGTGGGCCACATTTCACTAGAAAACAAACGCAGCGGGCAGCATTTCACCAGAAAACAAACGCAGCGGGCAGCATTTCACCAGAAAAAAAACGCAGCGGGCAGCATTTCACCAGAAAACAATCGCAGTGGGCAGCATTTCACTGTAAATAAACGCAGTGGGCCACAATTCACCAGAAAATAAACGCAGTGGGCCACAATTTACCAGAAAACATACACAGTGGGCCACATTTCACCAGAAAACATACGCAGTGGGCCACAAATCACCAGAAAACATACGCAGTGGGCAGCATTTCACTGTAAATAAACGCAGTGGGCCACAATTCACAAGAAAATAAACGCAGTGGGCCACAATTCACCAGAAAACATACGCAGTGGGCAGCATTTCATAGTAAATAAACACAATGTGGGAAACATTTTAGCAGAAAACAACACAGTGGGCCGCATTTCACCTGCAAAAAAAAGGAATGTACTCACCTGACAGAAGTCTTCCCTCTCGGCTGGGCTCTGGCGTGCATCTTCCCCGGATCTTCTGCAGCTGAGTCTCCCGCGCTGCCGCTGACAGGCAGAGTGCAGGGCTATGGGAAGATGGCTGCCGCCGAAGCCCTGTACTGGAGACACAAATAGTCTCCAGTACAGGGCTTCGGGACGGCAGCCATCTTGCCGTAGCCCTGGTCTTCCTCCCGGGAGACTGCGGGCTATGAACTGGCGCGGCGGCGTCTAGTAGACGCTGCGGCCAGTTCATAAGCAGCGGTGGCGTGCCAGCAGATTAGGCTACGGGCCCGGCACGCGTGCCATACGTTCGCCACCGCTGCCATAGACTAACATCAGGGCCAGTCTTAGGTTTCACAGCGCCCTGAGCGAAACCTGATTTTTGTGCCCCCCCCATCCTCTTCCCGGATTTCTCCTAGGACAGTGGTTCCCAACCTTTTTGACGTTGTGATACAAATTCTCAGATGTCCGTAAAAGGTCACATATGCATAATGGAAAAAATACTATTAATAACCATGAATGGATGGAAAGAGTGCATTATCCTGAATATACTTAAAAATGAAGGCTAGAACCTTTCAGGAATATTAATAAAAACAATTGGTGGGACAGTTAGCCGCCCCCTCCATTTACAATGATAGCACAGCACCGACAATTTGCACCACGTGTTATAGCCGCAGTGCGCCCTCCCCCCCCCCCCTCCCCCTAAACAAAAATGCCCTCAGACTCAGTATAGGTAGGTAGCCAGGGATAGGTGCCCCCAGTATAGGATCTCATGTGTATAGTTCTGGTTCGGAAGTGGCACACCTTGCCCAAGGTGCGGGTGCTATGGCCTGTGGATGCTGAGCCTCAGCATCCAAATATTCAACAGCAAGGTAAAAAATCCAGGTCAGCACACCTTCTCAAAATACAGAGTATCCCAATTTATTGCTTCATAAGCACGTGAAACATCGGTAGGTGCCCTCAATATAGGTTGCCAAGCATAGGTGCCCCCAATTTCGGAAGTCAGTTGAAGAAGGTCACCATCCCCTCATAGGTAGCCAGGCGTAGGTGCCTCCAGTATAGGTAGCCAGGTGTTGGTGCCCTCAGTAAAGGTAGCCAGCTTTAGGTGCCCCCAGTATAGGAATTAGGTGTAGGTGCCCTCAGTATAGGCAACCAGCTATAGGCTTGGAAGCCGGCGCCCTGAGCGACCGCTCCAGTCGCTCAGGTCAAAGGCCGGCTATGACTAACATTGCTGCATAAAACGCAGCGCTTTATGCTACGCTAGCGTTTCTGCTATGTGTGCACCCGACTTCAAGGAGAAATTGTTTATATATGTAAAACCTTGACAAAAGACATTCGGATTCCTGCATACAGTGACTCATTTGGACACTGACTTACTGGGAATCCTCCCTTCAATATCTTATACATCTATTTATAATCATCTTGGATGGGAGCTGGATTAGTCTGACACTTTCAGCTACATTCGAGATCTTTAAAAGGAGTCATTCTTGTACATAATGAAGTTGCCTGGCATATGAACTGCATGTATGGCGGTATTTACAGTTTATCAGACACTGCTGGATGACAGATGCTTTGTGTTTATTTTTAGAGATTCCAGTAGTGCTGTCATATGTTTTTAATATGACTGCCTAGCTCACACTAGGCCCACTATAACTCCTGATGGTACTGTTTTCTTACTGGGTGATATGACAGGTTGGGCATCTTACCGTCTTCAAATTTGCCAAGAGTCTCCTTAATTTGTCTCAGAACTTTAAATACACCACATATTGCTGGGTGTGAATACATTATAGTTTGTTAAACATCAATAATTTGCATTTTTATTTTTTTTCTGAAATCAAATTTATTTTAGTTTCTGAAATCGTTTAAGCATTGAATTTGAAGATACACTGAAGCGAAAAAAATATATTATATAATTAATTGGTTGTGTAGTACGGATAATTACTAGAGCATTAGTAGCAAAGAAAATATTCTCATATTTTTATTTTCAGTTATATAGGGTTTTTTTTTTATAACATAGCATCATTCTCTAATATTTGCCGTTTACACACTACTCAGCATTCTAATTGATTTTACAGAGCAGGTCAGTTAACTTTTGAACTGTCCCCTGGAGAGAAAAAGAAAATACAGTGACTGACAGTTGAGATAACAAGCTTCAGAAGACAGAGCTCTCTGCGACTTTAAAAGTCATGGAGCTCAATGGCTCTTTTGCATAGATAACTGGATTTTCTTAACTCTTCCTGTACTGGAAACAATATTAGACTTATGTCTTTGCTCATAATGTTTTATTTCTTATCTGTACTACATATGCAAATCATTATATATATATTTTGGTTCATTGTCTCTTTACTGTAGCCTTACTTCACCTTGTCACATGGCTCTTTTTTTGTTGATGTGCCAACACTTGATGCCTTAACTACTTGATGCACGCTGTACAGTTCATTCATGGCCCTGCAAAGTTCACAGGATGCACCAGGGCCGTGAATGCAAGTCTGCAGTGGCGTGCAGCCAACGCTCGCTCCCCGCACGCACCGCCGCTACCGCCACTTAGCGGATAGGTTTATGAATGGGATTGCAATTCCCGATTCCCGAATCAATGAATACCGGCGTCTACGAGAAGTTGGCCTTTATTGTATCTTCCTGTTGTTACACTGCTACGCATTACTTCCAATTCACGTGGTTACGTACGGGAATCGGAAATAATGACTGAGGACATCTTGTGGACAAATAGTAAATTACACCAAAATTCATTTTTATTTAAAGAGAACCCGAGCTGGGTTTGAAGAATGTGATCTGCATAGTGAGGCTGGATCTGCCTATACAGCTCAGCCTCTGTTGGTATTCCAACCCCCCCTAAGGTCCCCCTGCACTCTGCAATCCCTGATAAATCACATCCGTGCTGTCGACACACAGCGTGTTGCAGTGGCTGTGTTTTTCTCTATGGTGTCAGTCTGCTGCTCTCCCCACCTCTTGCAGAACTCTGGTCCCCGCCTGCCTCCCTTCCCTCCTCGCTGATTAGAGGGAAGGGAGGGGGGCAGGGACCGGAGCTCTGCAGGAGGCGGGGGAGCAGCCGAGACTGACACTACAGATGTAAACACAGCCACACAGCGTGGCTGTGATTGATGTCTGATTTCAGAGTGCAGGTGTGAGAAAACGCAGAAAAGCCGCTGCGGGTGCTCAGAACAAGGCGGCTGATTCCGCGTCCAACGCGGCAGGTTGCGCGCATGGGCCTGCATCTGCTGGCATGACTGAACGCGGAGAAACCGCCGCATGTCTTGAGAACAAGGCGGCGGATTCCGCATCCGACACGGCAGTTTGCACGCATAGGCCTACATCTGACAATATGGCTGAACGCGGGGAAACTGCCGCATGCTCTAATAGCGGTGCGGCTGGTTCCGCGCCCAGCACAGCGGATGGTTTACAGCACAGGTCTGGTGTGGCTGGGACTGATAGTCCACACAGATTCAGAAGGACACGCGCGCGCGCGCTGAGAGGCAGAGCTGGGGAGTCTCAGGCCTTCTGGAAGGAGCCTGCTCGTTGGGCAGTATCTCTTACTGCCTTGCACCCTCTATACGGGGGGCTCTCCTCAAAGTATTACTGTTGCACCAAACACTCATATCACTCAGGTGTCCAGAGGTTAAAGATATATCTGATTATCGGTGATACTGCAGATCATCAATAATCGGGTATATATCTGTATTCTCGGTGATACTGCAGATCACCGGTAATCAGATCCTCTCTGTGTTACACCGATCGTTACAGCAGAGGGACATTAGGGGGGTTTGGAATACCAACAGAGGCTGGGCTGTATAGGCAGATCCAGCCTCTGTATTCAGATCACATTCTTCAAACCCAGCTCGGGTTCTCTTTTATTTAATAAAAATCCCTATACTGACTTTTATAATTAACTATTTCTCTCCCACACCCTCCCATAGTACCCATAGTACTTTTTTTTATATATATATGGGGGGGGGGGGGGGATAACATAAAAAAAATATAAGTAGTTTCCTTAGGGACTGAACTTTTTTTAAAATTTATGTCAAGGCGGTATATTACTATTAATTTTTAATTTATGGGCTTGTAATTAGTGATGAAACTGAAAAAATGCACCTTTATTTCCAAATAAAATATTGGCGCCATAAATTGTACTAGGGCAATTTTTTAAACGTTGCAATAACCGGGACAAATGGGCAAATAAAATGTGTGGCTTTTATTCACAGTAGAACGTTCTATTTTAACACTATAATGGCCAAAAATTGAGAAATAATGCATTTTTCAATTTTTTTCTTATTATTCATGTTAAAATGCATTTAGGATAAAATAATTCTTAGCATACTGTACCTCCCAAAGAAAGCCTAATTGGTGGTGAGAAAAACAAGATGAAGATCATTTCGCTGTGATTAGTAGTAATTAAGTTATTGGTGAAAGAAAGGGAGGAGCGCTGACAGGTGAAAATTGCTCTGGTCCACAAGGGGAAAAAAAAAACCCACACATCAAGTGGTTAAAGCTGTTTTATGCTGATGGTTATGATATTGGAATCCTAATAAGCAGCCCCTTAATCTGTCTTTGTCAGCATACAAATAAAATGCAAATTTACAAACCTTAGGCCCTATTGTTCTAACGTTTTCGATTTCTGTACATACTGCGGCATGGTTAAACAAAAACCATTCATTTTGACTTTATTGAACCTGTGTTGCAATGAGTTGGGTATTACAAAAATCCTAACTCAAGTAAGTTAAGTAGTAGTGCACTGAAGATCTTATTCCATTCTGCTCTTATGCCAAATGACCAAAACTCAGGCAGCCCACTGATCAAGAAACAAAAGCGGAGCACTCCGATAGGGCAGTATCTTTTATTCGCAATTTGTAAAAAATCATAAGCACTTAACAAGACGTCCAAAGAAAAAAGTCAAGCTATTTACGGCAGAAGTGGAGTGTTGCAGGGACTTCAGTGCCGCTTAGTGGGACGAGACTCCGGAGGTAAATTTAACTTTTCATTACCGCAGCGCTGTAGGATTTTTTCTTTTAGAATGGAGGTCCTCTTTAAGTATGTCACGTGATCAGAAAAAGGAGGTATGGAAGCACGCCAAGAACAGAAGAGACATGTCACATGACCCATTGTTGGATCCAAGGAGTGGGAACCCTTGCTAATTTCCTTGGGGGGACCCAGTGGTTATTGCTGCACCCAACCTCAAACTGACAATGTTTCAGTCGGAAACACTGTCATTCATGTGCTCCTCTGGTTGGGGAGGCAGTGTACTGTATTTCTTTTGCTGCTTACAATGATGGACATTGGAAGCTCCCAAGGGCCACATAAATGCCAAGGAGGGCCTCATTTGGCCCGCAGGCCTTGAGTTTAACACCTAAAGCATTAGGTAGAGACTTTGTTTTACTTTCAGGGACATAACAACAGCCCATCCCCCACCCCAGACCCCAAGCTAAATTACTGCATACACACACACACACACACGTACATTACATTTCACCACTTGGTCACGTTGGTGCAGAGTGAGCTGAATGACGACTCACCCTGCTGCCTCTGATTACTATTCCCCACCGAGTCGTAGCTACTGCGGGAAAAGCGGTCTGCCGATCGTTGGTACCCGAATTACACTGCTAAAACGGCCACAGACATTTTAACATTATTCTATGGTGGCACCCAGGTCAGGCGTAGTGCAGGGAAGAGTGTGCGTCAGAATAGCCTGCCTTGATACACATATGTACTGGCCAGTCAAACCTCCCCACCCCAACTTGCAAAGTAGCACAAGGAGCAATGTACCTTTTCCAGCACTGCATCGGGATTCCTCTTCCTTCTGGCAGTCACAGGCTTTAAAGTGAATGGGAATTAATATTAAAAAAATAAGCCAGATACTTACCTAAGAAGAGGGAAGGCTCTGGAGCCTTCCCGCTCTTCGTTTGGTCCCCATTCCAGCGTTCGCTCCCTGGTAGCAATATTCGACCAGTTTGGTCAAATACTGCTCTCTCTCTGCTGCGAAGGAGGCTCCCGTAGACAGGGCGCTCCATACTGCGCACGTGAGAGGCATGTGCGCCCTCCCTTGCGCACCACCGCGTGTGCGCAGTATGGAACCTCCTGTCTCCGGGAGGACTCGGCTCTCGAAGACTTCCGAAGTTCCCTGTGACGGGGGATTCAGGATCTGCCACTGCAACAAGGCCACCGGGAGAAGAGCAGGAAGGATCTATAGGACCCAGAGACTTCCCTCACCTTAGTTAAGTATCTGGTTTATTATATTTTTCCACAATTCCCAGTTGCTTTAGGCATGTGGATGTAGGTGTTAGGGGCTATTATGTTAAGCCAGTGGCTACATTCTGCTTATGGAGTCGTGTACCACCTGTTTATTGTTGTAAAATTCATCTCTGTAAGCTGCATAATGCCACAGGCTCTCTTCATTACCTGAAGATATCAAACTATCGTTTAGTATCCAGTTCCATCCCACGGAATGTTTCTGAGGCTAACGTGTGATGTTTTCTGATGTTGGGGTATTGACCATATGGTTGTGAAAAGCAGAGGGAGAGCCCAGTGAGCCTGAGGCTGTAATACTAACAGTCAAATCAAGCGGAAGAGATCTCTGGGGAGGAAGCCTAAATCTGGAGATAGAAGAAAATGCTGCATTTTCTAAACATCTAAACTGTTCAAAACGAAGTAGATTTTTAGTCTATAATAGTTTACAATATATACCATCATAGCAATACCTGGAAATATGTCTCCTGTATATAGTGCAATGGTTGCTATGGGGCCCAGAGCCAAGATATAGCACATGGAGACTTAAAGAGTAACTTAAGTGAAAAGGAGAAAAAAAGGAGAAAAAAATAAATCAGTACATTGCAAAGTGAGAAGTTAAAGCTAACGGGAAGCGAAAAAAAATCAAACACATACTTACCTAAGGAGAGGGAAGGCTCTAGGTCCTATAGAGCTTTCCTGTTCTTCTCATGGTCCCCTACTTCCAGCACTGTCACCCCCGGTAGCAGTATTCAACCAAATTGGTCAAATACTGCTCTCTGTCGCCACAGGAGGCTTTGCAAGTCTTCGGGAGCTCAAGTGTTCCTGAAGACAGGCAGCTCTGTACTGCGCCTGCGCTAGGGTGTTCTCTTGCGCATGTTGTTTGATCCACAATGAGCCTGAATGTCGTCATCTTTACTGCTGGCAGACAAAAAAAACCCTAAAAAACTAGATAGCACCAACTGCTATTATTTATAACCACACCCTCTAACTTGCGTTAGGCGAAAAGTTTGTTTTTTTATGGATATACTTTAAACGACCATTGTGGACAGCACCATCAAAACACATTTAAAATGTTGAATTATTTAGGAGTGGTTTGGTGCTGCTTATAGTGGGTTCTTTTCTTTGTTTTTGGCTTCTTTTTATGGATATACATATGCACAGAGGAAGGTACTGGTTGCTTGGCAGTTTGAAACAGTTTTAATTTCCCACAATGCAACCAGGTTTACAGAAAGGAAACTGTCATGACATCACACTGTGGGAGGCGTTTTACCACAATATCAGCCATACAGAGCCCCTGATGATCTATTTGAGAAAAGGTAAATATTTTTCATGGAAAAGAGGGTATCAGCTACTAATTGGGATGAAGTTCAATCCTTGGTTACAGTTACACTTAATAATAATAATTTGGTTATGAATAATACATATTTTTCCTCCACATTTATCTGTATATTGCCATACATTTGGAGTGTGTATATATATATATATATATATGTGTGTGTATATGTATATATATATATATATATATATATATATATATATATATATATATATATATATATATATACTTCCTCACGTGTCCTTCACTATGGTTATGTGCTGTATGTATATGTAGGTAGATGCTTACTTTGTATACTGTACCTGATTGTATGTGGTGGATCGCATGTATGTGTTTGTACCATCTCCGACCCTGTATGAGCCAAAAATAATTCCGGGTACAACCCCCGTTGTACTTGGCGAAATAAATATGATTCTGATTCTGAGACATATATATATATATATACAGGTCCTTCTCAAAAAATTAGCATATTGTGATAAAGTTCATTATTTTCTGTAATGTACTGATAAACATTAGACTTTCATATATTTTAGATTCATTACACACAACTGAAGTAGTTCAAGCCTTTTATTGTTTTAATATTGATGATTTTGGCATACAGCTCATGAAAACCCAAAATTCCTATCTCAAAAAATTAGCATATTTCATCCGACCAATAAAAGAAAAGTGTTTTTAAAACATAAAAAGTCAACCTTTAAATAATGATGTTCAGTTATGCACTCAATACTTGGTCGGGAATCCTTTTGCAGAAATTACTGCTTCAATGCGGCGGGGCATGGAGGCAATCAGCCTGTGGCACTGCTCAGGTGTTATGGAGGCCCAGGATGCTTCGATAGCGGCCTTAAGCTCATCCAGAGTGTTGGGTCTTGCGTCTCTCAACTTTCTCTCCACAATATCCCACAGATTCTCTATGGGGTTCAGGTCAGGAATAGTTGGCAGGCCAATTGAGCACAGTAATACCATGGTCAGTAAACCATTTACCAGTGGTTTTGGCACTGTGAGCAGGTACCAAGTCGTGCTGAAAAATGAAATCTTCATCTCCATAAAGCTTTTCAGCAGATGTAAGCATGAAGTGCTCCAAAATCTCCTGATAGCTAGCTGCATTGACCCTGCCCTTGATAAAACACAGTGGACCAACACCAGCAGCTGACATGGCACCCCAGACCATCACTGACTGTGGGTACTTGACACTGGACTTCAGGCATTTCGGCATTTCCCTCTCCCCAGTCTTCCTTCAGACTCTGGCACCTTGATTTACGAATGACATGCAAAAGTTGCTTTCATCCGAAAAAAGTACTTTGGACCACTGAGCAACAGTCCAGTGCTGCTTCTCTGTAGCCCAGGTCAGGCGCTTCTGCCGCTGTTTCTGGTTCAAAAGTGGCTTGACCTGAGGAATGCGGCACCTGTAGCCCATTTCCTGCACACGCCTGTACACGGTGGCTCTGGATGTTTCTACGCCAGACTCAGTCCACTGTTCCGCAGGTCCCCCAAGGTCTGCAATCGGTCCTTCTCCACAATCTTCCTCAGGGTCCGATCACCTCTTCTCGTTGTGCAGCGTTTTCTGCCACACTTTTTCCTTCCCACAGAGGTGCCTTGATACAGCACTCTTCGGCAGTCTTACCCATGATTGCGGTTTTGAGTAATGAACCAGGCTGGGAGTTTTTAAAAGCCTCAGGAATCTTTTGCAGGTGTTTAGAGTTAATTATTTGATTCAGATGATTAGGTTAATAGCTCGTTTAGAGAATCTTTTCATAATATGCTAATTTTTTGAGATAGGAATTTGGGGTTTTCATGAGCTGTATGCCAAAATCATCAATATTAAAACAATAAAAGGCTTGAACTACTTCAGTTGTGTGTAATGAATCTAAAATATATGAAAGTCTAATGTTTATCAGTACATTACAGAAAATAATGAACTTTATCACAATATGCTAATATTTTGAAAAGGACCTGTGTGTATATATATATATATATATATATATATATATATATATATATATATATAGTGATCGGGAGGATTTGGTTGGGAAAGTCCAGGACGGGGTTTATGTCTCACCCAGGTTCAGGTTTTTTGCATCTCTGTTTCCTTGATGCAGCTTAGGTTTTGATGCACGCATGCAGTAATGAGATGGGCTGGGTTTCCTGCAGGGGAAACCTTGATGCTGTCAGTCTGATATCTCTCTGCCTGGGACTGACCTAAGCTGGGTCAGGAGAGCTGCTTGAAAAGGTAACTAAAAGACTGTTTCAGTTGTGAGTTAAAAATTGCTGTAGAGAGTACTAGACTCTCTGTAGCTGTTAGACAGGGAAATACCTGTGTGTATATTAGCAGCCCCAATCCAGGCTGTCTCCTGTAGCGTGGATTGGGAGGGAGGCCCTAGAGCTGCGCAGCCGCACTCACGTCTGTGTCTGCACTCACGGACTCCTCCGGCGGCCATTTTCGAGGAGGCAGGAGAGCCCGACCCGGGCTGTGGGGTCAGGATCTGGCCGGGGGGAGATTAAGCAGCGGGACCCGGCGGAACTGCACGGAGAGCGCGGTTAGCGTCCTCCGTGCCTGCAAAAATCATGCAGGTACAGAACTTTTTTTTTTTAATTTGGGCTCGTAAGTCCTTTAAGGTGGCACATAATTGTGAGGGCATGGAATTCTCCCTTTCACTGTAGAGTTGGTGTTGCCTGAATACATGAACCAGCCAGGGATGCAGGAGGAAAGAGACACATCCTATCACATTCCCCTTAAGGAGAGTGAATGGGGCAGTGAGGAGAAGGAATAGGAGGGTGATAGAAAGGAACAGTGCAGCAAGTCTTCCTCTTCCATACCCCAAATTTGTGCCTGCCCATTCCTCCTATGAAAGATCAACTCTGCTTGAGAAATCTCGGGTAAGATTAGGCAATATAGAGCAGTGGAGGTGCCCAACAATAATAGTATATTATTGTTGGCCGCTTCCACTTCTCTATATTGCCTACTACACCTCTTTGGCAGTGTCTCTCCCACGGTTGTGGTGCCATTCACAGGCAGTTAGGACAATAGGAGTTGGACCACAGAGTTCCAGCAGGACTTGGAGTACAGAGCAGGGATGGTAATTTCCCCATAAGCGACATGTGGCGTGGCAACTTGCAAGTTCTGCAACCCACTTTTGTGAGTATAGTTATGCTTGTTACTTGAACACTATCCAGTATCCTACGTAACTGAACCATTTGGCTCCTGGTCTCATTTGTCACACAGGGTACTGTGTATCCCACCAAAGTGACCTCTCCTACTTCTATGGGTATAATTAGGGTTATTTTAGGTTGCTACACTGACTTTTTCTCTTTAATGAAGCTTGTATTAAGAATAGATTTCCTCATAGGTGATCTTTCTTCTGTTCTTCTTCTGCAGGTCGAGTGTTTGTCCACTGCCGCGAGGGATACAGCCGTTCTCCAACATTGGTCATTGCATACCTCATGTTGCGTCACAAGATGGATGTAAAAACAGCTGTCGTTACAGTCAGGCACAAGAGAGAGATTGGACCAAACGACGGATTTCTCAAGCAGCTTTGTCAACTCAATGAAAAGCTCTTATCAGAAGGAAAAATCAAGAGTTAATTTGAAAATATATCAGATTTATTGTATTAGTGCTTCAAGTGCAGAGTAATCCCTTAGCAGGGAAAGTAGAAACCATCACCTGCATAAATAGGAGGTGGTCATTTTGTAGATGAGAAAACAAGCAAATATCAAACAAACTGTAGTTTAAAATCGCGGACTAAGCTTTCTACTGAACTATGCTTGAAGGACAACTGAAGCGAGAGGGATATTGAGGCTTCCATATTTATTTCCTTTTAAGCAATACCAGTTGCCTGGCTATCATGTGGATCCTCTGATGCTTTTAGCTATAGACCCTGAACAAGCGTGCAGCTGATCAGGTGTTTCTGACATTGTTGTCTGATAAGATTAGCTACATGCATGCTTGTTTCTTGTGTGATTCAGACACTACTGCAGACAAATAGCTCAGCAGGGCTGCCAGGCAACTGGTATTGTTTAAAAGGAAATAAATAGGGCAGCATCCATATCCCTCTCACTTCAGTTGTCCTTTAACAACACTTAAACCTTATCTATGTAAATCTGTCATCCATCTAAAGTTCTAGATCAGGATGACTTTAGGAGATCTCTAACACCTGAACTGGCTCTGAAATGGAGAGAGGGCAGGAATTCTCCCTAAGTGACCCTTGCTCTTTATCCATCCTTAGCTGTTGTTAATTAAGTTCTGTAGACAATAGCATTAACAGGATTGTATTCTAGTCATTGGGTAACAGCATTTAGGGAGCAGCTCAGGTATTTCATTTAGCAGTCCTAGAAAATGGAGACATGTTTCTCACTTTAAATGGCAAAATCAAGAAAGAGCTGCATAGAATAATAACAAAATAAAGGAAGTTGGTGGACATAGGAGTCCATGGGCTTGATTCACAAAGCGGTGCTAACTGTTAGCACGCCTGTGAAAACCCCCTTAGCACGTCTAAACCAGCTTTTCGCGCGCAAAACTTTATGCGCGTAAAACTTTACGCGCGCACTGCACAGAGCGCAAGGCGCTCCGCGCAAAGTGCCCATTAAAGCCTATGGGACTTAGCGCGCGCATCGGACTTTGCACGTGTAAAACTTTGCGCGCAAAACTTTGCGCGCGATCTGATTGAGAAATCCGGGGCTAACCTACTTAGCACCCTGGTTAACACGTCTAAAGACTTTAGACGTGCTAAGTAGGTTAGCACTGCTTTGTGAATCAAGCCCCATGAGGGCTGGTGTTCCAGAAACGCATGTCTCTATAATCTTACTAGGCCTTGAGAAACAATAAGCACAAAATGGCTACCTCCGTTTGGTGTGGTTGATGAGATCACTTTAACTAATAGCAACAAATTTAATATTTAGGAAGGATTTTTCTCAGTGGCTTACGTTGACTACATACCTAAAAAAAAACTGATTGCGCAAAATCTGTGCAATATTATCGCATTTGTGTATCATGAAGACCTCCTTGTGTGATCTATCCAACTCCTATCCCATCTTTCAGAAGTGACATTACATAGTTGTTTCTATATTGCACAAATATTTTACAATCAGATTATATAAGATGTGTAGCTAGCTTTAGTGTTGTCGTTCACAGCTGACTCATCAGACGTACGTGGCCGTACACTTTTAGAAGTTTATCCCCAAAAAATATTTTTTTTTACATTTTGGTTTATTTTTTTAAACTACAATAGTTTATTACAACAGAAGCAATGTACATAGAAAGACGAATAATTACTGACTACTCTTTTGTTCCACGTTGATCTACTGAATTCAGCATGACTTATTGCCATTAGCACTGTTCTGTTCAACCCTACTCTGGTTTTTTAATATTTTGGTCTTCCCTGTTTTGATATCTGAGTTCATTGTTTTATAACGTTGAGATCTGTGTATTGACACACTATTTTTTGATGTGTAACTCACTGCCTCACCTACACTGCCGTTTTAAGCCTTTTTCTGGTATTTTTGTTATAGGAATAGCACAGCTGTAGAAGATCTCAACTAGATAGAGGGCACCCTTTTGTTCTGCCTGTCTTGATGTATGTTGACAATGGTCTGTTGTTTTACTATTCTTTTTTTAATTTTTATATTGGCTTTTTAATGTACCTTACAAAAGCATTTGCCTTTCTGTATTATAGAATTGTTTTCAGACTACTTAAGTTGTTACTAAATAGTACATTTTGCACATTTGTTCTACTTTGAAGCATGAAAAATATACTCTTCGGTACCATTGCAGTATCTACGTTTCTGTTAAATATAGTCGGGAAATGGAAAAAGAAATGACTAGCCATTCGAACATTTCTCTGATATGTAATCCTTCTTCTGTTACCATGGTTGCACCTATCCTTACCTTTCATAACTACTCTCTGCCTGCGCCATCCCTCATACTCTCTACTTATGTAATAAGTTTCGCCAAGCCATGATCAAATCCTACTTCTTCGGTGTCCCTTCCTTTACTTTCCAGATCCATTTTGTCTCTCAATCCAAATGCTGATGTTAAGTACAGATATTACAGCAGGGATTGCATCCATCGCTACTCTAAGCTCTGTCATAATGACATTCTCTAAGGTTACAATGCAGGATAAAATTGGGTACTGTTAAGACGTGCTGTAATGGCAGTTCAAGATGTGGCCAAAGCATTACAGGATGCTCTGTGGATCAAAATCTATAGGTTATTTTTCTCTGCAACCATATTTTACGTGCTTCCAGCTTTACTGCTACACAGCAGAAAACACAGACAGGGTATTGATAACCAGAAGTATGAAGGAATATCAGTGTCTAATGAATAGGCACAATTTTACTGTTTTATTAAAAACAAAGTCATATTATTGTTTGTCACCGTGTGGAATTGTGTCATACATTTAGTTGCTTTACACATAGGCCTCAATTCTGGTAGCTATGTGAGGTAAATATTTTTTGTAGGTAAAATACATCATGCTGTATTTTCCTCTTGAGCAATTCTGAAAGATTTTTTTGCATTTCGGAACATGCGGTAAAACATGATAAAATGTGCCATAAATGCATAAAGTGCGGTAAAACGTGCAGTATTTTAGCAGTAAGCATGCAGAAAATAAATAATAGTCTAATTGACTTCCATTAGTCAGGATAGTTTTTGGAAGATGTCTATTTTTGAGGGGGGAAGGTGTATTTGATTATTTAACAACCTATAAAAAGCATATATTTATTGGCATCCCCTAAAAAAAAAATCCAGTAAATATTTGGCGTTTTATTTTTACTATTCTTTTCTTTTATACAGTCTGAATAGGAACTCCACTAAAACAGCAATAGAAACTTCACTAAAAACTGCAAAATGCATACAAATTGACTTTACCTCCAAGTACAGGCAGGTCTAAGGCCCAGTGCACACCAAAAACCTCTAGCAGATCTGCAAAACGCTAGAGGTTTTTGAAGCAGATTTCAGAGCGAATCCTAGGCATGTTTAGAGAGGTTTTCTAAACATGCCTAGCGTTTTTGGAGCATTTTGGTGTAGCAGATTTCATATATTGTTACAGTAAAGCTGTTACTGAACAGCTACTGTAACAAAAACGCCTGGAAAACCTCTCTGATCTGGCATTTTTCAGAGTGTCTTGTGTTTTTCCTATACTTAACATTGAAGGCAGAAACGCCTCAGAAATCCAAAAGATGCTGCAGCCCGGGAGTTTGCGTTTGGGGAAAAAACCACCAGCCCATTCACTTTCATTAGCCAAGCGGTTTTCCCCCTGCAAGCGTTTTAAAAAACGCTTCAGAACCGCTGTGGTGTGCACCAGCCCTTAAACTGATCAGTAAATGATGTGCTAACATGCCTACTAATTTCCATGAGAATAGCTTTTTTGTTAAAATTAATGCAAATTACCTCAGGAATTACCTCATAATTTACATCATGAGGTAAAACATGACTAAAATCTACCAAAAGTGCTAAATGTCATTACCTCATGAGGTAAATTACCTCACATGAGGTAATTTGTTTAAAACCCTACCAAAACTGAGGCCATAGTGTAAGGCCATAGTGTATGGAATTCTTACTGAAACCCTTTAATTGTCATACTACTTCCCTAAGGGCCTCTGGTGTTAATACCCATCTCATCATACCATGGGAATAGACTAACACTGTCTCACAGGAAGTAGCCTTCATACTCCTCAGGCCTGCTTTGCTAGGATTTTGTCTTTGGGTTTTCTTCTCTTGAGGGAGTTAGTATGTATATGATGAGCTCCTCTGTTTGTATTCCCTTCAGTTAACTTAAAGCACCTCTGAAGTGGGGAAAAAAACTATTTAAGTGTCTATAAGCCTGTGGTGGGCTATATTACCTAACTGGCGATTTTGGCACGCTGATCAATCGTTTCCACAATCCTGCGACGTGGGTACATGTGTACATTGAAACAAATGGCAATTACAACCATCACGGCAGATTGGATCTTTAAGATCTCCAACAACTGCGCAAAGTGCCTCGATTTTTTGACCTCCCGTTCGCACCCGACATGTGTTATTGCGTGTTCCTATGGGTAGGGAGATGGACCAGGGAACACTCGTTCATTGGGAGGAGTCGATCTGAGGTTCCCTGATCCAGGGGAGACTTTTGAGAGGGTATTCGACAAAATGAGCCAGTCAAATACAAAGAGGACTGGAGGCAAGGAATGGGAGGGACCTCAAAGACAACAAGCAGAATGAGGAGTCTCAGGATTAAACAAGCCCATTATGCACTTAATTCAAGGTTTTCCCCACTTCAGAGGTATTTAAATGTTACAGTTTCTTTAAAAAAATTGTTTAGAATCAAAGATTTCACTGATTCATGTTTTTAGTATCCCCCAATCTTCAAGAGAGAAGGCCTAGGTGAGGTTGGAGAGCCAACTGATTTGAACAGCGGACTACGATGGAGCCGTGAAGATGGATGCAAAAAGAAATGACATAGTGAGACATTTTAACATCCAAACAGTCAACACGTCTTGGAGGGATCTATCAAATGCAACTCCATGCCTGTTGTAGATGTTCCTTTCAGTCCTCCAGGGTCAGGACAATGCCGGGCTAAGTGAACATGGAAAGAAGCTGGATGTGCATTAGGGGTGCTTATTATAGCTCCTCTCCCAGTCCCGCTGCACAATCCACCACCGGCGACACCCGGACCAAGTGTCGGGCTGACACTTCAGCGGGTCGGCTGGCGTGACAGTACTGCGCATGCGCGGTTTAGAGTTAGAAAACCACACATGTGCAGTGCTGTCATGCCAGCCGCCGTGGTGACACATAGCTACCGATAAGAAACCGTCAGCTCGACACTCGCCCCGAGTGTCGCCGGTGGTGGATTGTGCAGCGTGACCGTGAGAGGAGCCAGGATGACGTCGGGTGACCTACGGTGGGCTGGAGAAAGCCCCAGATAAGCACCGATTTTGGTTTTTTTTCACTGCTCAGGGTCCCTTTAAAGTGAATGGGAACTGCATTTTAAAAAAAAAGAAGCAAATTCTTACCTAAGGAGAGGGAAGGCTCTGGGTCATATAGAGCCTTCCGTCTCCTCTCTCGGTGCTCTCTATCCTGTGCTGCCCCCCCCCCCCCCCCCCCGTTTCAATCCCTCGTCGAAAGGGTATTTGGAAGTCTTCGGGAGCCGTGTCCTCCCGACATGCGGCTCCATACTGCACAGGCATGAGCGTGCAAGAGAGCGTGCAGGCGCAGTACAGGGCCGCCCTTCTTCAGGAGCACTCGGGCTCCTTGAAGACTTCTGAAGCCTCCTTCGGCCGGATAAAGCAGTATTTGACTAATTTAGTCAAATACTGCTACCAGGCGAGCCAGCACTGGATCGAGGGGACCAGGAGAGGAGCCGGAAAGCTCTATAGGATCCAGAGCCTTCCCTCTCCTTGGGTAAGTATCTGTCTCATTTTTTTTAAATGCGGTTCCCATTCACTTTAAAGAGGACCTCCATCCTAAAAGAAGAAATCCTGCAGCGCTGCGGTAATGAAAAGTTATATTTACCTCTGGAGTCTCATCCCACGAAGCCATCCCAAAGTCCCCGAATCACTTCACTTCCACCGATAGGCCCCACCTTCTCTCTCTCCTCCAAGAAAAGACGCCCTGCAATTTAATGCAGTAATTAGCCGGGAGTTTATTCTCGAAGGAGAGAGAGGAGGTGGGACCAAGCGGCGGAAGTGGAATGATGCAGGGTGTTTGGGACGGCTTTGTGGGACTAGACTCCGGAGGTAAATATAACTTTTCATTACTGCAGGATTTTTTTTTTTCAGGATGCAGGTCCTCTTTAAGAATTATTCCATTTTTTGTCTACCCATTGGTCTGAGGGTGATGGCAGGTGAAAAATAAACTCGTAAGAAGACAAAAGGTGTAATTAAGAGCCCACTATAGTGTAGTATGTTGATTCAATGTTATGCAAATTGCTTTTCATGAAATATTACACACAAAGGTGGGTTACCACCAGGGCTATGGAGTCGGTACAAAAATCATCCAACTCCAACTCCTCAGTTTGTGAAACCACCTACCCCGACTCCAGGTACCCAAAATTGCTCCGACTTCTCGACTCCTCCACTCCGACTCCACAGCCCTGGTTACTACCAAAGCAACTACTGCATAGACAGGTGGGGAACTTAAACCAGACCCCACTCGAGTTAAGACATCCCTCTCCGTATATAGGAAAAAGGGGTAACACCCCTCCACCAAGGGTGGACAAGTAATGCAGATAATCGTAAAAACAGAGGTGCCAAAAAAGACAATATACACTAAAAACATTTTAAAAATGGGAGGTAGTTTTGGACTTGCCTCCCAATTGATGACTGGAATTGTCAGAATTAGGCAAAACTTTACTGAACACTGCACAATGTGATGCATTTCGTAGGTGTAACCTGCTTCATCAGGCAGCATAAAAAATAACTAGAACAAGCTCTCTGAATGACTCTAGAGGAAAAATTTGAAGGGATGCCAGAAAAAGGGTGGGTGACTAAAATTCCAGGATATTGAAAGTAGAAAGCTGGTAATTATACTATTATTAAAACTGCAAAAACATAAATAAAAAACTGGTCAATATTCTTGACCTACATTCATTGTATATTCAAAGTTCTTCAACTACATGTGATTTATACCATATATAGAACTTCTTTAAACCACTAATGCCACAAGGATGTTCTCTATTATTAACCACTTTACCCCCGCGCGTACGTATTTCTCCGCCCCTTTTTCCATCCTTTAACAACCAGGGACGGAGAAACACGTACTTTCCGCGTTCCCGACGCTGCCCGCGCTCCCGCTCGTAAACACGCCGCCCGCCGCTAGTAAACACGCCGCCGCCCGCTCGCCCAGAGATCAATGAACGGGAAAATCCATTCCCGTTCGTTGATCTAAGCCCCGCAATGATCAGCTGCTCTCCTATGGGCAGCGCGATCATTGTGAGAAAAAACTCACGTGTCCAGCCTCCTTATACTTCCTCCAAGCTTCCGGAAGGAAGCTTGGAGGTCGCATTAAAACAAAAAGTTACTGTGGCCATCTTGTGGCCAAATAGTAAACTACACCCTACACATTTTTCACATACAAATAAATGACTTTTACACATAAAATTAACTCAATACCTCCCACACTCCCTATTTTTTTTTTTTTTGTAATTAAAAAAAAATTAAAAAATTTACAATTAAAAAAAATACATAAATAGTTACCTTAGGGACTGAACTTTTTAAATATTTATGTCAAGAGGGTATAACACTGTTACTTTATAAACTATGGGCTTGTAATTAGGGATGGACGCAAAAATGAAAAAAATGCACCTTTATTTCCAAATAAAATATTGGCGCCAAACATTGTGATAGGGACATAATTTAAATGGTTTTATAACCGGGACAAAAGGGCAAATACGTTTCATGGGTTTTAATTACAGTAGCATGCATTATTTAAAAACTATAATGGCCGAAAACTGAAAAATAATTATTTTTTTCCCCACATTTTTCCTATTTTCCCATTAAAACACATTTAGAAAAAAATAATTCTTGGCATAATGTCCCACCTAAAGAAAGCCTAATTGGTGGCAGAAAAAACAAGATATAGTTAATTTCATTGCGATAAGTAATGATAAAGTTATAGACGAATGAATGGAAGGAGCGCTGAAAGGTGAAAATTGCTCTGGTGCTCAGGGGGTAAAACCCCTCAGTGGTGAAGTGGTTAATATTATAACTGAGGAGGAAAAGAAAAAAAGGACAACAGGACTGCCCAAATACTGAAAAAGCACATATTCTAATCTAATAGCCAAGATGGCAGCTTATAAAAAGAAAAAAAAAGCTATTTATCAAAATTACCGTACTTCACGATTCTTTGTGGTCTGGAAGATCAAGAATACTTCTGATAATCAAGTTTCCAGGGTGGACACGATCCAAGTGAGTTCCTTTAATGAGCAGTTACATTTCTAATAAAAGTATGATGATATTTTTACAAACTCTAGAAAACACTGCATGTTTTGACATTTTAGTTATGTCAGGATGGATTTGAGTTTGGATGTATTGAAAGAGCAATGGTAATCAGATCCCATATAACTAAAAAAGTGGTTATCAAAAAACTTCAGAAGCACAGTGTGATCATTTAAAACCTCAGTACAGTATATTCACTTAAGGGGCTCTTGAAAGCCCAATGACGTGACTATAAATCACTCGCTTTAAATAAGCACAGTGCCTGTGCTCATTAACCCTCATCCCCCTAACTACACTAACTGGGCATCCACCCCTGTAGTCCAATCCCTCCATTCCTTACCCGATACCCTGCAATTAACCCCTGCCTTCCCTCATGCAGTGATCGGGTACCATGGAGGATCACCAAGTATAGATCTCTCACCTGACCTTGTTCAAGCAGCAATCGGGCTCCCCTCCATACAGTGCCACTGTTAGCCTCACTATGCCAAATGGATCAGATTGACGTAATGAAGCTGGGACACGGTTCATTAATTATAGTGAGGCTGACAGCGGTTTTATATGGAGGGGATCGCGATTGCCGCTGGAACCAGGTCAGGTGAGACATCCTTACTGACACTTCCCTGCACCCAATCACTACATGGGAGGAGTGGGGCTAATAATGGGGCACACCTGGCTATCTATGGGGGGGATAAAGGGGCACATCTGGCTTACTACGGGTGGGGGGGGCTAATAAAGGGGCATATCTGGCAATCTATATTAGGTGGGTAGAGGCGCTAATAAGGGGGCACAATCTGCATGCCATGAGGGTGTATTACTGTTATTTTTGCAAATATGGGCTTGTAATTGCCAATAAAGTACACTGAAAACCAAAAATAGAAAAATGAAAAAAATGCTCCTTTATGTCCAAATATATTGTCACCATATTGTACTAGGGACATAATTAAAATGTTGTAATAACCAAGACAAATGGGAAAATAAATGATGTGGGTTTAACCCTCCTGGCGGTTAATTATTTTTGCCATATAGGCAAAAATCTTTTTTTTTTTTAATTTTTTTTTGTTTCATGTAAAGCTACCAGAGTGGTAGCTACATGAAACACCACTAGAGGGCGCATGTGTCCCTCTAGTGCGATCGTCGCCGGCATCAATAGCAAACAGGGGAACGCGTATATAACGCGCTCCCCTGTTTGGTTTCTCCTGTTGCCATGGCGACGATCGGAATGACGTCATGAACGTCAGCCGATGTCCTGACGTCAGACGCCTCCGATCCAGCCCATAGCGCTGCCCGGTACTCATTGGTCCGGGCAGCGCAGGGCTCTGGCGGGGGCCCTCTTGCACCGCTGCGTGGGGGCGATCGCCGCAGAGCGGTGGCGATCAAGCTGTATGTGCGACTAGCAAAGTGCTAGCTGCGCGTACAGCATTTTAAATGGAGCAAATCGCCCCACCAGGGGATGAGATATCTTCCTGCGTGGCATAGCCCGAGCTCAGCTCGGGCTTACCGCCAGGAAGGTTAATCTTACCACTTTTTATTTTCAAACAATTACGGCTAAAAACTAAGAAATGACAACCTATTTTCATTTTTTTCTCCTCATTGCCTTTAAAATGTATACAAAATAAATGTATACAAAATAAAGTAATTCTTAGCAAAAAGTGCCCAAAAAAACAAGCTATATATCATCTAGGTGTGATAATTAAGTAGTGATAAAATAGTTGATAAACGGGTACTTATCCGTTAGCCGGGCACATCCGGCAGGTGGCGCTGTTGTAGCGAATTTCGATGCGCTGTTGTATCTAATTCCATTCATAGTTACTGAACGTAGTACTGTGTGAATGGAAGCGCCGCAGGTGGCGCTAATTTCATTGTTGATACGTAACGATACAGTGTGTTAATGTCAACGAATATACATTGTATTTGAAGTGGCCGGAATTAAAATGAAGCCGCCGCCTTCGTCTGTTCTTCTTCTTCTCCCCCTTTGCCCTCTCGCTTGTATACAATGCTGCCAGCCTGCGGGGACATGCGTGTCCCCCCAGAGTCGTTCGTCGCGGCAGAGAAGCCTGCTTGTTTCCTTGCGACGAACGACTGTGGGGGGACACGCGTGTCCCTCCCCAGCTGGCAGTGTTGTATAGAAGCGAGAGGGCAAAGGGGGAGAAGAAGAACAGACGAAGGCGGCGGCTTCATGTGTTACATTGCCGCCGCCTTCATTTTAATTCCGGCCACTTCAAATACAATGTATATTCGTTGCCATTAACACACTGTATCGTTACGTTGCGTATCAACAATGTAATTAGCGCCACCTGCGGCCACCTGTTACCATAGTAACTATGAATGGAATTAGATACAACTGCGCATCGAAATTCGCTACAACAGCGCCACCTGCCGGATGTGCCCGGCTAACGGATAAGTACCGATAAACGAATGGGAGGAGTGTGAAATGTAGAAAATTGCTCTAATTTTAAGGGTAAATAAACTAGGACAGGGAAGTGGTTAACAAAGTACTGTCCAACTCCAGTTTTTGAGGGCCAAGGTAATCAAATGGTTGTGGCACAGCTCAAATGAATTGATGGAACAGGATCAGGAAAGGTGTGGCTCATTAAAGTGGTCTAACACCCAGCATTTCAACTTTGCTTTAAAAGATTGCTTACAGCTTATAAACTATTATGCCAGATTTTTTTTTTAGCAGAAATTCACTGAATGGATTAAACATGACATTTTAGTGCTGCATTTAGCTAGAAATACTCCTCCGTGCTTGCTTGTTTAGTTACAAATGTATCTATCTACAATGTAACTAACAAACACTGCTCTGAGAGAACAAAGAGGGCTTCCCCGGCAGGCTTTTCAAAGGTCTATTTGTATTCCAAATAAAGATACATTTGTAACTAAAAGATAAGAACGGATGCGGATTCCTAGTTAAATCCAACACTAAAATGTCATGTTTAACCCATTCAGTGAATTTCTGCTTAAAAACAAATCTGGCATAATAGTTTGTAAGCTGTAAGCAATCTTTTAAAGCAAAGTTGTAATGCTGGGTGTTAAACCGCTTTAAGTAGAACACACTTCTCCATTTCTCAGTCCATCCTAAACACTGGCATGGATGTAGTCCTTGAGGACTGGAGTTGGAGAACCTTATTTAACAAATACTGTAGTCTATCAATTTTTGAAACACTAAATTAAATGAAAACGTGAAAATAAAGAAATCATCCACACACATGGTTCTGTCATCACTAAATGTACCAGAGATGTTGCATGCAACGCATTATAACGTGTAGGGATGGAATGGAGGACAAAAGAAGATAGAATACAGTAAGTATAATAGAAAAGGTTTCCCAGAATATATTACAACAGCAGTGATACATGGCAAACTAAATAACGAATGTACTAACACGGCACATGGCTAGCTGTATGAAAAGGCCATTGCCCTTACTGACAGCCTGCAAATGCAGTAACAGCAGTGGGTAGAGCTAGATGAAAGGATACACATTGCTACTCACTGTCAGAGCTGGGTCAGGATTGCAAAGATCTAGGAAGGTAACCTACATTACTTTAAAGATAGATATTCTGGTCCTTCTAAAAGAAAAGGCTGCATTTCCACAGGAAATAGGAAAGGATAGTGATAGGATATTAAATCAGCTATTACTGTTGTTGGCACCAGACTTTCAATGAAAAATATATTTTTCTGAAAGCACATCATTTCACATCCAGGCCTGGGTACCTGGCTTAGAGCTGTGTTTCTCAAACCTGTCCTTGTGACTTCCCAATGATGCATGTTTTGCGGGCATCCTCACCTGTGAACAGGTGGGGTAATTAGTGTCTCAGCTAGGTGGAATCCATGTAGCTGAGACACTAATTATCCCACCTGTGCATAGGTGAGGTTGCCAGCAAAACATGCACTGTTGGGGAGTAATGAGGACAGGTTGGAGAAACACTGGCTTACAGTATAACAAAACAAATTTGCCTAAGATTTTATATGAGAGGATCATATTTTTCGGCATATAAGATGCACATTTTCTCCACCAAAATTGCCGTATATGCCGAAGGTCTGTCCAGGTGTCCCCTTTAAAAGCTCTTACTCATCCAGCGAGGTGCTCTATTTCCAATCGCCGCTGCTGTATACAGCCAATTCCGCTGTTGTATAGGTATACACTCATCCTGAGTGGCCTCTGTCCATCTGTGTTCACTGGTGCCCTCTAGCTGCACACAGCGTCAGGTCACACACATGACGTGCGCAGTTAGAGGGTGTCAGTGAAGCAGGAAGTACAGAGGCCATTCAGGATAAGTGTATGCAGCGGCAGAATTGGATGTATACAGCAGCAGAGACAGACAGAGAAGATGGAAGGAGGACTCTGAGCTTGCTGCTGGATCGGTAAGAGCATGCAGTTAGATGGGAGGGTAATCAGTTTAGATATGAGTGTGTTCAGTGTAGTTGTGAGTGTAGACAGGGCCGGCCCGCTCATGAGGCGGGGTGAAACTTTTGCCTCAGGCGGCAAATTTCCAGGGGCGGCATCCGCCCGTCCGTGCGGGGAGCCGGCCGCCGAGCTGGAGGGGTAGCTGGCAGGACGGGGGTATTGGGCCTAGCGGCGGGGAGGGGGGGGTCGGACCCCCCCCTCCCTCGCCTGGGTCCCCCGTCCTCCGCTCCCCTCCAGCCTTACATAGAAGCAGCCGCTATTTGTAAGAGGCACGGGCGGGGAGGACTCACCTCTTCCTCGATCCAGCGTGCGCTCCACTGACGTCACTTCCTGCAACGCTGCAGGAAGTGATGTCAGTGGAGCGCACGCTGGGAAGAGGTGAGTCCTCCCCGCCCGTGCGTCTTACAAATAGCGGCTGCTTCTTCTATGTAAGGCTGGAGGGGAGCGCAGTTCGGGGGACCCAGGCGAGGGAGGGGGGGGGTACGACCCCCTCCCCGCCGCTAGGCCCAATACCCCCGTCCTGCCAGCTACCCCTCCAGCTCGGCGGCCCCCCCAGAGCGCCCACCCCCCCTCAGGCGGCAAAAAGTCTAGGGCCGGCCCTGAGTTTAGACAGTGTAGATGGCAGTGTAGTCGGTGTAGATGTGAGAGTATAGCTGGGAGTGTAATCATTGTCGTTAGCAGTGTAGTCAGTGTAGATGGCAGTGTAGTCAGCGTAGCTGGCAGAGTACTGGAGCATGGAGGCGCCCAAAAATAGGTAATGTAATTAAACAAAAAAAAAATTAAAAACATACAGTGGAGGAAGGTGTCTTTACCACTCCAGATGGAAGAACCGAAACCACAGGGTAATGTAAAAAGATTAAATTATTTAGTCATTACTATTAAAAGGACAACACGTTTCACGGGTCTCAGATAGTGTTGGGCGAACATCTAGATGTTCGGGTTCGGGCCGAACAGGCCGAACATGGCCGCGATGTTCGGGTGTTCGACCCGAACTCCGAACATAATGGAAGTCAATGGGGACCCGAACTTTTGTGGTTTGTAAAGCCTCCTTACATGCTACATACCCCAAATTTACAGGGTATGTGCACCTTGGGAGTGGGTACAAGAGGAAAAAAAAATTTAGCAAAAAGAGCTTATAGTTTTTGAGAAAATCGATTTTAAAGTTTCAAAGGGAAAACTGTCTTTTAAATGCGGGAAATGTCTGTTTTCTTTGCACAGGTAACATGCTTTTTGTCGGCATGCAGTCATAAATGTAATACATATAAGAGGTTCCAGGAAAAGGGACCGGTAATGCTAATCCAGCAGCAGCACACGTGATGGAACAGGAGGAGGGTGGCGCAGGAGGAGAAGGCCACGCTTTGAGACACAACAACCCAGGCCTTGCATGAGGACAAGAAGCGTGCGGATAGCATGCTTTGTACCACCATGCAGTCATAAATGTAATAAAGATAAGTGGTTCAATAAACAGGGACCACGCGGCAACGCTAACCCAGCAGCAGCACACGTGATGGAACAGGAGGAGGCGCAGGAGGAGAAGGCCACGCTTTGTGAGACACAACAACCCAGGCCTTGCATGAGGACAAAAAGCGTGCGGATAGCATGCTTTGTACCGCCATGTAGTCATAAATGTAATAAAGATAAGAGGTTCCATAAACAGGGACCGGCAACGGTAACCCAGCAGCAGCAGCAGCAGCAGCAGCACACGTGATGGAACAGGAGGAGGCGCAGGAGGAGAAGGCCACGCTTTGTGAGACACAACAACCCAGGCCTTGCATGAGGACAAAAAGCGTGCGGATATAGCAGCAATGCTTTTTGCCGCCATGCAGTCATAAATGTAATACAGATGAGAGGTTCAATAAACAGGGACCGGAAACGCTAAACCATCCCAGATGTTCATCGGTCATGTTACTTGGTTGGGGTCCAGGAGTGTTGCGTAGTCGTTTCCAATCCAGGATTGATTCATTTTAATTTGAGTCAGACGGTCTGCATTTTCTGTGGAGAGGCGGATACGCCGATCTGTGATGATGCCTCCGGCAGCACTGAAACAGCGTTCCGACATAACGCTGGCTGCCGGGCAAGCCAGCACCTCTATTGCGTACATTGCCAGTTCGTGCCAGGTGTCTAGCTTCATGCCCGGTTTCAGGTCCAGCGGTGCCAGCCACAAATCCGTCTGTTCCTTTATTCCCCTCCAAATTTCCTCCCCTGTGTGCTGCTTATCCCCAAGGCAGATCAGCTTCAGCAACGCTTGCTGACGCATGCCAACAGCTGTGCTGCACTGCTTCCACGATCCTACTGCTGCTGGTGCTGGGTTAGCATTTCCGGATGAGGTACAGCTTTGAGATGCGTTGGAGGAGAAGGAGTCAGAGAGGTAGGTGCTGCTGTTGTTATCCAGCTGTTTGCGGCGTGGGCAACACCCGCGCCGTAGCAGGTGAGGAATCGCTGCCAGGCTCCACAAGGTTCACCCAGTGCGCGGTAAGGGAGATGTATCGACCCTGGCCGAACGCACTCGCCCAGGTGTCAGTGGTGAGGTGAACCTTGCAGGCAACGGCATTCTTCAAGCTTCGGGTTATTTAGCTGACCACGTGCTCATGCAACTCGGGCACTGCAGAGTGCAAAGTGGTAGCGGCTGGGAACCACGTAACGTGGGATGGCCACTGACATCATGCCCTTGAAGCTGTTTGTCTCCACCACTCGATATGGCAGCATTTCGCAGGCCAGAAGCTTGGCTATGCTGGCTGGCTGTTACTGCCACGGCCCGGGGGTCATTTGCTGGCAATTTCCTCTTGTGCTCAAACATCTCAGAGACAGACAACTCAACCGTAGCGCTGCACACCGAAGGGCTGTTGGTTGTTGTGTTTGATGAACACTGGGAGACCTCAAGAGCACTAGTCCGGAAAGTGACAGTGTCAGCATCGTCTGATGTTTGTGAATGTTGTGAACCACGCAATGGCTGGGCTACTGCTGCTGCTGAGGCGGGTCTGGTGGTGAGTCTGGTGAACCCAAGGGAGGCAGTGTTGCTGGTGGTACCCTGTCCTGCCGCGTTTGCCCACAGAGTGGGATGTTTGGATAGAATGTGGCGGCTCATGCTGGTGGTGGAGAGGTTGTTAATACTTTTCCCCCTGCTCAGGCGGGTCTTGCACACCTTGCAAATCGCCATGGTAACATCCTCAGTGCAGTCTTCAAAGAAAGCCCAGACTTTAACTGGCTGAGGACTCGGACCTCGTGCGTGATGTGCTGGTGCTGCTTAACCCACTGCTGGACGCTTGAGAGGTCATCCAAGTAATTATCTGGTCCTGTTCTTTTGGATCTGTGAGGGTTGTTGTCCTGGACAACATGGGCAGTATTGAGTGGGTTTTCTTGGGTGCTCCCCTGTGGCCTGTACGTGAACCGTCAGGGGAAACACCTCTTCCCTTGCCCCTCCCTCTTTCACCGGATTTCTTCCTCATTTCACTTATCCTTAAAGTACACGCTGACTGGCAGCAGTACAGTGGCAGTACAGAAATGCTATACAGTGGTGGGTGAGCGGTGTACCACTATTGTCAGCAGTGACACAGAGCACAATGCTATACAGTGGCGGGTGAGCGGTGTACTACTGTTCCCAGCAGACACAGAGTGGAAGTAAACACAATGCTATATAGTGTGGCTGAGCCGTGTACACAGAGTGGCATTAAACACAATGCTATATAGTCTGCTATATAGTCACCCCGAACAGGGTGATGTTCTGCAGAACCCGAACAGTGGCAAACACTGTTCGCCCAACACTACTGGGAGGGAACGCAGATTTTAGTACCTAAACACACGATACAACATGTTTTCCGGGGTCGGACTCTGAGGCACATACAGATGGTCCCGATCATCATCCTCATCATACAACTCTTCTCCTGAGTCTGACCCACCCACCACCTCTGCCACCCCAACATCCCCAGACACAGACCCCTCATCGTCCTCAACATTAACTTGGGATGCTGGCCTGAGCCAGACCTCCTCCTCCACATCAGGCCCCATCATCTCCTCAATGGCAGCCCTCATTAATCGCTCTGGCGACGGACTGATGGACACAACGTTCTCCTCCGGGGAGGGCTGCTGCTGACCACTGGCTGCTGGGGTGGATGTTATAGCTTGCGTGGGGCGTTGGCTGTTGCTGTTGTTGGGAGTGCTGCTCACAGCGGAGGTCTCTGGGGAACTCATGTTGAGCTCATATAGTGGTTGACGGTGAGTGGAGTATTACTGATCCCAGCAATATACACACTGACTGGCAGAGTACGCAATGCTATATAGTGTGGCTGAGCGGTGTACACAGAGTGGCAGTAAACACAATGCTATATAGTCTGGCTGAGCGAGCGGTGTACTACTGTTCCCAGCAGAATCAGAGTGGCAGTAAACAATGGTATATAGTCTGGCTGAGCGGTGTACACAGAGTGTCAGTAAACAATGGTATATAGTCTGGCTGAGCGAGCGGTGTACTACTGTTCCCAGCAGAATCAGAGTGGCAGTAAACAATGGTATATAGTCTGGCTGAGCGGTGTACACAGAGTGTCAGTAAACAATGGTATATAGTCTGGCTGAGCGGTGTACACAGAGTGTCAGTAAACAATGGTATATAGTCTGGCTGAGCGGTGTACACAGAGTGGCAGTAAACACAATGCTATATACTCTGGCTGAGCGAGCGGTGTACTACTGTTCCCAGCAGACACAGAACAGTAAACAGAATGCTATATAGTGTGGCTGAGCGAGCGGTGTACCACTATTCCCAGCAGACACAGAACAGTAAACAGAATGCTATATAGTGTGGCTGAGCGAGCGGTGTACCACTATTCCCAGCAGACACAGAACAGTAAACAGAATGCTATATAGTGTGGCTGAGCGAGCGGTGTACCACTATTCCCAGCAGACACAGAACAGTGAACAGAATGCTATATAGTGTGGCTGAGCGAGCGGTGTACCACTATTCCCAGCAGACACAGAACAGTGAACAGAATGCTATATAGTGTGGCTGAGCGAGCGGTGTACCACTATTCCCAGCAGACACAGAACAGTGAACAGAATGCTATATAGTGTGGATGAGCGAGCGGTGTACCACTATTCCCAGCAGACACAGAACAGTAAACAGAATGCTATATAGTGTGGCTGAGCGAGCGGTGTACCACTATTCCCAGCAGACACAGAACAGTGAACAGAATGCTATATAGTGTGGCTGAGCGAGCGGTGTACCACTATTCCCAGCAGACACAGAGTGGCAGTAAACAGAATGCTATATAGTGTGGCTGAGCGAGGTACACAGAGTGGCAGTAAACAGAATGCTATATAGTGTGGCTGAGCAAGCGGTGTACTACTATTCCCAGCAGACACAGAGTGGCAGTAAACAGAATGCTATATAGTGTGGCTGAGCGAGGTACACAGAGTGGCAGTAAACAGAATGCTATATAGTGTGGCTGAGCAAGCGGTGTACTACTGTTCCCAGCAGTGACACAATGACAGGGGGGACCCTGGCTAGCGTGGCTGGAGCGCGAACTACCCTGCCTGCCTACCCAAAGCTAAACCCACAGACAAATGGCGGAGATATGACGTGGTTCGGGTATTTATTTACCCGAACCACGTGACAGTTCGGCCAATCAGAGCGCGTTCGGGTCCGAACCACGTGACCCGTTCGGCCAATCACAGCGCTAGCCGAACGTTCGGGGAACGTTCGGCCATGCGCTCTTAGTTCGGCCATATGGCCGAACGGTTTGGCCGAGCACCGTCAGGTGTTCGGCCGAACTCGAACATCACCCGAACAGGGTGATGTTCTGCAGAACCCGAACAGTGGCGAACACTGTTCGCCCAACACTAGTCTCAGATGCTTCCTCAGGTCAATACAAGTGCCTTTAAAATGTGGTCACAAGCATGGACGCCAGAAAAATGATTTTCCCCTCCACCATATTTTAATTTTTTTTTTATAGTTTCATTACATTACCTATTTTTGGGTCTCTCCACCCCCCAGTACTATTCATCACATCTCCTTTGGAGGTGTTCACCTTCCGGTTGTGGTGTTTTTTACAACCAAGAAGGACCAACCAGGAGTGCGACCATTCAGTTCGAGTAGGAACTGGAATACCGAGCGGGGATGGTTATTTCCCTGTTGGCGATATATGGTGGTTGCAGGGAATGCAACCAACCTTTGTGAGTATAAATACTCTTGTACTTTAATCTAATGCCGGGAATACACGGGACGTTTCCACGGCTCGATTATGCCGCCAGATCGATTTCCGCTCGTACCTGCGGGCGAATCTCTTATCTTCTGCTCGTTTTCCTTATCTTTTTCTATTGTCCCGCCCGCGGTATCGAGCGTGGAATCGATCCCACCGGTGATCGGTCGTGTCGGAAATTATCAATTCGAGCCATCTAATGGCTCGATCGAGCCGCGGAAACGCACCGTCTATTCCCGGCATAACATCTAATACCCCACAATACTGCATCATTTGGCTCCTGGTCTCTCTTTGTTATACAGGTGACCGTGGTATCCCTACAGTGACCACCTTCTCTACTATCTGAGAGAGTAGTCAGTGTAGCTGGGCAGTGTAGCTAGGATAAAGACAGTTTTGGGGGAAAAAAAAGGTCCATAATTCCCTAGAAGAATTGATGCACTAGGTTTATCATTTTTTTTTCCTGATTTTTACCCTTTAAACATAGATGCATCTTTTATGCCAAAAAGTACAGTATATTGTGTAGATTAATTGGCGTATTTGATCAAATATTCATAAAACATGCACTGTATCAATTTAAAGGCTGTGTTCTGTTTATCGCCTTATTTATTAATTATTTTTTTTAACAAATTTCAAGGCTCCCTGTAATTTAGTTTGTTTGTAACTGGTGAGGTCTTCTGTTAGGGGTGGGGGACAATTGCTCTTGACAGTTATTTCATTAAGACCTATTTAGTACAGACATAGCAAACACAGTAATAAAGAAAAGTTCCTGCAGGGGACGTGGAACCTCTTTAGAGGTTTTTTTTAGATATATTCTCATACAACTTTGGATAGCAGAAGGCCTACAGCTCCACTCAGCGGGGTAGTAGTTCAATGATTCAGATGAATGGAACAATCATTTGGACCCTGAATAGACTGCTTGTTAGCCTTCTTTTTTAAGGCATCCAAGAAGCTAACATAGCATGCGACCATCCTTACAACACCAAAGTGGAGACTGCATATCGAAGGTCACAACATGCCAGAGCACCGTATGACCTTCAGAAGAAAATATACAGTACATAAACTGCCAACCAATGACTTGTATAATCTGGCAGGAGAGACACAGAAATAGATAAGAGTAGAAGGAGAATGAACTGATTTAGTTGTTGTAAATCACTGTGTGAAGTCACCTGCTTTTTAATATAACGTTATGAATGGTGTAATCAGAGATCTGCAGATGTAACAAAAGACTGTATTATGTACCTAGAACTTGAAAGGGTAGATTTAATCCCATGCAAAGTAGGGCTACTGACTTTTTAATGTGCAACTGTTGGGCAAAAAATCAAAAATCAATTCTCTATTTTTATCTGGTAAACAAGTAAAAAGGATGCTAATCCAAAAGTTAAAATCACTATTACTTTTCTTGTTGATAAATGATCATTCTTAGTTTACCTGACTCTTTGGTACACACAATATTTGGTACGCACAAAGGAAGTTGCAGGGCATGCTGGGTTGTCCTTTTTTGCTTCTCTAAATTCCCCTTTAGACTTCACTAATGCAGCCTGATTGGCTGAAGCCTCTTTTCCTCCTGTTTTCCCCTCCCACACTTTTGTTCCTCTCTGATTGGCCAATATTTCTCATGCTGAGACAATGCACTTTCTATATTGGAGGGCAGGCAATGCATACACAATCAGGCAGAGGAGAGTAAAGGTGCGTACACACATGCGACTATAGTCGTTTGAAACGATCGTTCCCCGATCATTTCAAACGACGATCGTTTAAAAAAAAAACAGCCAACGACCATTAAGTCTAACGACGGACGAGCTAGATCTTTAAAAAACGAACTATCTAGCTTGGCGGATTTTTTCCAACGACGATCATTTGCAAAAGTAGTACATCGTTGGAAAACGGTCGCTTGTACTATGCTTGACATACGCATTTCACTATTTCTCCATGGAACTTTTCATTTTTATGCGCAAGCGCAATAGTTGCTTTATGTGCTGTAACGTTCGTTCTAATGATCAGATCGTTACACACCTTTAAAAGCACACTTTACTTAGGTCGTTCTTTCGTCATTTAAAAGTGTGTTCGTCGTTCACAACGAACGATCGTTGTCGCATGTGTGTACGTAGCTTAAGGGAGGAAATTACATCAGAATTGGCTAAAAAATAGCCACAGTTAATATGGGAAATACTAAGAAGGATTTTCTCTTTTATTTACTGTAGAAAAATCACTAAAATCAAAACATGGACAGTGCAATACATACAGTATGTTATGCAAGTATTTACAGTATCTACTTATATGTGTGTTTTTTTTTTCTGAGATAGCATGGCTGACAGCTCCTCTTTCATAGACTCATTTAGGAAAATTGATGGCTGTGGCACCACGATCAAGAATTTTCTGAGAACATCTGCCAGGTACTCACCTCTGATGAATGTTCATTACACAATAGAAATTGGCATAAATATGACTTCAGGTAGAATCCAAAATTAACAAATTGCTTTATTGCTTGTTCAATTAAAAATACTATCATTTTTAGGAAAGTACGAAATACAAAGACTGTCCAGTAGTCCTGTTTTCTCTACCTCTCACCCCATAAAAATAAAGACTGGGGTCATAAATCTATGCAACATCCCTCACCACTACCCAAAATATTAGAAAGCCTGCGATGCACATAGCCTATATGCAGAGACATGGATCCTTACTCAATTAACTTCTCTTTTTCTCCCAGGAGATAATTTTTTCATATAAAAAAATAACTTTTCAGCACTTTGCAATTGAAAATATGGTAAAAAAAAATGTAGATAGAAAAGTAATATCAAACTTATTTAGAGTACCGTAATTTCTTGGTGGGAGCTTTAAAGTGTACCAGAAGCGTTGTGTGTGTGTGTGTGTGGGGGGGGGGGGGGAGCAGATGGGACACAGTGACATGTTCCCTGCTCGATACCATGCCCTCTATGAGCCCCCCCCCCCCCGCCTGAAACTGGCGATAAGGAGCTTGTTGGCGCTTAGCAGGGGGAAGGGGTGTCCCTTGCAGGTGAGGCCCTCCTGCAAAATGCCTACTCAGGCGTTAGGAATGCCTCTTCCCCAGCTTCCTCAACCCTTACATCTATATAACTAAACTTTAGTCAAGAGGGTGAAAACAGCTCAGTGATAACAGTTTAACCTCAAATAAAATGAAAGTGTCCAGCCAGCACCATATAAAGTCAGCATTATGGTGGCCATACATGGTACAATTTTTTATTTTTTTTTCGATTAGATAATTTAGTTCGATTATTCTGTTAGATTGAATATATAGATTTTTCCATCATGTCCGATCAGATTTTTTTTCGAAAAAACAGGATAATCGTTCGAATTTCTTGATCGAAAAAAAAAATATTTTCAACTTTCATTCGATTCGATCATTTAGATCGAAAAAACGGAATAATCGAACGTTGTTATTGTATCGTGTATGGCCACCATTAAACTTGCAGAGAAACCCTTAAACCTGCACACAAACACCATACTTACTACAGAAAAAGTGAGTGCAAGGCATATTTTCATAGATCAACTAACCTGGTATACCTGATCTAAGGGTTGATTCACTATAACAAATAGCATGCCTTATCAGAGTTGACATGTATTATCAGAGTTAACATGCCTTATCAGAGTTTGCATGCCTTATCAGAGTAGCATAACGAGCGCTGCAAACGTATGCCTGCTAATTGGCAATGACGAGAGCTCCGCTCATCCTGCCCTAAAGACCCCTGTGGGTCCAATCACTTTAAAGGGCATTATCCCCACACTTTGATTGGCCCAATCAAACCTATAGGGCCATTCAAAGTGTGGGGATAATGTCCTCTAAAATGATTGGACACACAGGGGCTTAGGGCAGGACAAGTGAAGCTCTCGCCATTGCCAATTAGCACGCATAAGTTCATGGCATTCGCTATGCTACTCTGATAAGGCATGTCAACTCTGATAAGGCGTGTTAACTCTGATAAGGCACGCTATTTGTTATAGTGAATCAACCCCCATGTGTGCAAATTGCCCGACAGGACTGGGGAAAAATAAGGAAAATCTTGTGTTAGCAAATATGATGTAGAGGTTCAATATCACTATTTGTCAAAACATCTGTACAAAAATGTGCATCAAAGTATCAAGCAACCGGCACGAGGAAAGGAGGGGGGGGGGGGTTCCTTTTTAGTGTTTCTTTGTAATGGGGCAATTCAACAACTTGGATGGGGTTCCCCAATCTTCATAGCCTTTTTCTTGCCTACCACAGTGACCCTCGCAGCCCATTTTGTAAGGGTCATGAAACAAGTGTGGCCATCCTAATCTTCACAACCATAACAAGTATAGCCACAAAAACATCTGATCTGAATGATGGATCCCTTTATCGGAGGAAGTGAAGTAAGGGTTGGGGCCCCCTTGCAGAACTGCTCCTCCCCTACTCCTGCAGCTTCCGGCTGCTCTGCTGCATCCTCCTACGGCTCCCCGACGTGTCACATGACCCCTCATCGGGTCACATGCACACATCCAAGCCGTACAGAGATGATGCAGCAAAGCAGCTGAGAACTGCAGGAAGTGAAGACGAAAGGCGCCAAGAGGTTTTGTAAGTAGTTTCTGCTGTATGTTTCTCTGCATTTCATCTATGGGAGGAGGTTAGCGTTAGTTTTAGGCCTGGTTGCTTTAATTCTCAAGCAAGTGGCAAGAACACATATCCAGGATTAGACATTCTCAGCCTTTACCGGATAACAGCAAAAAATAGCCATATTCACTTATCACTACTAAACACATACTATTTGTCAAAACAACAAATAAGACTAATAGCCTATTTCCAGTAAGGTGTCCTGTTTAGAAAAAGATGCAGCACTCGCGCAAAATTCGCATCAGATTTCCTCCTAGCCATTTTTTTTTTACCACATGCGATTCAGGAGCAGTCCATTGATTTCAAAAGGCTGCAGTTCCACATCAGAATGTGCATGTGTGAAAACGCAGAAGGATAGCAAAAGTGTAAAAGGGCCCTAACTGCACACACTTTTCTTGCAAGATTTCAAAACTTTAATGGGGAGAAAGAGGTGCCCAAAGGTGGTAAAATATATTGAAACAAATAAAATAAATAAATTCTGCATCACGATGGCTACCACCCCAGCCATGCACCGCAATCACTGCCCTAAGGACAGTTTTTGTATCAGAGGAAGAATAGCACCTCCATTTGTGATTACTTGAACCAAGCTGAGGATTTAAAGCTAAGCTAAGGCTTGTGCAGAGAGGTTATGATCCAGTGGAGTTAGAAGTGGTGACCAAAAGAGCCCTTGACAGAAATAGGTCCACTTTTTTTAGAATTTTATTGACTTAATCAACAAAACAAACATTTACGATACAAAAAAAAAATTATCAATCCAGTTACGTCGCATTCTTGGTGACATAAGGTACAGATCCATATACTCTGTCATAAAGTAGTATACATCTATAAGCATCAAGCCAGATCAGCATTATTATGAACTTGCACAAAGTGAGTCCTAGAATATCTCCTTCCTTGTATCGGCTAAATCCAATGTAAATCCTGTACTGCCACATTTATATTTAAATTAGGAATCGTGGTTTCCAAGGCGTCCACCCAACTATGTCACAGTCTATCAAATTTCTTATATTGCTTATGCAATTGACACGTAAGTTTATATAACGGAAGCGCCATGTTAACAAGTCTCTTCCAATCTAGTAAGGTAAGAATTGTAGGTAATTTCCATTTAAAGAGAAACCGTAACCAAGAATTGAACTTCATCCCAATCAGTAGCTGATACCCCCTTTTACATGATAAATGTATTCCTTTTCTCAAATGAATCATCAGGGGGCTTTGTATGGCTGATATTGTGGTGAAACCCCTACCACAGGGTGATGTCAGTGCCTCACAGCACTGAGGTGCTGACATCACACTGGGAGCCTTGTTGCATTGTGGGAAATAATAGCTGTTTCCAACTGCCAAAAAAAGCAGGCAGCATCTCCTTCCACTGACATCACCTGCCTGCTGCTAACATTTGCAAACATTTTCAAATGTGCAGTTTTTCAATTCTCCATTTGCAAATGCCAGCCACAAACGTACCCATTTCATTCACATAAGCAGCCATTATGTTTAGTAATCTGCCTTCACTGATTTTTAGTAACTGCAGATTTATGCCTGCATGGTAAATCTGTGAATCTCTACAAACCTAGAAAGAGTTGCTTCCTTCAGGTGGTGTGGGAATCTGAGCAGAAGTCATTGTCCTGGCGTCTACATTTGCTGTGGACTGATTGTCATTCTGGTTGACAGACTTGAACTGAAGATGACAATATGGATGTTGAAGAATGAAGGGAGTGGGCTCAGTCTCCTAGTTATCAACAGGTCTGATACTTCATCTGGAGGAGTTATAGATTTAGGCATTTCACTGTTGAAGACAGTTGAAATGAAACATTCTATCTGTACTTAAAGAGAAACCGTAACCAAGAATTGAACTTTATCCCAATCAGTAGCTGATACCCCCTTTCCCATGAGAAATGTATTCCTTTTCACAAACAGTTCATCAGGTGGCTCTGTATGGGTGATATTATGGTGAAACCCCTCCCACAGGAAACTGTGCGGATCATGGTCCTGGCAGTTTCCTGACTGTAAACCTTGTTGCATTGTGGGAAATAGTGATTCACAGCTGTTTCCAACTGCCAAAAAAAAAGCAGCAGCTACTTCTACTGACATCTCCAGCCAGCAGTAAAAATGTCACCATGTGATAAATGTCAGAATGTAAATCAGGGAGAGGAAAGATTTTACAATGGGCAAACACTGACTAAATCATTTATACATAATTATTGTAAAAATTAGGGATGGGACGAATCCACAATTTTTTCGAATCCGAATCCGAATCTGAAAAGGTTCTCGAATATCTCGAACCTTTCGAATCCCGAATCTAACGAATCCTGCACATAAGAATTGTGCGATCCGTGGTATAGTTGCCCGCAGTATAGGTAGCGAGGTAAAGGTGCCTTCAGTATAGCTAGCTAGGTATGGGTGCCTTCAATATTGGTAGCTTTCAGTATAGGTAGCAAGGTATAGGGGCCTGCAGTATAGGTAGAAAGGTATATGGGCCTCCAGTATAGGTAGCAGGGTATATGGGCCTTCAGTATAGGTAGCAGGGTATATAGGCCTTCAGTATAGGTAGCAGGGTATATAGGCCTTCAGTATAGGTAGCAGGGTATATGGGCCTTCAGTATAGGTAACGGTATATAGAGGCCTTAATTATAGGTAGGTATGTAGGTAGGTATAGGGGCCTTTAGGTAGATAGGTAAAGGGACCTTCAGTATAGGTAGCAGGGTATAGGGCCTTAAGTATAGGTAGGTATGTAGGTAGGTATAGGGGCCTTTAGGTAGGTAGGTATAGGGGCCTGTAGGTAGGTAGGTACGTATAGGGGGCCTTTAGGTAGGTATAGTGGCCTGTAGGTAGGTAGGTATAATGGCCAGTAGGTAGGTAGGTATAGTGTCCTGTAGGTAGGTAGGTAGTTAAAGGGACCTTCAGTATAGGTAGCAGGGTACAGGGCCTTAAGTATAGGTAGTTATGTAGGTAGGTAGGTATAGGGGCCTTTAGGTAGGTAGGTATAGGGGCCTTTAGGTAGGTAGGCACGTATAGGGGGCCTTTAAGTAGGTAGGTAGGTATAGAGGCCTGTAGGTAGGTATAGGGGCCTTTAGGTAGGTAGGTAGGTAGGTACGTATAGGGGCCTTTAGGTAGGTAGGTATAGGGGCCTTTAGGTAGGTAGGTAGGTAGGTACGTATAGGGGGCCTTTAGGTAGGTATAGTGGCCTGTAGGTAGGTAGGTATAGTGGCCGGTAGGTAGGTATAGTGTCCTGTAGGTAGGTAGGTAGTTAAAGGGACCTTCAGTATAGGTAGCAGGGTATAGGGCCTTAAGTATAGGTAGGTATGTAGGTAGGTAGGTATAGGGGCCTTTAGGTAGGTAGGTAGGTATAGGGGCCTTTAGGTAGGTAGGTAGGTAGGTATAGGGGCCTTTAGGTAGGTAGGCACGTATAGGGGCCTTTAGGTAGGTATAGGGGCCTTTAGGTAGGTAGGTAGGTACATATAGGGGGCCTTTAGGTAGGTATAGGGGCCTGTAGGTAGGTAGGTATAGTAGTAGGTAGGTACGTATCCTTTAGGTAGGTATAGGGGCCTTTAGGTAGGTAGGTATAGTGGCCGGTAAGTACGTATAGGGGGCCTTTAGGTAGGTATAGGGGTAGGTAGGTAGGTAGGTGTCGCTCCCCCCCCCCCCGTGCCTCCTCCGCTCACCCCCACGGCCTCCTCCGTCCCCCGTGCCTCCTCGCTCACCCCTGCTTAAGTATCAACTCACCTGTCCAGTGGAGCGCAGAGCGGCAGACCTCGTCATTACTTCTCGGTTCCCTCTAGTGGCAGGACCGGCTTTTACTGATGACGTCATTGTAAAAGCCGTCACTAGAGGGAACCAGGAAGTGAGCGAGAGGTCTGCCGCTCTGCGCTCCACTGGACAGGTGAGTTGATACAATGTATGCGGGCGGGCGGAGGAGGCGCGGGGCGGGCGGAGGAGACGCGGGGGGGGGGGTCGGAGGAGGACGAGTGCGAGCGGCGGATGCGCGGCGATGCAGCGTCGGGATTCGGCGGATTCGCAAAGTGGAAAATGGCGTCGGGATTTGAATCCACGAATCTGGAATATTTCCCAATATTCGAGGGATTCGTGGATTCGCCGGATTCGTCGTCCCATCCCTAGTAAAAATTAAGCACTTTTTTTATTACGTTATTTTCACTGGAGTTCCTCTTTAAGGATCAAAGCTTTCCTAGTGTAATATAATAGGATTCTTAGGAACGATTCCCAACATGCACAGTTTAAGATTGAGAGTGACAGATACGTTTATGGTATATATATATATATATATATATATATATATATATATATATATATATATATATATATATATATATATACACATATATATTATAAAAAAAATTAGTTTACTTTACTTTAAAATTTCTTCCACCCCTCGACAGCCAATCTTAGTGATCAGCTCTCACAGGCATAGGTTCTGTGGGCCACTCCAGGGAACAGCCGAGTGACAGGGCTGTGGTAGATCGCAACGCTGTACAAAGAAAACAAATGGTCGTTTGCTTTCTTTTCAGTCTGCTAGAGGCGATCGCCGCTGGTAGACTGTTGACGAAGCTCTGCTCCCACACTCAGGCGGGGATGCGCACACATCATCACGTGCGATCCCCTGCAAAACACTCCCCCAGGACCAATTGGCGTTAGGCGGTCTTGGTGGAGCCACCTTCCTGATGCCTATCGGCAGTAGGCGGTCGGGAGGGGGTTCATTCAGAGAAGAACTTGGCATGATACCCCCCAAGGGACAGTCATGTTCTCCTTTGACTATTACCCTACGGAGAATGTGTTCTAATGGGTCATCAGTAAAAACTGGAGGCTGCTGATGCAGAGTCCAGTTTTAAAAGCAGGCTCCAGTTTTAAAGGAGTGCATTACACAAAAACAATGGTTGCTTTCAAAAGGGCCTCCACAACTGAGAACTTGGTAACCCACAGTGACTTTTGCAGCAATTCGCCATGCATCTGGCTTAATGATTTTATACCCTATGGCAATTGGGCAATTGATGTAGGAACTTTGAAGCGTCCCGACACATGCAGGTAGCTACCGAATTGGCCCCATTTCTCACTCTGTACGCTCTTTTTTTTACATGCAGAAGCAAATATGTAGTCTATGTGATTTGGTGTATCTGTCATCGGTTTTATTTTGGAAAAACCACCAGGATGATCAGAGATCATATCCTGGAATATGAATGCTCACTACCCATGAACAAAGGCTTGTAGAGCATAGAGAACAGTACACCAGAGCAATCCCAAGGACTTGCATTTTGCCTGCAAAGACCAATGTAATCGCCCCCAGAGGGGAGGAGATAGGCATTGATTACTGATTAGATTACAAGCTTTGATGGATCCTGCTTACTGATGCTGGGGGTTTCCATGGTCTTACCGACCACATGGACTTTGGTTGTGTCTTGGATTTTTAAGTATTGGCCTCATCCCATTTTAGGGTTCCCTTTCCCCTTTTTTACACATTTCCCCCATTTCCTTCCCTCCCCCTCTCCCCCCTACATTTTCTCCCTCTCCCTCCTCTTCTACTCCCCCCCCCCCCTCCACAGACTCCTGATACAGTAACTTCTTATCCTTTGTTTTAACCCAGGGGTGTCAAACTTAAATACAAAGTGGGCCAAAATTGCACACTGAGACCTAGTCGCCGGCCAACCTCAATGTCTACTGGCCACCTTCCCCCCTTATAAAGTTCCCAGGTGTCTAAGCCACCCCTCTAACCCCTATGCAGTTCCCTTGTGTCTAGTGGTCCTCCCTCCCTTATACAGTTCCCTGGTGCCTAGAGTCCCCCACCCTCCCCTATACAGTTCACTTGTATCTAGACTAGCACTTTCCCCCCTACCTCCTCCATATGGCTTCCCTGGTGTTCTAGGGCTTCACCTCCAATATAGCTTCCGTGGTTGTCTACAGTGGGCCAAACATAATGCAAAGTGGGGAAACCACTTGAGGGCCAAATTTAATGGCTCTGAGGGCCAGATCTGGCCCGCGGGCCAGAGTTTGACATGTATGTTTCAACCGATCCACTCCATTGCCGCACATACCTGCATTGATTTTCTTATTGTAAACAACTCATGTAACTCTTAATAATTCAGTACTTGCTAAGTGCCTCAAAAGTCCTGCATTGTTAATTGTCCAGTATAGCATACACATCACATTCTGGGATAAACTCTTCTTTAGGAACCTGGAGAAGTTTGGGAATAAGCCATGAATGCTTTTTGTGCCTTATACAGACGATCTAATCTTGCATATTGTGCCATTTGAAATTTGTATAAATGTAAAATGGGAACTCACCAGTAAATTATACACAAAGTCCACTGATTACACAACTCACTATGATGGTTCCATGGTGTTCCATAAAATGTATAAAGCAATAATTATGTGTATTGAGGCTTATTGTTAACTAAACTAACTAAAGCCTAAAAATGTGTTAGAATACAATTCACATGGAGTTTGGTGCCCCCTGTGAACTCCCACCCACCACCGCAAATATGACTTGGCTTACACAATGAATAACGCTCAAAAAATCATGAAAGCCTGCATAGCAGGAAAAGTCAAATGAGCAGAACACAACTGCTTGCATGGGAATTAATGTTTTCTGCTTTCAAATAGGTTCACACTCATTAAGGGGGCCCTGTTGTTCAACCAATTATATTAATAATCAGCTACTATATCTTGAAGATGAAACATTACTGAAAGTACTGTTGCTGTTTCTTATACTTTCTGATCTAGCCAGCTGAGAACAGGATCTGCAACTCTGCCTCTTTGCTAACTCCCTTCTCACCTACTTTCTTTGGATGAATCATGCTTTCTTCTGTGGTATCTGCAGAGACAAGACAGCTGCTCTGTGTGTTCATTGCTATCTCTGGAATTAGCCTGAGAAGCGCCAATGATACAGGTAATGAAAAGGTATAACATTAGCAATACCACAATAAAAGAGTATATATTTCAAACTAAAATGTGCTATTTGTTGGGTCAAACAATTACACAAAGAAAAATGATTCATATATTAAAATGCAATGATTTATAATACATTACAAGTCATACATTGTTTATGCAACTTTTGTTACCTGTTACCAGTCCTCTGCTCTTATAAGGCTACTCTTGAGACACACAGAGCAGTGTTCTTGTCTCACATTGTGGGAGGGGTTTCGCCACAATATCAGCCACACAGAGCCCCCTGATGATCCGTTTGAGAAAAGGTAGACACCTTGGGTTCCACAGAAACTGCACTGGGTTCTACCATTAAACTCAAACTCATCTTTTCTCAAAAGAAAATAAACTTTATTGACATCCACATACATATTAAATACAACTCCCAAACAATGTCTGTTTATCTCAAGCCAATCAACCAATCAAACTACCTCAGAAATGACAGCCCTCGTCTAAAGCACAGCACAAGTTGGAATTATACAGTCAAGTTCTATGGTGCATTGGTGCATGGTAACTGCAGACAGAGATAGGAATCTGTAAGAACTGAAAAGAGATTTTATTTTCCATGGATACAATGCTAGGAGGACTAATCATTAACAGGGCAGTTTCCATTCCCAGAGATAAGCGCCTGGAAAATCACAAGAGGATGCGAAACAAAGCTGTAGGAAAATCAGACACTGAAGAAAATACCCCCTACTCCCCCTCCTCAGTTTGCTGCAACCACTACACCTAGAGTAAATGATTGATCACCACACCCTTAAAGAGAAGCTGTCAGCCATACTATCTCAAAAAACAACCACATATATAAGTAGATAAATACTTGCTCTACTTACATAACATATGAATTGCACTGTGCACGTTTTGATTCTAGTGATTTATCTACAGTAAAAAAAGAGAAAATCCTTCTTAGCATTTCCCATTTTAACTGTGGCTATTTTGAAGCCAATCCTGATGTAATTTCCTCCCTAATACTCTCCTCTGCCTGATTGCGTATGCATTGCCCGGCCTCCACTTTAGAAAGTGCATTGTCTCAGCATCAGCATCTCCAACCAGAGAGGAACAGAGGTGTGGGAGGGGAAAACAGGAGGGGGAAAGACTTCAGCCAATCAAGCTGCATTAGTTAAAGGGAACCTAAACTGAGAGGAATGTGGATGTTACTTTTTAAACAATACCAGTTGCCTGGCAGTACTTCTGATCTCTTTGGCTGCAGTGGTGGCTGAATAACACACCTGAAACAAGCATGCAGCTAATCCAGTCTGACTTCAGTCAGAGCACCTGATCTGCATGCTTGTTGAGGGGCTGTGGGTAAAAGTATTAGAGATGCATGATCAGCAGGAGAGTCAGGCAACTGGTATTATTTTAAAAGGAAAATCCATGTCCTTCTCAGTTTAGGTTCCCTTTAAGTCTGAGGGGAAAGTAGAGAAGCAAAAAAGGACAACCCAGCATGCCCTGCAACTTCCTTTTTGTGAACCAAATGTTGTGCGTACCAAATAAGAGTCAGGTAACCTGGGGAATGATCATTTATCAACAAGAATACTTGTGGATTGCCTGGTTAGCATCCCTATTACTAGTTTATCAAATGAAAAATAAATAATTGATTTTTGATTTTATGCCCAACAGTTACAATTTAAATCCCACCTGAGGAAATTACACAACTACCTCTAAAAAAAAGGTGTGAGACATGCAAACACATATTCATAGTGGGCCCCGGGCAATCTGAATTGGAGAAATACCACGTCTCTCACTTCGAATCAGGAAAAAAGGGTCATGAGTCCTTTGCTGCAAATCACGGCTTTTATAATGACTGAGATATGCGGCAAATAAGGTAAATGTAGGTGCCCGGTGATGCCTCATTTGCGGCAAAGAAGCTAAATTTCAGCGTCAGGAGGTGCCTAATAGAATCGTGGGCGCAGAGTCATGTGGATATGCAAATTGCAGCATTGCATATTGGGGAGGGGGGTTTAGGCACCACCGGGGGGGAGGGGGGGGAGTGTTAGGGTTACATATTGCAAATATGACAAGTTCATCTCTGAGGTGGGGCTCTACCGTGCCCAAAATAACCACCCATGTCACTCCAACCAATGCGAACATTTAATTTTACAGATTTGTAACTTACTGCCTGTCCCCCAATCGCCACAATTAACTAATAATTATGCAATAAGTTACTGTTACCTTATTTGGAAAGCAGAGATCAGCTGGTCTTTGGGAGAGCTCTGAAGGCCACTGTAGCCATGAAGTTGAGTCAGGGAGGACTGCGACCCTTTAAGCACAATTTAAAAAGTCTACGCGTTTCTCAGGTCTCTGCCGCTTCCTCAGGTCAATAAAGTGCCTTAGGGGATTCAGTTCGCAGCCTGGGTGCCAAAATTCTATGTCTGGAGAGGTAAGATACCTCATGTATTTATTTATGTTTTTATAATGTTTACTCTGAGAGATATTCATTTTTGGGCCCCTCCACCCTTCTTCATTGCCCACTACACCAACTTTGGAGGTGTCCTTCCCACTAATGTGGTTCAATCCACAGCTAATAAGGAGAGTGACCACCTGGTTCCGGCAGCGGGGGCACTGTTTTTCCCTAGGCGATATACAGTGGTTGCAGGTTCTGCAACCCACCTCTGTGAGTGTAACTACTCTTGTAACATTGAGCTAATTTTATCCTACGATACTGCACCATTTGGCTCCTGGTCTCCTCTTTGTCATACAGGCTACTGTGGTTCCCCCACAGTGACCGTCTCTACTTCTAATACCTTATATGGCTGTGCACATGCTGTCATTAGAACAATGGTGAAAGAGCACCACCCTGCCTCTGCTCTGCATCATGATGTGTACATTTGCCAGATACCGCCCTCTAATTGTTCTCTAATTACCGCCACCTGAAGCCTGGGGTTCACATTGCTGCATACAAGATTTGGCCCTATTGACAAGCATGCAGTTCAATAGTCCGCCTGAAAAATATGTACATGGAATTGTGAATTGGCATTTCAGGGTAATGATGGTTGGTGATCCAAGCATTAAGAGTCCTTTAGTTAATCCAACTGGTGAAAAGTAAAACCTTTTGGGTAGTAGGATTGTAAGCCTACCCACCACTTCACTGTAGACTCTTTCAGGGTGGGTCCTACCCCACACTACACTGGCCTACTCTGATTGGTGCTAGTCACCCTAATAACCCTACACTAGTTTTGGATGTGTGTGTGCAGTATGTGAGCCCTACTCTAACCCTACAGCTCCTACTCTTATTGGTGACGGCCACCAATGTGCCCTGCTCGGCGGATCAGTCAAAACCTGCCTTATCAGTCTGATGACAGCGTGTACTTACATGCAACTGTTGTCAGAATGACCGCCCCGTGGGCAGGTCTGACGACCCGTAGTTTGAAAATGTCCGGCGTGTGTACGCACCTATAGTCTGGGTATTTGTCACAGTGTGTCTGCCTGGATAACAGTATTAGTTACTTCTATCTACTAGAGATGTCGCGAACCTCCGATTTTCGGTTCGCGAACCGGGTTCGCGAACTTCTGCCGGAAGGTTCGGTTCGCGGAAAAGTTCGCGAACCGCAATAGACTTCAATGGGGAGGCGAATTTTGAAAAATAGAAAAAATTATGCTGGCCACAAAAGTGATGGAAAAGATGTTTCAAGGGGTCTAACACCTGGACGGGGGCATGGCGGAGTGGGATACATGCCAAAAGTCCCGGGAAAAATCTGGATGTGATGCAAAGCAGCGTTTTAAGGTCAGAAATCACATTGAATGCTAAATTGCAGGCCTAACGTGCTTTAAAACATCTTGCATGTGTATACATCAATCAGGGAGTGTAATTAGAGTACTGCTTCACACTGACACACCAAACTCACTGTGTAACGCACCGCAAACAGCTCTTTGTGTAGTGACGGCCATGCTGGACTACTGCGCAACATGGCGAGATTGCTCTTCCTCACTCAGTGATGTCAGGTAATGTGTGACTTCCTTCTCAACTTTCCATGGCATTGTTAAAAAGCTTACGTTTTGTTTTTAAATTACATTTTCTACTTGCTGTGTACTTGTTCAGTACCGCTACAATGAGAATCCTGTGGAGGCGGGCAAGTCTGCCATTGTGACCCCGGGTAATGGCCGGGAAATGAGGGGTTTGAATCCGGTGTGGAGCCTGAGCAACGGCTACCACTACACATCCAAGGAGGGCAGCGGGCAGGCATGCACGCCCACCCGCCCGCCCCGAGGTAGTGACCAAAAATAACAATACAGGAGGCGGACTTTCGAGGCCCTGCTGTGTATTTGAAATAAATGTACTTTAAATCCTTGAACGAGAACCAGTTATGGCGGGCAAAGATGACACCACATTCCTTTCACGAGAATCATATGGAGGCGGGCAAGTCTGCCATTTGTGACCCCGGGTAATGGCCGGGGAATGAGAGAAGGAATCCGGTGTGGAGCCTGAGAAACGGCTACCACTACACATCCAAGGAGGGCAGCAGGCAGGCATGCACGCCCGCCCCGAGGTAGTGACCAAAAATAACAATACAGGAGGCGGACTTTCGAGGCCCTGCTGTGTATTTGAAATGAATTAACTTTAAATCCTTTAACGGGAATCCGTTATGGAGGGCAAGTCTGCCATTGTCACCGCGGGGAATGAAGGTTGGATTGCGGCCCGAAGTGGGAGCCTGCTGAGACCCATGCTGTAGCTGCCCTGACCGTGCTTTGCAGACCAGGCATCTGTGGTCAGATGGACCCTTGAGCCAGCGGAAGACAAACCAAGTCGAAAGCATTTGCCAAGAATGTTTTACGGAGGGCAAGTTTTGTTGGCATTTTTGTAAATTGTTTGAAAATGTAGATGGTTGTATTTTTAAATAGTTTGAAAGTTTAGATGGTTGTATTTTTAAATTGTTTGAAAGTTTAGATGGTTGTATTTTTAAATTGTTTAAGTGTAGCCATTCTTCCTCCCCCCAGCCACGAACAATACCATGGGAACGTGGAGCAGCAGAAGCCCCCTGTGACGGCTGCCGCGGTTGTTCTCCGCGGCTTGTCATTTGAGGGGTGCTGCTTTTCCTCAGGTGTTCTTGCCATAGCTGTTTGTGCCTTCTCTCCAGGTGCCTTCGTAAAGCACTTGTCCCTACCTGACAGTTGGCAGAGACACTAGATGGCTTTGCTCCGATCTGAGACACACACGTTAAAAAATTTCCAAACAGCTTAGCTCCCCTGGGCTGATGGCGCTGCGGTGGCATCAGCAGCTGACGTTGAAGGACATGTTGGCTGTCTGGCCATAGCGGGCGATACATGGCGCCGGACACTGCCCCCAGCTGTTTCTGAGGACGAGCTCCCTCTTGTATTGCGTTCTGGAGTAGGAGCCTGATCAACGGCTACCACCACACATCCAGGCAAGGAGGGAGGCAGGCAGGCATGCACGCCCGCCCCGAGGTAGTGACCAAAAATAACAATACAGGACTCAGGAGGACCTTTTGCGGCCCTAATTGAAATGAGTTAACTTTAAATCCTTTAACGGGAATCCGTTATGGAGGGCAAGTCTGCCATTGTCACCGCGGGGAATGAAGGTTGGATTGCGGCCCGAAGTGGGAGCCTGCTAAGACCCATGCTGTAGCTGCCCTGACCGTGCTTTGCAGACCAGGCATCTGTGGTCAGATGGACCCTTGAGCCAGCGGAAGACAAACCAAGTCGAAAGCATTTGCCAAAAATGTTTTACGGAGGGCACGTTTTTTTGCCCTTTTTTTAAATTGTTTGAAAATGATAGATGGTTGTATTTTTAAATTGTTTGAAAGTTTAGATGGTTGTATTTTTAAATTGTTTGCAAGTTTAGATGGTTGTATTTTTAAATTGTTTAAAAGTGTATCCATGCAAGTGCAAGTTATGCACTGACTGCCAGGTATAATGTGCAGTCACAGATGCAGTGAAAGGTATGCAATGACTGCAAACAGCAGTTTGTGTAGTGACGGCCATGCTGGACTGGTGCGCACCATGACGAGAGTGCAGGTGATGGTGGCTTTTCAGCCCATATGCTCGCCCGGCTGATGTAGCTGAATGACAGAACAGTGACTGTCCAGCTGATCAAATTTGGTCTGACCACAATGAAGCAACGACCTTATTATCTTTTGTGTGCCACCCCCACCCGAGACACTCAAATAGCCGGCGGTCATTGCTTCATTGTGATGCGCAAGCCCCTTCACCGCAGCAAGGTAATGATCACGAAGGGGGATGGGCACATGTACACGCACCAGAAAAATTAGTGTAGCGGCCGCTGCTAGCAGCGGCCTTAAAAATTCAGGAATCCACCTAGAGTCCTGGACCCTGTTGGTGGTGGCGGAGAAGGCAGTCAAGCGGCCTGCAGGCAGAGATGCTGTGTGTGGGGACTGACTTAGTCTTCGGTCGTGCAGTAGCCCTCCGTGATCCATTCCTCATTCATTTTGATAAAGGTCAGGTACTGAACACTGTCGTGACTTAGGCGACTTCTCTTCTCAGTAACTATGCCTCCAGCTGCACTGAAGGTCCTTTCTGACAGGACGCTTGTGGCAGGGCAAGAGAGAAGTTGTATGGCAAATTGGGACAGCTCTGGCCACAGGTCAAGCCTGCGCAACCAGTAGTCCAAGGGTTCATCGTCGCTTTTCGCAGAGTCTACATCCACACTCAAGGCCAGGTAGCCGGCTACCTGCCGGTCCAGGCGTTGGTGGAGGGTGGATCCGGAAGGACTATGGCGAGGAGTTGGACTAAAGAACGTCTGCATGTCCGACATCACCCTGAGATCGCTGGAGCGTCCTGTTCTTGCCTGCGTGGACTTGGGAGGAGGAGGGTTACTGCCAGTGGTACCTTGATTGCGTTGTGCAGCCACATTACCCTTAAATGAATTGTAAAGCATCATCGACAGCTTGTTCTGAAAGTGCTGCATCCTTTCCGCCTTTTGTTGAGTTGGTAACAGGTCGGCCACTTTGTGCCTGTACTGAGGGTCTAGTAGCGTGGCCACCCAGTACAGGTCATTCGTCTTGAGTTTTTTAAAAAAGGGGATCCCTCAACAGGCTGGACAACATGAAAGAGGACATCTGCACAAAGCTGGATGCAGACGTACTCTCCATCTACTCTTGCTCTTCCTCAGTGACGGGACGCAACTCCTCTTCCTCCCCCCAGCCACGAACAATACCACGGGAACGTGGAGCAGCAGAAGCCCCCTGTGATGGCTGCCGCGGTTGTTCTCCTTCCGCCGCCTCTTCCTCCTCCACAGAAACACCTTCCTCATCATCACCATCATCAGAGTCTGACTCCTCTCCTTTCCCACACGACTCCTCTTCTTCCTCCTCCTCCCCCCTCTGTGCTGCCGCCGGTGTTGTGGAAACATCGGGTTCGTGTGTAAATGGCTCCCACGACTCCTGCTGCCCTAACTCTTCTTGTTCACGCTCCTCCACAGCTGTATCCACCACTCTACGCACGGCACGCTCCAGGAAGTAGGCGTAGGGGATCAAGTCGCTGATGGTGCCCTCATCGCGACTCACCAGTTTGGTCACCTCCTCAAAGGGCTCCATGACCCTGCATGCATTTCGCATCAGTGTCCAGTTGTTGGGCCACAACATCCCCATCCTCCCAGATAGTGTCCTTGTACTGTAATGATACAGGTACTGGGTGACGGCTTTCTCCTGGTCTAGCAGGCGAGAGAACATCAGCAGGGTGGAATTCCAGCGAGTCGGGCTATCGCAAATCAGGCGTCTCACCGGCAAGTTGATTCTACGCTGAATCTCCGCAAAGCGTGCCATGGCCTTGTAAGAGCGCCTGAAATGCCCACACAACTTCCTGGCCTGCTTCAGGACGTCCTCTAAGCCTGGGTACTTGGACACAAATCTTTGCACGACCAGATTAAGCACATGTGCCATGCAGGGTATGTGTGTCAGCTTTCCCAAATTCAACGCAGCAATGAGATTGCTGCCGTTGTCACACACCACGTTGCCGATCTCAAGCTTGTGCGGGGTCAGCCATTGCTCCACCTGTTTGTTAAGCGCAGCCAGGAGAGCTGCTCCAGTGTGACTCTCCGCTTTCAGGCAAGACATGTCTAACACTGCATGACACCGTCACACCTGGCATGCAGCATAGGCCCTGGGGTGCTGGGGCTGTGTAGCTGGAGAGGAGATGGCGGCACCAGCCAAGGAGGAGGAGGAGGAGGATGACGACAGCGAAGCGGTGATAGCAGGTGGAGAGGAGGTGGCTGGAGGCCTGCCTGCAAGCCGTGGAGGTGTGACAAGTCGGTCCTCTGCGCAGCCACGTACTTCCTGCTTGCTGCCATCGGTCACCAGGTTGACCCAATGGGCTGTTTATGTAATGTAGTTGCCCTGCCCGTGCTTGGCAGACCAGGCATCCGTGGTCAGGTGGACCCTTGACCCAACGCTGTGTGCCAGAGATGACACCACTTGCCTCTCAACTGCACGGAAGAGTTTGGGTATGGCCTTTTGTGAAAAATAATTGCAGCCTGGTATCTTCCACTGCGGTGTACCAATGGCCACAAACTTACGGAAAGCCTCCAAATCCACCAGCTTGTATGGTAATAGCTGGCGAGCTAATAGTTCCGCCACGCCAGCTGTCAGGCGCCGGGCAAGAGGGTGACTGGCAGACATTTGCTTCTTCCGCTCAAATACTTCCTTCACGGACAGCTGGGTACTGCTGTGGGCAGAGGAGAAGGAACCGCTGAAGGGAAGAGGCGGTGTGGAGGAGGGTGGCTGTAAAGGTGCAAGGGAGAAAGTGGATGAAGACGATGCACCTGAAGGAGGAAGAGGAGAAGGAGGGTGTCTTGTCTTTTGAGGGGTGCTGCTTTTCCTCAGGTGTTCTTGCCATAGCTGTTTGTGCCTTTTCTCCAGGTGCCTTCGTAAGGCACTTGTCCCTACGTGAGAGTTGGCCTTTCCATGGCTCAATTTTTGCTGGCAGAGACAACAGATGGCTTTGCTCCGATCTGAGACACACACGTTAAAAAATTTCCAAACCGCTGAGCCCCCCTGGGGTGATGGCGCTACGGTGGCATCAGCAGCTGATGTTGAAGGGCATGTTGGCTGTCTGGCCATAGCTGGCGATACATGGCGCCGGACACTGCCCCCAGCTGTTTCTGAGGACGAGCTCCCTCTGCTTCTATCATGGAGTCGTCTCCTCCTAGTCCTCTCTGACTCCTCCTCTGAACTGTCCCCCTGGTCATCTCCTCTACCGGGAACATATGTGGTATCCGTATAATCGTCATCATAATCCTCCTGGCCAGCTGGACTTTCCTCAGACACCTCCTCAACTGCTCCAACTTCAGGTGTTTCATCAGCCCCCTCCACACACGTTACGTCCATACTATCGCCACCTAACTCAGACGTAGGAGGTGGTGTACCTGCGCCTTTTTCTTGTTGTTGCAGTAGTGGCTGTGAATCGGTGATTTCACCACCACCACCACCACCAAATAACTCCTGCGAAGTGTCAAATGCAGTGGATGTGGTGCTTGTTGTAGCGGTGGTGGCTGCGGGAGATGAGGTGTTCTGTGTTAAATACTCAATCACCTCCTCACGATTTTGGGAAGTGATGGCACATGCCTTCTTCTGAGCACGGTATTTTGGGGCAGGTCCGCACGAAATCACAGCAACACCACCTCGCACAGACCTGCCGGTGCCTGGTGGCCTTCCTCTGGGTCTGCCTCTACCTCTTCCTCTACCTGGTTTATCCATTTTGTCCATCTCGGGGGGATGCTAGGTATATGCAGTGAGCTGGGTTCACTGAACAGTAAAGGTACTAGGATGCAGTGAGCTGGGATCACTCAACACAACAGGTAGTAGGATGCAGTGAGCTGGGTTCACTGAACAGTAAAGGTACCAGGATGCGGTGAGGTGGGTTCACTCAACACAACAGGTAGTAGGTATATGCAGTGAGCTGGGTTCACTCAACACTACAGGTAGTTATGTGCAGTGATGAGGTGGGTTAAGTAAACACAACAGGTAGTAGTAGGATGCAGTGAGCTAGGTTCACTCAACACAACAGGTATTAGGTGTATGCAGTGAGCTGGGTTCACTCAACACTACAGGTAGTTATGTGCAGTGATGAGGTGGGTTAAGTAAACACAACAGGTAGTAGTAGGATGCAGTGAGCTGGGTTCACTCAACACAACAGGCAGTAGGTATATGCAGTGAGCTGGGTTCACTCAACACTACAGGTAGTTATGTGCATTGATGAGGTGGGTTAAGTAAACACAACAG